>NC_081349.1:45801820-45898803 GCF_029784015.1 Lycium ferocissimum | reverse complement strand
ATTTAAACAAGTAAGGAATTATCACCAACTAAGCTAAGCCAAACACTTTTTAAATATTTGGTTTTTGATTTAAAAACTAACAAAGATAAAACTAACTAGAAAGCGGGTAAAATGATCAATGGCCACAAGTTTGGATACAAAGGAAATTACACTCAAGTAACGATCCAATGTATTTTATGGTTTTACAACTAAGAGCGGGTTTATGTTAATAGATAATGATTTCTAAAATCTCATTGAAAGTCTTCCAACCAAATCAATGAATTTCGCTCTAAGCTTTTCTAAGCCTTAGAGTGTGATATTAGGCACAATCAATTTAACCTCAAGTAACTATCCTCTTCCGAGCTCAAGTTATTAGATGGGTTTAATGACCCAAATTTTTGTTAATTAATCTTTCCCAACCTAGATTTCCTCTTCCGAGCTCAATCAAAGTAAATGGGCGAGTCTTAGGGTTAGCTAATCCCTTAAGAAACATTAAAGAACAAGATTAATTAAAACAACAAAGACCCACTTCAATAGCAATAAAAATCATTCAATACATAAGCATAACAAGAGCATTTAATCCAAAGACTTGATAATGAATAATATCATAAACAAGATTCAAGTGAAAGAAGAAAATACTACACACTTAAATATTCAATACAAAACAAGGAATTGAAGAAAGGTTTAAGAAATATCTCATTAAGGTGCTCCAATCTTCTCCTCCAATGGTGTAGATGAAACCCTAGCTCTCCAAGCTTTTATAAAATGGCCAAAGATGAGTTTTACAAGCCCTAGCATTCTATTTATAGCATTGCCAAAACGGGAACAAATTGTGGACAAAAATACCCTGCGTGCACAACATGCTACTCGCATCTGGTGTCGCATGTTCAACCTGCGAGTTGCATGTCAGGCAAGCAACAAAGACATGCCGCAGCGTGTGCCGCTCGTGTGCACAATATGCTACTCGCATGTGGTGTCGCAGGTACAGCACCAACTATCTTCAATTGCTTATATCTCTCGTCGTCATGTTGTGCCAGCGTTGCTCGCATGCACAACATGCTACTCGTATGTGCTGCTAGCATGTGCCGCATTTCAGCTATTTTTGCTCCATTTTGCTCCGTTATGCTCTTCGGGCATCTTATCCTACAAAACGACTTAAATACACAAAAAGTAACACCAAAAGTGCTTGAAGAGTCATAAAAGCTTAAGGAATTAGCATCGAATATCCCGTAATTTCACGGCACATCAACACCCCCAACTTAAAGTCTTTGCTTGTCCTCGAGCAAATCAAAACCAAAATCTCAATGAGGATCCATCAATAGAAGCTTAGGTAGTGCTACTATCATTTTCAAAGCACATTCTTCAACTAAGCACAACCCTCATGACTTTGGTTGATACCAACAATTAGTCTACAAGCATGTGAAACTTCAACCAAATAACTCCCTCATTTCAAAATACAATTTCAAGAATGCAATAGAGATTCAAAACAATCAAGCAACAACACTCAAGCCTCAATAAGTGACTCAAAACCACTACCTTACTAGATATGCCCAGTTGACTCAACTTAGAACTTTTCAACATTGCCAATCTATCTTAATTCATATGCCCTCATAAGAAAGAACGTCCCAAAATCATTATATTTACAAATTCATATGCCCTCACAAGAAAGAACGTCCCAAAATCACTATATTCATAACAACAACAACAACAACACAGGGACATATACACAAAGTCACTCACACTCAATAAAGAAATTCTAGTGCTAACAAATATCACACCATAAGCTTGCCCTTATTTTCATTCATCACTAACTAAAGAACATTCGGCTGGAGATCACATTGGGACTTTTTAGGCTTGTAATGTAGGCTTAGGGAAGGGTAGGATAAGTATTTGGTATACAAGTGACTACGCCCTCCTTGAACACTACACAATACCTTTTGTCCATTTTTCTCTTCATTTCAAACCATCACTCCTTCCTTTGCATACTAGTTTCCCCAATTATTCCAACTTCTTTTTGTGCAACCATTTTCTTGATTTCTAACGTTTTTGTTCTTTTCCAATTCCTTTTTCACAAAGATACATTTTTTTTGCACAAAAAGTTTGCAACCTTTTTGTATTTTTTTTTAAAAAAATTTCTTCCTTTCTTTTGACTTTTCCACAACACCAAACTTCACCACTTCTTAAGCAACACTAACACCCCCAACTTAGGCTTTTGGCCTCAAATTCACAATTTCATGTTCAAGGAGGGAAAGGTTCAAAAGAGAGACTTTTCATAAAAAAGGGTAAAGGCTTGTAATGTGACAATAAAAAAAAAAGTTCATAGGCTCAAATGGGGTTACTAGTGATATTATTTATGCCATGGTAGGCTAAAACGGCTAAAGAGACTTTTTCAGAAATCACAAAGGTAGCCCAAGGTCATCTCTCCAACCAACATAATCAAAATTAGCACTGAAAGACTAACCGGGCAAGTTCTAGATGATAAAAGTAAGCACAAGAATTATTCAACAAACACTCACCACACATGGCATATGAACTAGTCAAGATGGAACAATTTCACTTCCTAAGCAAGAACAACTAGAGCAATATCTCATAATCCAAAGTAAACCCAACTAGTAGGTAAAGAGTCACCAAATGAGCCAAAAAGTTGTCACAAAGGTCATTCTTTCCTATGCACCTTGCTTTTAACTTTCACAAAAAATTTGGAGGGGTATTCGCATTTCAACATTTCACATGTAAGAGACTAACTCTATTAATACCAAACAAGCCAAGATTTTTCATATTTTTCCTCAAAGGAGCACCTACATTTAAAATTTTAAAAAACGACTTAAAATTTTTAAAACGATGGGTTGCCTCTCACCAAGCACTTAATTTAACGTCGTGGCACGACGGTTACCTTTACCACTTTCCCCTCCACTTGGAAGATATGAATTTGCGCCCTAATTTTGAATCAAGATTCCGGTGATGCTCGTGGGGCGGTGGCAGGAAAGCAAAGAAGCCAACTCTCGGGTATCGCATTTTGGACTTTTTGGCCTTTAAGTGAGGGAAGACATTTTGTCTTCTTAGCATAGCAAACTTCAAAATGAAAACACTTTGTTCTTCATCTCCAAAATTCTCCATAGGCTCGATTAGTTCAACTTTTATTCCACTAACCAAGCATAATGTTAAAAAATGGTTGGAATGCGGTCTAAGGCGCTCCATTTTCAAATTCGCTCCATTTTTTACGTCCTCACCCATAGATGAACTAGAGTCCTCAAAAATTATTTTGTGAACCTTTTTATTCAACTCTAGTATCATTTCTTCAACTTCAGCATCTTGCATTATTTTTGGGTTGGTCGGTTGGAAATTCACCATTAGCTCATGAAAATCAATCTTGACCTCTTCTTCATTGGAAACCAACTCAAAACTATAATCCATGGCCCTTTGATATTGAGCATCACATGCCTCAATCTTTGCATTCAATTCGGCCTCCAATTTCCGGATAGCAATTTCAAGTAGCTCCACTTCTTGACTTTGCTCAACATGCATTTTTAGAAATTCTTCGATCATTCGTGAAATGCCTTCACCGTGATCCCCATATGCTTCAAGTTGTTGAGCTTGATTCATTGGCCAATCTTGGCTCAAAATTTCCATTTTGTCAAGTTTTTCTTCATTGTGAGAGTGGTCCAACTCTTGTAAAAATCCATCCATGGTGAGATACGCCTTTTGGGTAATTTCATCATCTCTATGTTGAACTTCTTCCCACAATTTGGTCAAGACTTGCCCATATTTTTCATTCCTCCCCATTATGCTTTTCAAAATTTCCTCAACTTCTTTTTTTTTAAGAATTGGAGACTTCTTCTTCAAGTTGAACCACTTCTTCACTTTCACAACTTTCATTGTGGTCACAAGAATTTTTGGGCTCATCTTTTAAACTTGGAATCTCTTCTTCAACCATTTCAGTTTGAGGAGTCGACACTTCCATGACAATTGAGGAATTGGCATCCTCTAATAAATCATTCATTTTTTTCATAGCTTCTCTATTTTCTAAAATGGATTGTTGGACTAGTTTTTGCTCTTCCTCCATTTTAGCTTCCCGATCTAAGTATGTTTGGAGCATTTCCATGATGCCTTCAAATCCGGCACTTTATCCTTCACTTGCCATGTCATTGTCCCTATTAAACTCAAAAGCATAACTAGTATTTTCGTTAGAACAACTTGGGGGAGGGGAAGCAAAATAATTGGGACAATCATCCCAATGTCCACCGTGACCACCACATATATTACAAATAGTCTCATCAGGATTGAGACGGTGCACACATCTCTCTCCCGGGAGCATTTTCACAATCTTGCCAAAAGTGGGGTCTTCCACAATATGGACATAGGTCATCAAAATATGGGTTGCAACCATCAAATCCATTTTCATTCCAAGATGCCATAGAGATACAAGTAACAAAAATAAATAACAAAAATAAAAACTAACACAAAGAAACACAAAAAATCACAAACACATATTCACAAGTTTGGACCAAAGCAAGCAAGCTTAAAATCCCAAACTAACCCAAATACACCAAATTGTTCCCCAGCAACGACGCTAAAATTGATAACGTCCCAATCCACTCCTCAAAGGAAAAGTGTACACGGTCGTATGCAATATAATTTACCCAACTATGAGTCAGGGTCGATCCCACAGGGAACAATATACTAGACGATTTAAACAAGTAAGGAATTATCACCAACTAAGCTAAGGCAAACACTTTTTCAATATTTGGTTTTTGATTTAAAAACTAATAAAGATAAAACTAACTAGAAAGCCGGTAAAATGATCAATGGCCACAAGTTTGGATACAAAGGAAATTACACTCAATTAACGATCCAATGTATTTCATGATTTTACAACCAACAGCGGGTTTATATTAATAGATAATGATTTCTAATATCTCATTGAAAGTCTTCCAACCAAATCAATGAATTTCGCTCTAAGCTTTTCCAAGCCTTAGAGTGTGATATTAAGCACAATCAATTTAACCTCAAGTAACTATCCTCTTCCGAGCTCAAGTTATTAGATGGGTTTAATGACCCAAATTATTGTTAATTAATCTTTCCCAACTTAGATTTCCTCTTCCGAGCTCAATCAAAGTAAATGAGCGAGTCTTAAGGTTAGCTAATCCCTTAAGAAACATTAAAGAACAAGATTAATTAAAACAACAAAGACCCACTTCAATAGCAATAAAAATCATTCAATACATAAGCATAACAAGAGATTTAATCCAACACTTGATAATGAATAATATCATAAACAAGATTCAAGTGAAAGAAGAAAATACTACACACTTAAATATTCAATACAAAACAAGAAATTAAAGAAAGGTTTAAGAAATATCTCATTAAGGTGCTCCAATCTTCTCCTCCAATGGTGTAGATGAAACCCTAGCTCTCCAAGCTTGTATGAAATGGCCAAAGATGAGTTTTACAAGCCCTAGCATTCTATTTATAGCATTACCAAAACGGAAACAAATTGTGGACAAAAATACCCTGCGTGCACAACATGCTACTCGCATTTGGTGTCGCATGTTCAACCTGCGAGTCGCATGTTGTGCATAACTATAGCATGTTGTGCAAGAATCGTACATGCTCGGCAGTTAGTGTCGTTCATAGCACAACATGCTACTCGTACGTGGTGTCGCAGTGGCCGCACTAACTATCTTCAATTGCTTATATCTCTGTCGCACTTGTCGCAAAGAAGCGTCGCTCGCATGCACAACATGCTTACTCGTACGTGCTATTAGCATGTGCCGTATTTCGGCCTATTTTTGCTTTTTTGCTCCGTTATGCTCTCCGGGCATCTTATCCTACAAAACGATTTAAATACACGAAAAGTAACACCAAAAGTGCTTGAAGAGTCATAAAAGCTTAAGGAATTAGCATCGAATATCCCGTAATTTCACGCAAGACATCAGCTAGTAGCCCATATCATTGGAGAACACAAGATCTGCTTCTCCAAAGAGGATATGCCGGCAGAAGGAACGACCCACAACAGAGCCCTTAACATCACCGTGGAATGTCACGGCAAAGCGGTAGGGAGGGTGCTGGTAGATAACGAATCTGGCCTCAATATTTGCCCTGTCACCACATTGACCCAACTCGACTGCGGCATAAGTAAGATCCTTCAAAGTGGAACAAATGTTAGAAGATTTGACGGGTCTCTCAGCGATTTCCTTTGAGAGATAGATCTGCAGATCCAGGTCGAGCCCGCATCCTTCACAGCAGAATTCCAGGTCATGGTGATCACTGCAAACTACAATATGCTCTTGGGAAGACCCTGGATACACTCCGCCAGTGCAGTCCTGTCAACTCTGCACCAAGCTATGAAATTTGAATGACAAGGACAGGAAATCATTGTGGCAGCTGAAAAGGATGATCAGAGATATCCCTACGACATTTCCCCTATGATCGAAGGAAGCCCTCACTCGCCAAACTTTCACTTAGTAGAACATGTGGGAGCCACTTATACAGAGGGAGAGGCTGGTAAAGCCATGCCAGCAGTATACATGATGATCGCCTCCACCATGCTGAAAAATGGTTTCGAAATAGGCAAAGGTCTAGGAAGAGACCTTGAAGGGATAACGGAGCCTGTCCCAATCCCAAAAGAAAACTACCACTTCGGCCTAGGGTATACTCCTAATGAAGATGAGCTCACGAGGGTATAAAAAGAGAGTCCAAAATGAGGAGTCTACCTCGTCCAATCCCGGGTCTGTACCGGTCATTCCCCTGAAAGGTGTTGACGCTGAACGAAGAAGAAACGAACGGGGATCAAGAGTCGCTATTTCAGGAAAAGGGAAGCTACGCGGTCATTGAAGAAGATCAAGAGGTGCCTGACATCCGCAATCTAAGGCCAGGAGAGCACCTGAACAATTGGACATCCACTCCCCTCTTGGTTTCTTGGTAGAGAGATGAATTTTCTTAAAACTTTTTGCTAAAAATGGTGACATCGGCCAAGGCCCGAATGATCACCATTTTCCTAAATTACTTTGTAATGCGCAAAAATGGAAATTGTCCGATGTTGTTCCGAACTAAGACCATAGTTGTAAACATCTGTTATTGAATGAATGAAAGCCTCCATTTTTACAAAAACAACTATCTTTATCGGATAATGATAATAATAACCAAAAAATAAAAGTTTTCTAACTAAACGCGCATAATAGGTAATAATAAACCTAACCTTACTCTGCCTCATTTTTTCAGTAGTAACTATAATAAAACAACCAAAAACGTCATGACGTGTCGCGAAACGAATGAGGAAAATGGGCCGCAGGAATATGAGGAAAACGATGAATCAACAATGATGCCAGAGGGACTGGTAGAAGAATTGAAAGAGCTGGAAGAAAAGAGAAAACCAAATATGGATGAGACTGAGGTAATCAACCTCGGTAACAAGGAGGACGTCAAGAAAACACGAATCAGTGCCCATTTGGGGATTTCACAGAAAGAAGAGCTCGTAGCTCTGCTAAAGGAATATTTGACGTCTTCGCCCGGTCATACGCGTATATGCCGGCTCAGACCGAAATCGTGGCCCACATAGTACCTATCAAGGAGGGCTTCGCGACAGTCAAGCAAAAGACTCGAACATTTAAGCCTGACTTAAGCATTCGGATAAAGGATGAGGTGAAAAAGTAGATTGAGTCTGGAATAGTGGAAGTAACATCCTTGGGTGGCCAATATAGTGCCAGTTCCCAAAAAGGACGGGGAGATCTGAATATGCATAGACTAACGAGATCTCAACCGAGCCAATCCAAAAGACAACTTCCCACTTCCAAACATCCACATCCTGATAGACAACTGCACCAAGCATGAGCTACAGTCATTCGTGGATTGTTTCGCTGGATATCATCAGATACTCATGAGCAAAGAAGATGCAGAAAAAATAGCTTTCATCACCCCTTGGGGAGTCTACCACTACAGGGTGATGCCATTCAGCTTCAAAAATGTCGGCGCCACGTATATGAGAGCCATGACTACCCTGTTCCATGATATGATGCATCGAAAAAATTAAAGTTTATGTGGACAATGTCATCATAAAATCAAGGGAAAGTGCAGAGCATATTGCACACTTGCGTAAGTTCTCCGACAGACTTCGCAAATTCAATTTAAAATTGAATCTCGCAAAGTGCGCATTTGGAGTGCCCGCGGGAAAATTGCTAGGATTCGTAGTTAGCCATAGGGGCATCGAACTGGACCCTATTAAGATTAAAGAAATTCAACAGCTACTGCCCCCTAAAACTAAGAAAGAGGTCGTGAGCTTCCGGGAGGTTGAACTACATTGGACGGTTCATAGCCCAGTCAACTGTGATTAGAGAGTCAATCCTCAAGTTGCTCAAGAAGGATGCTCCTACAAATTGGATAGAAGAGTGTCAAGAGGCATTCAACAGGATCAGAGATATCTTTCCAACCCTCCAGTCTTAGTACCGCCCAGGCCAGGGAGTCCCCTGTTACTGTATCTGTCAGTATCGGAGAAAGCTTTCGGATGCATGCTCGCCCAGCATGATGAGGAAGGCAAAAAAGAACATGCCATCTACTACTTGAGTAAGAAGTTTACCTCTTGCAAAGCGCGGTACACACTTGTGGAAAAAAACTGTTGTGCTTTAACATGGATCGCCCAAAAGTTGAGGCACTACGTGTCAATGTTCACCACTCACCTCATCTCCCGAATGGATTCGCTAAGATACATCTTCCGCCAACCAATGCCTATAGGAAAATTAGCTAAGTGGCAAATGTTGCTGAGTGAATTCGATATCGTGTACGTGGCGCAAAAAGTGATCAAAGCAGAAGCCTTGGCAGATCTCCTTGAGGAAAGCCCTGTAGATGATGAATTAGAGATATTACGGACTTTCTTCCCGGATGAGGAGGTCATGGCCATAGAGGAAGAAGTGTTGGAACCATACTCGGGCTAAAGACTGTTTTTTGATGGAGCAGTCAACTACAAAGGATCAGGCATTGGAGCCCTATTGATATCGTAGAGATGTGCCAACACTATCGATGGCCGCAAAGCTCAACTTCGTATGCACCAACAATATGTCGGAATACGAAGCATGCATCCTAGGCCTCAGAATGGCACTGGATATGAACATACAAGAATTGTTGGTGATCGGAGACTCCGATCTGCTCATAAATCAAGTAAAAGGAAATTGGGCAACCAAAAATGACAAAATACTCCCATATGTGAATTTGGCACAAAGATTGTGTGGAAGATTCAAGAGAATTGACTTCAAACATGCGCAAAGAGCTCAAAATGAGTTCGCAGACGCGCTAGCCACGATAGCGTCTATGATCCAACATCCTGAGAGCCCCCACATTGATCTGTTGGAGATCACACTAAAGGAAGAGCAGGCCCACTGCGCATGTGTAGATGCGGAACCAGATGGCCGACCATGGTACGTCGACATCAAGACCTACCTGGAAAAAAAAGAGTATTTGCTAGAGAGTTCGGCAAATCAAAGGAAAACCATCAGTAGGTTGGCCAATGGTTTCCTCTTGAACAAGGAAGTAATGTACAAAAGAACCTCTAATCTCGATTTGCTCAGATGCGTGGATGCCAAAGAGGCCACGAAGCTGCTGAAAAAAATGCACGCAGGAGCATGTGGACCCCACATGAACGGATTCGTCCTCGCTAAGAAAATCCTGAGGACAGGGTATTACTGGATGACCATGGAGCATGATTCCTGTAAGTTCGTGCAAAAGTGCATTCAATGTCAGATACACGGGGATCTAATCAAAGCTTCACCCTCAGAATTGCATGCGTGCTCTCTGGCCTTTTGTGGCGTGGGGGATGCACGTGGATGGACGTCATAGGACCTATTGAACCTCGGGCCTCTAACGGACATCGTTTCATCTTAGTTTCCATAGACTATTTCACCAAATGGATGGAGGCCACTTCCCATAAATCAGTGACTAAGAAAGTGGTAGCTGACTTCGTCAACAATAATCTGATATGTCGTTTCGGTGCACCGGAATCTCTCATCACAGATAATGGCGCCAATCTGAACAGTCATTTGATGAAGTACATCAGTGAGCAATTCAAAATCACCCACAGGAACTGTACTGCCTACCGGTCACATATGAATGGAGCCGTAGAAGCTGCCAATAAAAACATCAAAAGATCTTGAGGAAGATGGTTGACAACTACAAAAATTGGCACAAACAGCTGTCTTATGCTCTGTTGGGATACAGAACAACAACCAGAACTTCCACCGGGGCAACTCCATACCTCCTCGTTTATGGTACAGAAGCATTCATACCCGCAGAGGTAGAAATCCCTTCGCTCAGAATTATCCAAGAGGCAGAACTGAAAGATGAAGAATGGGTCAAGAACCATTATCAACAATTGGCCATGATAGAGGAAAAATGAATGGTGGCAGTGTGCCACGGGCAGCTGTACAGACAGAGAATGTATAAAGCCGGGGTTCGATGAAACCCCTTAGATTTTGTGCGACATTGGTAACAAGGAGGGTGGCAACCACCCTAATACCACTCCAATATACTCAGCCCACACATCACTAAAATGCATCATGGAAAAATATTATACTAGGGCAGCTTGGCTATTTTATCTCAATGTTATTATTATATGTGTATATTTTCCGTGTATATTTGAATTTTCATAAGATTCAGTCTAACCTATTTCCTTTTCTTTTCTACCCCCCCCCCCCCCCTCCTCTTACTCTTCGCACGGCCACTTGGTCCGGGGATACAGCCTCCCTATTATCCCAATAGGACAACTCTTTCAAATTCTGCCGAGTACGAGTAAAAAAAAAAGGAAGCTAATAAATATGTCTATGAAGGCCCAACCATGGGTGAAAATGGTTAAGGGACTTGGTACACCCCAAGTTTTATTTTATTCTTGTGATATGATAGGTTCATCTTCATTTGTATTTGTAAAACTGACAACATTATTGGAAACCAAATGGTTGGGACTAGACGTTTTAGGCAAACGGTACTTAGCCGTTTAGTTAGACTTTAGGCCCCTTTTGCGAATTTCCAAAAATCTATTTTATTTTCTCATTTTCAAAAATATTTTCTAAAAACAGAAAACAAAACAGATGTTTTCCTATAAAGAAACAAATTTTGGAAACTAGGGTAGAGATTAACACCTAAATGGTTTTTGTTTATCAAAATTAGTCGTCAAAATCTTCACTTAGCATTAAAAGGACACGACTCTTTTTATAAATAAATCCAGTTAGTAAAAAATAGCAATAAAAGGTTCTTAGTATCACGGTAAACTCAAAATCAAATCAAAGTGTATACTATGCCTTGCTCTTGAAAAACTGGCATGATTTTGATAAATCTCAACAAACAAAAGTCAAATTTTGGGCCACGGTCCACTAAACTACTGTGAGACTAGGTTTCAATTTCAAAATTAGTCTTGAGCCCCTTTTTGAAAACCAAACGAAATAAGTTTTGGGCCAGAATCCGTGAACATTTCATCAAAAAATCATTATTCTTCCTTTTTAGGCATAACCTTATAAGATTTTAAGTCCAAAATATATAGCAGGTGATTATCCTTCACCAATTCAACTTGTTTTGCGGCCCAAAGCCAAATTAAAATAACCTCTTTCAAATATACTAAGACTTCCTTCAATAGAAGTAATAGGCAAGGGGTCTTAGCGTGTTTATACGTTTAACCCGAACCAAATGTGGAGCAAAGCATGAACTAAAAACATATATATATATATATTTCATTATAATACGTTTTCCCTCTTTGCAAAAGATCATTTATCCTCATATATAAGAGGAAATATATTTTCAACCTAAAAATAGCCCATATGTAAGGGAACTACACTCAAATTTTTCAAGAAGATTAACCATATAGTACGGATCCTTAGTACTAGGGTGCCTAACACCTTCCCTAGGGGATCACCAGAACCCTTATCTAGAACTTTGGATTAAGAAGGATTTTTCACGGCGAATGAATAAACCCTTCAAAAAATTAGGTTTCCAAATTTCTTAAAAATTAGGTGACGACTCTTTTAAAATAATGTCCGAAAGAGCACCAAGGATCTCAAAGTAGCTTTTCCGAGCGCTAACCCCGTCCGCGAAAAAGTGAACCGCTACAGAGACCATCTCTGAGCAACGAAATTTGACTAATCCTGATTTTTGACTGACCCAACTCATACTACCTCTCATTCTATGCAATTTTCAAAATCTCAGGTTTCATGAGAATTCAGGCCAGTTGTAGTTTGACTCAATTATAACTTCTAAATGCAAATTTAAAGAAATCTCGAATTTCCCGGTTATCAAACTGGGAAGTGTGGGGTGATTGGTCGGAGCATGACTGATTATCTGTTATTGAGCCTGCCTACATATCTATGTTTTTTTAAAATCAAGTCACTTGTAGTTCGACTCGATGCGGGAGTGCCTTTGCGTGTGCTGGTGTGTGTCCGACAGGTAGCGAAAATAAATAAATAAATAAATAAATAAGCACAACAAATAATTGTTCTTGTGTGACTGAGCGGGGGGAGCGATCTTCCAAGTCCCGGTCAGAGAGTTTGACTCTCATATGCACTCTAGCTCGATCGGCTGCGTAAGAAAAAGTTTCACATTTGCTCCGCAATCTATCTGGATTTGATTTGATCCACCTGCTCTGTCTGGCGGCTACAAATCTGCTTCCATCTGCTAAGTAATGTAGATTTTTGGCGATGAATACTATGGTCATCTGATCAAATTTATATTGTCTTATCTTTTTGAGCGAATATTGCGGTCTCTTGATCGGTTTTACATCGCTTTGTATTTTTTGAGCGAATACTACGATCTAATGACCAGTTTTACATGGTTTTGTCGTCTTGATTATATCCGATAGCTTGTATGCATGACCTTTTTTGGCAATTTGAATGAATGGCCTTCTCGGCATGTTTGTATACGACCCTCTTGGCATGTTTGCATGAATGGCCCCCTTGGCATGTTTGCATAAATGACCCTCTTGGCATGTTTGTATGAATGTCCCTCTTGACGTATTTGTATGAATGGCCCTCCTCACGTGTTTGTATGAATGGCCCTTCTCACGTGTTTGTATGAATGGCCCTCCTGATGTGTTTGTATGAATGGCTCTCTTGGCGTGTTTTTATGAATGGCCCTCTTGGCAACAGAAAAATAGATATGCAATGGCCCTCATGGCAAATAAGAAGAAGTGATGGTCCTCTCGGCAACAGAAAAATAGATATGTAACGGCCCTCATGGCAAATAAGAAAAAGTGATAACCCTCTCGACAACAGAAAAATAGATATGCAATGGCCCTCGTGGCAAATAAGAAGAAGTGTTAGCCCTCTCGGCAATAGGAAAATAGATATAAAATGGCCCTCATGGCAAATAAGAAGAAGCGATGGCCCTCTCGGAAACACGGAAATAGACATGCAATGGCCCTCATGGAAAATAAGAAGGAGTGATGCGAACGACAGATGTGGCCCCTTCGGCTGAATCGTCTTTTTTTAGTCCTTTATTCTGGCGGTCTCCCTCTTGGTCAGGTATGTCCTTTTGTTTTACTTCGACCCCATTGGCCGGTGATTTTTGTCGTTATGGTCTTTTATTTTTTGTGGGCCCTCATAGCTAGGTGTTTGCCCTCATAGCGTTTAGATCTTTTATAGCCTTCGTGGCTGGGTATTTTCCTTTGTGGCATTCCAATCTTTTATAGCACTCGTGGTTAGATATTTTGCCCGTTGGGTCATTCCAATCTTTTATAGCATTATGGCTGGATATTTTTTCTGAAAACCTGATCTCAGCAGCGGTCTTGACCTTCTTTGGCAAACTGTTTCCTGTATATGAAGCAAAGTTAGAAAAAGGACTGTCTTCCGACGTCCTGGGGACCTGCATCAGAAATGGGTTAGTTTTTCCCTATTTAAAGTTGATTCGTGTCGCCGGTGCTATCGCATCTTCGTCTTTCTAGACTCGAAACCCCTTCGGCTCCGGTATTCAAAAGACGAATTTATTTTTATTATGCATAAAATCATTTTTGTAAGGTTACCATAAAGATATCTAATTTGTAGGGAAATAAATGCATTATTTTGAAAGCTGTAAGGATAATTGTCATGACACGTGCTTTGAATGAGGGATATCCCTTCTTTCATGGTAGGTTCTTCGCTTCTTCGTGTAAAATTTTTGAGAACTTTTCTCAAAAATTCTTCCCCAGTTTGAATCTTGATCGATGAACTCTCGTGCCAGTTGCAAGAAATTTTGAGGTCTCCTTAAAATTTCTGCCCTAGTTTAAACCTCTGGGTTAGCTGACTCTTTGTAGTGGATTGGTGGCGCAAATTTTTGAGATTTTCTCAAAAATTCTGCCCCAGTTGGGCATGTAGCAATCCTTGCGTCCTTCGTGAAGTCTTATCTTTGAGGCTTCCTAGGGGTTTCTTGGGTTTTTCTTTTGGTGTGACTGAGCTCAAAGAGCGCCTACATATCCTGTCGCAGCAAGAATCTGGTCGAACGTAGTTCGAAATAAAGGTAAATGATTTTTGATTTTTACTAATAATGCGACCGGGTCCCTGATCGACTGCCTACATATCCCACTGTGGGGAAATCAGGTCATTCCGTAGTTTATATTACAAAAGTTGTTTTATTTTTCCCGTCTATTACAAGACTATTACAAGCAAAAGGAAATAACTAATACAAGCAAAGTAGAATAATTATTACAAGCAAAGGGTGGGTACTATTACAAACTGAGAAACTTTGTCTTCATGCATAGTAGCGCTTGATTGCATCTGAGTTGATCGGCTTCTGCCATTCTTGTCCATCCATTTCCGCCAGTACTACTTCTCCTCCGGAGAGTACTTTGCGGACCACGTAGGGACCTTGCCAGTTAGGAGCCAATTTTCCTTTGTATTCATCTTGATGTGGGAAAATCCTTTTTGAGCACCGCTGTTACAATATGAAAGAGTCGAGCCTTGACTCGTTTGTTGAAAGCTCTTGCCATCCTTTGGTGGTATAGTTGACCATGGCATACGACAACCATCTTTTTCTCATCGATTAAGGTCAACTGCTCGTACCGAGCTCGGACCCATTCAGCATTATCTAGCTCAGCTTCTTGAATGATTCTCAAAGAAGGTATCTCAAATTCGGTAGATATGACTGCTTCACTACCGCGGACTAACAAATATGGAGTTGCTCCTGCTGAAATTCTGGTCGTAGTACGGTATCCCAGTAAAGCATAAGGCAACTGCTCGTGCCAACCTTTTTAATTATCGTACCATTTTCCTTAATATCCTCTTGATATTCGTGTTGGCTGCTTCTACGGCTCCATTCATTTGTGGCCGGTTGGTGGTCGAGTTCCGATGAGTGATCTTGAATTGCTCACAAATATCCTTTATCATATGGCTATTTAGATTTGCTCAGTTTTCAGTTATGATGGACTCGGGTATATCGAATCGGCATGTGATGTTGTTTCGTACAAAATCAGCTACTACTTTCTTTGTCACCGACTTGTGTGACTTCCACCCATTTTGTGATGTAGTCAATGGCAACTAAAATGAATCGGTGGCCATTTGAGACTATGGGTTCGATGGGTCCTATGACATCCATGCCCCAAGCAACGAAGGGCCATGGTGAACTCATAGCGTTAAGCTCACTTGGTGGTACTCTGATTAAATCACCATGGATCTGGCATTGATGGCATTTTTGCACATATTTGCAACAGTCACTCTCCATATTCATACAACAATATCCGGCTCTGAGAATCTTTTTGGCCAGTACAAATCCATTCATGTGGGGTCCGCAAGTCCCTGCGTGTACTTCTCCAGCAATCGGGTTGCCTCACCGGCGTCTACACATCGTAGCAATCCCAAATCTGGTGTTCGTTTATATAATACTTCCTTGTTCAGAAAGAAGCCATTTGCCATTCTTCTGATGGTCTTCTTTTGTCCACTTGTGATGCCTTCGGGATATTCCCATCTTTCCAAGTACATTTTGATGTCATTGTACCATGGCTTGCCATCTGGCTCAGCCTCCACGTGGCAACAGTGGGCATTATCTTCTTTCAAGCTTATCCTTAGCGGGTCAATGTGACTGCTTTTAGGATGTTGGATCATTGTTGCTATTGTGGCCAACACATCAGCAAATTCATTATGAGCTCTTGGCATATGTCGGAATTCAATCTTTTTGAACTTCTTGCACAATCTTTATGCCAAGTTCACATATGGCAAGATCTTTTCATTCTTGGTAGCCCATTCGCCTTGTACTTGATGAATCAGTAGGTCAGGATCTCCAATGACCAGTAATTCATTGATGTCCATGTCCAGTTCCATTCGGAGACCTAAAATGCATGCCTTGTATTCAGCCATGTTGTTGGTACAATGGAATTTGATCTTTGCGGCCATGGGGTAGTATTGCCCATTTTCTGATATTAGAACCGCTCTGATTCCGGAACCTTTGTAATTCACCGCTCCATCGAAGAACAGTCTCTAGCCAATGTAAGATTCTGTTACTCCTTCTTCTATTTCCAATACCCCTTCGTCTGGAAAATGAGTGCGAAGTGGTTTGAGCTCTTCATCTACCGGGATTGCAGCTAGTAAGTCAGCCAAAGCCTATCCTTTAACGGCCTTCTGAGCGTATATGATGCCGAATTCACTTAACAATATCTGTCATTTGGCCAACTTCCCGATGGGCATGGGCTAGCGGGATATGTACCTCAATGGATTCATCTTGGATATGAGGTGAGTAGTGTACGAGGACAAATAATATCTCAATTTCAGAGCCACCCGAGTTAAAGCACAGTAGGTTTTTTCCAATAGCGTATATCTTGCCTCACAGATATTGAATTTTTTGCTTAGATAGCAAATGACACTTTCTTTTTTTCCTTCTTCATCGTGTTGTCCAAACACGCAACCAAAGGCATTTTCAGCAACCGAAAAGTGTAGCAGTAGTGGGCTCCCGAGCCTTGGTGGTACCAGGACTGGTGGATTGGACAGGTATCTCTTAATAGTATCAAATGCGTCTTGGCACTCCTCTGTCCATTTTGTGGGAGCGTTCTTCTTCAAAAGCTTGAAGATGGGCTCCACATGATGGTGGATTGAGCTATGAATCGTCTGATGTAATTTAACCTTCCCAGGAAACTCATGACTTCTTTCTTAGTTTTGGGATGAGGTAATTCTTGGATTGCTTTGATCTTTGTTGGGTCTAGCTCTATGCCCCTTCGACTGACTATGAATCCCAGTAATTTTCCGGCCAATGCTCCGACGCATATTTAGCCGGGTTCAATTTCAAGTTGAACTTTCGGAGCCTATAGAAGAATTTCCTCAAATGTGTGGCATGCTCCGAACTTTCCCTTGACTTTATAATGACATCGTCCACGTAGACTTCAATTTCTCTATGGATCATGTCGTGAAAAATGGTAGCAATCTCTCTCATGTATGTTGCGCCAAAGATTCTTGAGGCCGAAGGACATTACCCTGTAATGGTACACTCCTCATGGAGTGATGAAGGTTGTTTTCTCGGCATCCTCTCTATCCATTAAGATCTAGTGGTAGCGGGTGGAACAATCCACGAATGATTGCAGCTGGTGTTTGGCACAGTTATCTATGAGTATGTGGATGTTCGGGAGTCGAACATTATCCTTTGGGCTAGCTTTGTTAAGATCTCGGTAATCCACGCAGATTCTTATCTTGCTATCCTTTTTGGGTATTGGAACTATGTTGGCTAGCCATGTGGGGTATGAAGTCACTTCCACCACACCCGATTTAATTTGCTTTTCCACCTCATCTTTGATTCGGATACTAAAATTCGGTTTGAATTGTCGAGTTTTCTATTTTACTGGAGTAAAACCCGTATTGATGGGTAACCTGTGAGATACCATGCTAGTGTTTAGCCCTGGCATGTTAGTGTACATCCATGTAAAGATATCCAC
The DNA here is from genome assembly GCF_029784015.1 of Lycium ferocissimum. NCBI lineage: Eukaryota > Viridiplantae > Streptophyta > Magnoliopsida > Solanales > Solanaceae > Lycium > Lycium ferocissimum. The sequence goes on along the minus strand of NC_081349.1, from coordinate 45,880,973 downwards.
GTACTCTTTCAGTAGATTTATCAATTCTTCTTTTAAAGGCGTCTCTAGGTGTGCACTTATCCTTGTCTCTTTGACATTCTCTTCATCACCTAGATTTATGGCCTCTATTTCGTTCATATTTGGTTTCTGCTCATTCTTTAATTGTTCTACTTCTTTCGCGAGACCCTCGGGTAGCATTGTGGTCTCACCGTACTCCTCATACTCTTCTTCCTCTATACTGCTCGACTCATTCTTTTCGCAACATGTCATGACATTCAAGGTTGCTTTATTTTTTTTGGTTACTAAAAATTCAAGGCAGAATATGTTAGTATAAAACATGCACGCAAAAAATAAGTAAATAAAACAGTTTTGATAAATCGAGGCTTTCATTGATTTAAATTAATCAAAAGTACAAACTGTGGTCCTGGATTGGATCCATATCAAGCCATTTCCGTTTTTGAAAACATTACTAGGTACGTAAGTGAAAAGGGTGAGCAATTGGGCCTCAACTGATTCTCCCTATTTTTTAAAATAAGAGCAATTGGGCCTCAACTGATTCTCCCTATTTTTTAAAATAAATTCATCTTTCTCTACCAAAGAGCCAGTAGCGGGGTAGAGGTCTAGTTGGACAGTTGCTCGCTCGGTTTTGCCTTTCTGATGGTGGGCGCTTCAGGACATTCCTCCAAAATCACAGAGCAATCTTCCTCTTGGAATAGCATCCCTGTCCCTTCTTTAATGTCAGCTTCTTCAGGCATAGGCATTCGATGAGAAAATGACTGGTACAGATAGGAATGGGTTTGCAAAGATCCACAACCTCTTGTCTCTTCTTGGTAGGTATCTTATCTTTAGCTGGGACATATCCTAGTCCGAAATGAAAATTATCTTGGGGAATGGGAATTGGCTCAGTGATGCCGTGCAAATTCTTTCCTAGACCTTTCCCCGGTTCAAACCCGTTTAGGAGCATAGTAGAAACAATCATTTTGTAAACTGCCGGCATAGGAGATTCCGCGGAATCTATCTTGTGGGACGGAGGGAGTAAATTTTATTAAAGTAACCATATTATATTCAAATAAAACTTTCACTCCAGCTTTTCCTAATAATCCCGCAGAGACCAAATTGGCTTGGTTATTAGGAACATGCAATATTTCAGTTAAAGTCAAAAGTTTTTTCAGATGTGATTTTAAGAAGAACTTTTCATTTTCCAAGAACTTTAGTGGTTCTTGAATTACCAAGATACATAAATTCTTCTCCTCCGTTGACTTGGGTATAAGACCCAAAATTACTTTTATTGGCACAAATATGCCTAGTAGGACCATAGTCTATCACCCAGTTGCTCACATTGGTCATAATGTTCTCTTGGGAAATGACCGCAAAAATAATATCATCTGCTTCATCCAAATTAATTTTGGACTCAACAAGATTGCCAATTTTCCCAAAAATTTTGTTAATATTTTCAGGCTTGTCACCTTGTTTATTTTCATTAATAAGAGTAGAGATCATAGTATACTTACCTACTTTAGTAGCATAATTCCAAAAGTTGAGTGTTTAGCGAAGACAATTATAGTTGAAAGTATAACAAGAACGCTAAAAGTTTTACCAGCCAATGATTTGTAGTCACAACAACCAGTATGTCCACCGATCACGTCATTTATCTTGTACACTTCACTCTTGGATACACCATAAAGTATCAAAATCATCAAGAACATAAACAAGGCTTTCTTCGACAAAGCAAGGTTATATTTTCCGTGCTTCATGACAACAAGAATTATCCTTAAGATTGTTGTAAAATTGTTTTACAAAACACAAAAGTAGTAAGAAATTCTTGAAAGCTTGAGGCGTGTCAAAAGATACTGTCCTTAAGGATTCACCCGGTATAGGTGTATCTCACATGATTCAATGCCTCTTCTAGTACAAAACTAGAAGTCAAAATCTAATAAAGATTTCACAAAGTAAATAAACCGGCAAAAGAAATGAGAAGAAGAAGAAATATTAGCTCTTAGTATATTTCCACCTTTCGAAAATAAACACAACCGAAAACATATATAGGATTAGAAAATGACTTCATCTTTCATATGACAACATCGGCTATAACGTGTCATTAAATGAAAATAAATATTGGAAGACCGTTAATAGTCAAATTCATTCTGTATGAATTCTGCCATTAAGGATAATAAAGTAGAATCAATTCTTTGGTTTTAAAGTCAATAAGAACGTTAAAATATTCCTTATATTTTTGAGATATTAAAACTTATTTTTTTTAACAATAGTTATGCAAAATCTCTGTTTATGGGAGCCTACTGCCTTCAATAATTGATATAGTAATAATAAGACAAACTTTCAACTCTCAGAGTGATTGCAATATCTCTCTTTTATGGCTGTCTCCAATAATTGATACTCCTCTGCTCTTGAATGTCGGTGCAGTCCACTGGGTAACCCCAGATTTCCAGGTTCTGCAAAATTCCTTTTTCCTACTCTGTTTTTGCTCTACATGATGAAATAATTCATCTTCTTTTAGATTTTTTTTATTTTATTTTCAGCGATTTCATTGTCACATTGGACACACTGGGCAAAATTTTTATCAAGGTTCTGGCCTGTTATCTTGTTTAGTTGCCAGTTGCTACCAATAAAAGACATTCCCCTTTTTTTTTTTTTTTTTTTTTTTTTTGGTGGTGTTAGTGTCTGGCCAACTTTCATGCACCTTAACTCTTCCATTGGGCACCTGCTACCAGATGCAAGGCTACATCATTAGCTACGGATTCGGAAGAACCTAGTAGTGTTAACTTAGACCATGCATTTGTATTAAAAGTATAAATATTTAGTTGCGAACACAGTAACTAAGAACACAGTAACTAAGATGAGTTATGTGTTGGATGGTAAACTCACAACTTATAAACTTCAAATTCTGGCTGATACTTCCTTCTAGCTAGTATAAAAAATGGGTAACTCTGCCTATCAAAAATTATTTAAATACCTACTGTTTTTTGTCTCTGGAATTTGAACCGAGGTCGGCAACTATTTTACTGACCACTAAGCCACATCCTTAGGTTGGATTTTGATAATACTCTATTGGGAACAGAAAGTATCATAAAAACAAAGGTAATCAGATCAGTCCAAACAAGGTTAGCGTCAACTTAGCCAATTTTTGGAATCAACTCAAACCAACACATTATATTTATCTTTTAAGAGAAATAGCTAAAGATTTAGAAAGTACGAGTACTATAATTGAAATACAAGTTGGATCAGGATGCAGAGGATTAGGACGTGAAAAGGGATAATGGATCTTCAATGTTACCAACAAATGAAGTTAAAAATGTTGACTGTAAAAAATAGTCATATACCATTAACCAAAGAAGCTTCTCTTTTTTCTTTTTTTTTTGGCTCTTTCTGATAACTGAAAGACGGATCATGTTACTCTATTCATACAACTAATTGGCCATATGCAAGAACATTTGTAGGTTTATTTCCTTCTCAATAGTTTGGGATTGAGCATAGTTGTTTTCTTACTAACTCTTGATGCTTTCCACTAAGAGCCCGTTTGGCTTAGCTTATAAGTTGCTGAAAACAGCTTATAATTTCAGTTTTTTTAAGTGTTTAGCTGGCAGCTCATAAGCCATTTTGTACTTAAAATAAGCCCCAAAAAAATAAGTTGAGGTAGCTCAACTTTTTTTTTTTTGACTTATAAGCTCTCTAAATGGGCCCTAAATGTATTATTGAGAAGTAGTGTTTTTCTTTTTCAGATAACTTCTGAAAAGTGCTGCATAGTTTACAAATTCCGCAAAGTAGGGTCCTAAAAACAGGAAATTCTACTCAGTCAGAGTCCGACCACACCTTATGATGAAAGTGGGATAAAGGACGGATCATCTGTTGAATCGACAGCTGATAGAGACGAGATTAAGAGGACGGAATAACTTAGAAACAGAGATGGATGACAGCAAAGGTATGGTTTGTGTAACTGGTGGAACAGGATATCTAGCATCATGGCTGATAATGAAGCTTCTTCAACATGGCTACTCAGTAAATGCTACCATAAGGTCCATTCAAGGTTAATATTTCCCACTGATTCTATTCATTGTCTTTTAAGGTGCCTTTCAGTGATTCTATTTTGTATACGTACAATGCACACAAATATACATAAAATATACACAATCAGTGTATATGTTTTGTATATTTTGGCCAGCGCCCATAAATAATTTCAGCTGACGGGCCAAAAATGAAAAAGCCCTAAAAAGAATGTGCATCAGGAAGAAATTTAGGAGTAGTTTAATCTCTATCTGTTTATTATAATTGTCTTTCTAGTCGGTAGTCATTCAGTGTAATCTCTGAAGAAAAACTTTTGAATGAATGTTTGGATCACAAACAGACGTTAGCTACCTCACTAACATGCCTGGTGCATCCCAAAGGCTGAGGATTTTTAATGCTGATCTGGACAAACCAGAAAGCTTTAGTGCAGCTATTGAAGGATGTACTGGAGTATTTCACGTTGCTCATCCATTGAATTTTGGGAACCAAGAAATTGAAGATGAAAAGATAAGAAAATTGGTTGATGGAACATTGGGCATTTTACGGGAATGCCTCAATTCAAAAACAGTAAAACGAGTTGTTTACACTTCCAGCAGAACAGCGCTTGTGTTTAATGATAAAGGTTTAGACACAGTGGATGAGAGCTCGTGGTCTGATATTCATGTCATAATGAAAACCTTAAAGCCTATATTCGCAGCTTCTTATGTGATTAGCAAGACATTAGCGGAAAAAGCTGCTCTTGAGTTTGCTGAGAGGCATGGATTAGATTTGGTGACCGTTATTCCTAGTTGGATACATGGTCCCTTCTTTAGTCCTCAGTTCCCAGAGTCATTACGATCAGCTATGTCAATGATTTTTGGTATGCCTCTTTCGCTCTTAATTTCTTGTAACTTTTCTCGTATCAAATCATCAAGGATGGATCTAATTTCTCATGGTCCTCTCTGCAAGTCCTTTTTCTAAATTCCTCAACTGTAGTCAGGAAAATGTGGGATAAAGGAGTAGTTTGATTGATATAAAGAATGTAATTTTATCTATATACATATATATATATATATATATATATATATATATATATAGCATATAGAAAAGACGAGATTCTTAGATAGCTTTCTAGTGAAGGACATTATTTCAAAGCTCTTGATAAAGGCAGTTAACATTATATATTTTGTTGCTGTACATACATTTTGCAATACAACTGCATCTTGTTCATTTTTTTTTCTTCTCTGACAAAAGCGCGTCTTGTTCTGAGCAGTTTTGAACACATCTTTCGTCTTCCACCGGCATCATCACATGCTTCTTCATATGTGTTTCAGTTACTTTTTATCATGATTCCTCATTTAAAGATTTGGTTGATGTGATCACATTGTGACCTATTCAGAAAGACTAGCTCTTATCAGTTTTGCCCATATCCACCTCTAGTTTTTGGTTTGTTCATTTCCACCAAGGAGCATTTTCTTTTTTCGTTCCTGCCAAGACGTTTCCAGCTTCTAATTTCTTCATCTAATTCATTCTTTCCGGATGTTTCTCTTTTCTTTGAGATAAATGGCTAAAAATCATCCTTTCTGAGTGTGCAAAGATAGTTTTATTTATCAGCTTAATCATGAATAACTTGCTCTAAATTAAGCATTTCTTTTTGTACTGTCCTCTGAATTTCGCAGGTAATCAGGAAAATTGCATGAAGCATCCATCGCTTATCCCATTCGTGCATGTAGATGATGTTGCCAGTGCGCACATATTCCTTCTAGAGAATAGTAAAGCAAAGGGGAGGTATATTTGCTCTGCTGTGGAAGTCAAACCAGATGAGCTGTTTAAGTTCCTCTCAGCTAGGTATCCTGAATATCAAATACGTAATGTCGAGTGAGTTCCCATTACACTCCTTTTGCATCTTTACGTTAAGATTAAAAGGAATAACGAAGTAATTCAACTTATCTCTACCTTTTCTTTGTAGTTCCTTGAGGGAGATTGGAGGGATTAAGCATCCTAGCCTTTCATCAAAGAAACTTTTGGACACTGGATTCAAATACAAGTATGGCCTTGAGGAAATGTTTGATGGTGCAATTGAATGCTGCAAACAAAAGGGTCTACTCTAGTTTGTACTGTATAGCAGAGCCACCCTTGTCCAACCTTCGCTGAAAAATTAGTAGATAGGTAGTTTTTTTTCCGATGTAGATATATTATATGTTGAATGCCCTTTGTTCTTCGTGTGTTTACTTCTCTATATTTTGATCTCCTTGGTGCAAATCCCGACTCCCGATCCAAAAAGTTTTTCTTTGTCCATCTACAACAATAGCAACAACTATGCCTCAGTCCTATTAAAAAAAAACAAAGAACAAGGTTTTCCTTGGTCCATTTCTATCTCTCTTAGTTCCTTCTTCTTCCTCCTTTTGCTCTCGCTATACCCTCTTCATCCACCTAGAACATTATGTGAGATTATGTAATCCTTTATATTCTTGTACATTTATTGAGTTGTTCATACTCAAGAAATGTACAAGAATAAAAAGGATTACAAACAAGAAGTATAAACTGAATTAGCAGTTGTTAATTAAGGTCCTTTTTTTTTAAACGAAGTCTAATCCCAAACCTTAAAACAAGGTCTCATAGAGCTGGGATTAAATGTTTAATTCATTGCAATATATATAATCATAAAGAAATCTATCTAGCTGCCTGGAGGCTGGATTTTGATGAATAAATATACTTTGTCGAGTACAATGTTATGGTAGGGAGAAATTGGCTAATCGCTACTTTTCGGATTGATTCCCATTTTTAAAGTTACATATGCTAAAATCTCTATCTTATAATTTTCAAACATTCGTCATTCATATGGGATTCAATTTTTGTGTTTCAAAGCTGAGAAATGTGGGCGAATCTGTGTTGAGGAAAGAATATTATATGATTGGAGACCAGAAACCTGGAGAGACCGGAACTCGAATTATCACCAGAAAAGTGACATTTCATTGTATGATTGGAAGCTTCTAGTTTTGTTGTAGATCTGAATTATACTGCTGGAGAGATCTGACGAGTTTCTTTATATGAAAATAATTTTTGCATTGTTATGGTCGACTGGGAGGCGGTTATGGTGGCTTTTGTTAGTACTTATGGTAATTTCTAGTGTGATCGGATGGTGGAATGATTATATGCCGTGTGTATATCAATTGCATGTCGTACGTATGCAACATGTATAACTTGATTGACAAACATACAACATACAAGTGATATACAGTGACATACAAGTGATATATATTGCATGTGTTAGATGTATATCACTATATGACATATGCATCTCGTATGTATATAATAATATATAAACTTACGGCATACAATGATATATAATGACATACAAAGTGTACATGAAGAGAGAGATATCGAGGAAGCCATATGAGACAACTTTGACAGAACTCCGACAAAGAAGCAACAACAAACAACGCCAAAACTCCAATGACGAAGCACCAGAACAACGACAAAGAACCAACAACAACAAACAACGCCAAAACTACAATGATGAAGCACCAGCAACGAACAATATAGCAACAAAATATTTATAAAATATATACAACTCCAACAAAACTACAAAATTAGGGATTTTGATATCGTCCTTTCTTCTCTTTCTTCCTATCTTCTCTTCATACAAACCTAAGATCTCGTTGTATCCATTCCAACCCGCATTCTTATGGACGTTTGTAAAGGGCTGGGCATACGTACCGAAAATCGAAAAATCGGACCGGACCGAATTAACTAGGTTCTTCGGTTTTTCGGTTCGGTTACGGTTCTTCTTTTTTTTTTTTTTTTTTTCTAAAAGTTCGGTGTTCGGTCATGAGCGTTCGGTTCTTCGGTATTTCGATTTAACCGAACTTTTGCTACAGGGGCACAAAAAAATTATAATACTTAGGACTCAGGCTATTGCTCGTTTGCTGCTACTGTTTGCACTTTGTTGGTTATCGTGCCTTTGGCTACTCACTCGTTTGCTGGACAGCAGCCAGCTTTTCCATTTCACAACGAAAATATGAAAAATGGTGCCATACGCCCTTACTGCCTTGGAATGTTGAAGCGTGAATGAAGCCCAGTTTGAATAAAACTTTGAAACACAACTTTAAATAAGTCCATTTTGAATTTAAAAACATTTTTTTTCACGGATTGCCCTTCTTTTGGGGTGGTCTTTAAATTTTGCCTCTCATATTTGTGGTCTTTAAATTTTGCCTCCCATATTGCTGGTCTTTAATTTTTGCCCTTCGCGTCACAAGGTAACCTCGAGCTTCCTGAAATCATGAGATTACAGGTTCAACCCCGCTCAAGCATAAATTAAAAAAAAAATCAAAGGCAAGGTTTGGGCCGTTGTATGCAAAGATATACGCTTGTTAAGGAATAACCAAAGTTATGTCTGACCCGGTATACTCATGCCTTATGGGCAGACTTGGCATAAGTATGCCGGGTCCGGCATAACTTTAGTTATTCCTTCATAGCGATGTATCTGTTCGACATACTTTATAAGCACTTTTAGTTAAAGCATAACTAAAAGTATGGCCCATAAGGCATAACTTTTCCTTAAGACATAGACTTTGTCTTATAAGGCAAACTTTTAGTTATGCCTTAAGGAAAAGTTTCGCCTTATGAGGCAGACTTTTAGTTAAGGCATAACTAAAAGTATGCTCCTAAGGCGGAACATTTCCTTAAGGCATAAACTTTGCCTTATAAGGTGGAACTTATAGTTATGTCGGGTCCAAAGATAACTTTAGTTATTCCTTAAGGAAAAGTTCCGCCTTATGGGGCATGCTTTTAGTTATGTCTTATGGGGCACACTTTTAGTTATGTCTTATGGGGCACACTTTTAGTTAAGGCATAATTAAAAGTTTACCTTGAAAAGTAAAAAAAAAAAAGTTATATGCCTTTAACGCAGTTCCATTTCGGAGATAATTTGGTTAAACATAACTAAAATTCGCCGTGGGGGCATAGATAAAAATTTAAACTCCGTCTTGCGAAGTTTTTAAAAATTTTTGACTGAGCTGGTTTCGAACTGAACCTATGGTTTTAATAAGACAAAATTAAAAGACCACCCCAAAAGAAGGGCAATTCGCAGAATTGCTCATTTAAAAACATAAATAGCCTATTTTTAATCTTTTTTTTTTTTGTGCGAAGTGCCCTTCAAATGCACTGGTCTTTAATTTTTGTCCCTCAAATTGGTGGTATTTAATTTTTGCCCCTTTCGCCTAATACCATGAGGTTTGGGGTTCGAACCAGGGCTCAGTAAAATAAAAAAAATTAAAAAAAAAAGATAATTTTGGAAGACAGAGTTTTGTACCAAAGTTAGGCCTATTCGAGCTAAAGTTAGGCCTCAAGGCAGAGTTTTGGCATGCCTGAAGGCAAAACTCTACCTTAAGGTAGAGTTTGCCTCAAAACTCTACCTGATCAGACAGAGTTTGACTCAAACTCTACCTGATCAGGTAGAGTTTCAAACTCTGCTTGAAGGGAGAGTTTTGTATGCAAATCTCTGCCTTGCGAATTCAAAATCTACCTTGCGAATTTTTTACAATTTTTTTTATTGAGCCGGAGTTCAAACCCGAAACCAAGGGGTTCTAACAAAGGGCAAAAATTAAAGAAATGGACAAAAATTAAAACTACCCCAAAATAAGGGCATTCCTGTGAATTAAAAAGATAGCCCATTTTACAAGCAGAAAAGTAGCCCGTTAGTCAGGCCCATATCGAAAAAATCGAATCGAACCGAACCGAACGAATCTGATTCGGTATTCGGTACACACTTTTGAAGAACCGAAAACCGAAGAACTCAACCGAAGTTTGAAAAAATCGAATCAAAGAACCTAACGCACCCCTCCCTTGGAGAATTTATTCATTACTTACAAGTGTTAATATCATTCATTTGTAAATAATCTTTTGTCCATGCCAGTTTGGGTTTCAAGTGAAACAATACTTGTACTTAAAATTGAATAATGGGTTGTGATGATTGAGGAAGACTCAACTTTCATGTATTATTATTGGCTTCTGTCACTAGACAAATGATATTGTACAAAACGAGAAAAAAAAAATCTGTTTTAACACAAAAACTAGCAAATTCAAATGAGGCTAAACCGTCAAACAACAAGAAAGAGTGATTAGCTCATGAGCTATGACGTCCCAAATTGAGACATATATGAAAAACTTAATTTGAAGAAAACAAACAAAGAATGCATATGTTCTAACAATAGAATCAAAATTACCATATGATATGAATTAGTTGTAGTCGAGTTGGAAGAAGTAAAGGTATTATGCAAAAAGATCCAATTTTGTTTGTTGTACTTTGAGCATTCGCAGAAACCTACACTTTATTATTTTTTATTAATTACTTACTTAAACTTTTATTTTCATAATATTATTATTAATTTACAAATATATGTATACATGACTCGGGCATACTCGTGCAACACACGTGCCGAGAAACTAGTACATTTAAAACCCAATACAATTGATTTGGATTAGTATTTAGAAAATCCAAATCAACCTGGCCTATGTACACCTCTAGTCAGTATTTAATTTTACTCCTTAAACTCCTATATCATATTAATATCCAAAACATAGATGGAATGAAATTAAATTTGGCAGATGAAGAAATAAAATATTCATAATTAGAAATCTATAATAGATTTTCATCGGGTCCACAATAAAAAGGACGTCTTCTCAAAATCAAGAAGTGCTTCTTCTTCTTCCACTAATTTCAAGCTTTTCACCAAACTTCAACTCCAAGAAAATTTAAGAACATTTGATCGCTCGTACAAAGCAAACAACCTGTAAATCTATCGGAGGCAAGTCTCCAAGGAAGCAGCTTGGCATCAAGGCGGCTCTTGACTTTTCACCAACAATTGGAGGAGTTAAGAACCCTTACAGGTACATTAATTCATTTGCATATACTGTTTATGAGATATATGAAGCTATTAGATAGTACATTATACAAGCTATAAGATCTTCTTCTTTTTCTACATCGGTAAGTTATTAATCTTGTTTGAATTTGGACTTGATCTATCAAATCAAGTGTAAATGTTTTGATAATTAGATAGAGACAGTTTAGTTTTTTTTTCCCATTACATGATATTGTGTTTTGACTTGGGATATTTATTACATGTTTATGGTAAAGGGCAATAGATAGAGGAATCAGCCCAGTGAACTAAAATATACCAAAGTAAACTTTGATTATTCAACTTCATATATTCAGATGATAGTTCAATATCTTGACTAACTTTATCAGAAGAGAATAAAAATTGACACAAAAGTTTTTGCAATAACTCATAGATTGACTTTCTTTATGTTAATTACATTTTACAAAATATTAGTTTTTTTTATTATCATATAATATTTTTTTAATGTACATTCAAGAGAAACTACTTAATTATAACTTATTGTCATCATATACTCATATGTTGTAAAAGTTCCTTAATACATTTTTGGTCATGCTAAAAAGTTTCAAGATAAGCCTTCAACGTTTGTTGCGCAAGTGGATGTATTAAATTGACAACCACCAAAGTTCTGGTGGAGTAATAATTTTTTTGTCGAGTTGGAAGAAGTCAAGGTATTATGCAAAAAGATCCAATTTTGTCGATTGTAATTTGAGAATTCGCAGAAGCTTATACTTTCTTCTTTTTTATTAATTATTTACTCTAAACTTTTATTTTCATAATAGCATTATTATTTTACAAATATATTATGTTTACATAACTTGGGCATACACGTGCAACGCACGTGCCGAGAAACTAGTAGATTAAAAAAAGCGATACAATTGATTTAGTTTTGTATTTAGAAACTCAAAATCAACCCGGCCTATGTACACCCCTAATCGGTATTTAATTCCACTCCTTATACAATCTCATGTATCATATTAATATCCAAAAAGTAGATGGAATGAAATTAAATTTGACATATATGCGAAATTAAATATTCACTATTTCTAATTGATAAGGAAATCTATAATAGATTTACCTCTAGTCCACAATAAAAAGGACGTCTTCTCAAAACCGAAAAGTGCTTCTTCTTCTTCTTCTTCTTCCATAATTTCCATTATATAGAGACAATTCAATTTTTTATCCATTACGTATATTATATTTTGGCATATTACATAAATAGGTCCTTAAACTTGGCTTCAGCTGTAAAGTATCCCTCAAGGATGAAATCGCCAATGGTCGGAATTTACCGACAACATTTGGGAGAAAATCACAAATCTAGGGATTTCATTTACGTTACTTTCCTTTTATTCTCTTGTGGATACTTTATTTTCTTGTTGGGCCTTTATTTTGCGTTATCTGTAAAATAGCCCCTCCAGCGCTTTAATATGCTTAAAAAATTGATGAAACATAAACCTACCCTCATAGTGAACCTTCCCAGCATGGACAACAAACGGTTTGTTGTTGTCCGTTGGAGTTCATCGCTGCTTCACCTGAAAATCGTTGAACTGGAATAATACTATGAGTTGTTATAAACATGAGTTTATTTTGTATATTTCTATCAAAGTTGGATAATTGGGCCTTGGGTCAAAATAGTAGCCTGGAATTAAGAAATAAATTTCAGCTATTTATTTAAAGTTTTTATTGTATTTTATTTTATTTTATTACTTATTATTTGTTCAAACGTTTTGAATTGTAAAATAAATAGCTATCGCACGATGACTATTATAAAGACATGCTTAACAGACACCGAAAGGTATTATATATACTTACTATTCCGACAAATGATACGAACACAACACCAAATTTTGTTTCCTTCTCTCTTATTGCTGTATACACATCACTAGGGGTGTCCATGGTGCTATTTGGGTCGATTTTTTATTAAATCAAAGTTAAATTAATTTAATCAATTTTTAAAATTTTAAAATCAAGCCAAACCAAATAAAATAAAAACCATCAATTTCAAATGAGCATTAGAAGTAGGGGTTTCAATGGTACGGTTCGAGCGGCTATTTTATAAAATTTGTACCGTACCAATTTTTCGGTTATTTTATTTGTATAACCAAAATTAGACTTTTCGAAACAGTCTCATCACCTCGGTTTCTCTTAGGTATCGGTACGGTTAGGTTAATTTTAGGTATTTTTTTTTATAGAAAACATCATGTAAAAGTTACTCGTAGAAGTTGGAACACAATATCATGCACCCTTCAGTAGGACTTTGGCAAAATTCTCTAGATATTTCTACTGTCTAAACGACGATGAGACACAACAAGAATAAAAATTCATCACATATTTTACACGGTAGTGTAAAACAATGTTAAGTAAAGAAAAAAGATATACTTTAGATCACACAAGAGGGAAGAAATCAATCAAGAGGGGACTCAAGAACTGAGTATACTAAAATTAAGTATCCAACAAGAGAAGTTTAAATCATACGAGAGGAAAGATATCTAACACTCATGGTTATTGGATTATCTTGTAGCTTTTGAGATGCTAGAACTAATTTAATTTTAATATATAGGAGCATTATAATAGGTTTCAAAGATTAGGACTTTGGGTGTTAATTATGTTGTTGGCTTGTAGTCGTTTTCATGATCACCCGGCTCAAAGCAAATTTTTTAGTATTTTACTATTTTAAACTTAATATATAAAATATAATTACACATAAATTTATTCGGTACGGTACGGTATTTTTTCAGTTTATTCTATAAAAGTTAAAACCGACCTAATTATTTGGTACGGTTATAAATTAATATAAAAAAAGGCGGCTTTATTAAAAAAAAAAAAAAAAACTAAAAAAATTGGTTTGGTACGGTTTGATTCGGTCGGTTTTCTAAAAATCATTGACACCCCTAATTAGAAGGAAGTAGAACCCACATTAGTGTCCATGGCAAATCAACTTAACTACAAAGCAAATCATTTTTATTTACAGTAAGAGTACTTTGGCATTATTATTCCGACTACATCCCCTATTTGATAATACCATTCCGAAGAACTGTTGTGATTGTATTTTCTAGCGATTACTCCTTTAACAATAACTTTCTTGACATACTTACTTTGTAAACTCAAAGTTATTTGCCACCTCATGTTTGAAGGAAAGTGTTGGAGATTATATCACAAATTATTGGAGAACATATCAACAATTTATAGAGCATAGGAAATGATAATAAGAGCTAATATAACATATGAGATTAAGAAGACTTAATATAATACTAAGAGAATTAATATATCATTGGAAATAATAAGATCCAGGACCGGCAAGAGGGTTATTTTATACCTTATACCAAACGCCACTTCTCTTATAATGAACCAAACGACCACTAAGAGAATTAATATATCATTGGAAATAATAAGATCCAGGACCGGCAAGAGGGTCAAGCCACTAAAGCGGTGGCTTTAGGCCCCAAAATTCTGGGGGCCCATTTTTTTCATCCGATGTTCAATATCTCTATTAAATTTTTTGATTAATTCGATTTCGAGACACGCAAGGCCGATTTAAGAGGTAAGCACTTTCTAGCAAGATTTTTTTTGTTCTAAGGCTGGAACCCAAGACCTTTAATTAAGGGAGGATGAGGCCTAATTTTTACTTACAATAGATTTATAGGTTAATTTTTCTTTTAAAAAATATTTAGCAGAAAAAAATAAGGCCTCCCGTTAAAGTTGGCTTTAGGCCCCCGATCTTATTGAGCCGCCCCTGATAAGATCATAAGCATCAGTTGTTGCTCGTGTACATATAAGATGCAGTTAAGTATATTTAAGCAGCTGAGTGCTAGAAACGCTAAAGCAAATTAGTAGGCGTTTGGCCATAGAAACCAAAAACTTTTTCACTTTTTTGGGAATTTTGGAGTTGGAGTTGGAGTTGTGTTTGGCCATAGTTTTTGCAAATAGTTTTTATTTTTTTATTTTTTTGAAATGTACTTGTTTTGGTTGTGAAAAAAGTGAATGTTTTTCAAATTCCAAATACAACTTCAAGTTATATTTGGAATTTTCATGGCCAAACACTAATTTTTGAAAAAAGTGAAAAAAAATTCCGGCAAAACGTAAATAAGTAGACAAAAAAAGAAATTAATGATTAAAAGGTGTAAAATATTTATAACTATTTATGAAAACTAGTACTATCATATATATATATATATATATATATATATATATATATATATTGTATATAATCTATAAGTTTAGTTTGATTTGGCTATTTTCGATCTTTTCTAATAGTTACAAAACCAAACCAAATATTGTCGGTTTTTTCAATCGGTTTAATTTAATTTTTGATTTGGTCTGGTTTACAACCTAACCGTACACACCCCTGCAGATCACAATCTCCTTCTATTGGAATTTCACATTATTGCTGAAATTTGAACTTCATTTTAGACTTATAGTGCAGGAATTTCACCACACAGCAATAATGCAGTGGAGCCTTAATTTTCTTGACAGTGACTATTACTATGAAAAGCCGCAACTTTTCTGTTATCCCAAATCTCTAATTTTTTCCTAAAAAAACTTGTTATTCTGTGTCCCACAACGGACACTTGTCAACTGCAGAAAGGGCCACACAACTGACACTATCTATGCCTCACCCATAGTAAAAGAAAAAAAAAAGAAAAAAAATTGTTGTACCTGAAGGAAACTAACTGAAAATATTATTCTACTTTAGCAAAATTTTAGAAATGATTACCATGATAATTTCCCCCAATAATAAATTATTGCTCTTTATCTCTTCAGGTACGTCTGGTTAAAACAAAAAAAAATGGTTATTGCTCTTTCGTTCTCCTACAGCAAAAAGTTTAAAAGTTTGATTAACAACATAATCAGTCATTAGACTATAATTTACATGGTCTACAGCTTCCTCTCACGTAGGATATTCGTATAGGTTCAGAGGCGAAGCAAATTTTTTTAATTTATGGGTTCTGAATAAAAATTCTTTTTGCTTACAGTATTTTAAATAAATTCTTTGTACATATTACATAACTTTAGTAATACAAATACAGAGTTTGAGTCAAAATTACTGAATTTTACCAAAATCCTAACCCTTACACTGGCTCTGCCCCTACATAGGTTTCCAACTTGCGTTTTTTTTTTTTTTAATTAAAAAAAAAAAAACTTTTGTATTCACTCAAATTCAATTAGATTTATCTATCGTGACAAAAATCTAAAAAGATTCATGTGACGCACACCTTTATATATTTTTCTCTAACAAAAATAAAGTATATATGAGTGGTATGCCTTTGATATACAATATTGTCACATCAACTAAAGTAAAAATCTTTATTTCTTGAGATCAGAAGAGTGAATATGGAATTAGGGAAAGTGGGAAACAAAGTATGTGTAACAGGAGGAACAGGTTTTCTTGGATCATGGCTAATCATGAACCTTCTTCAACGTGGCTACTATGTCAACACCACCATTAGGTCTCCTCCAGGTATAATAATCATCTATTAGTTCTTTAATCTAGAGAGTTAATTCTCCTCATCTGATCATCTATTTTGTTTGGTTTGTGAAACTATATTTTTGGAAGGAAAAAAGTGAACATGTTAGTATTACCTCCCATGGCTCTTGACACTTGAGAAATTAACCGATTTTCTGTACTTGAATTTTAAGAGTTTACCATAATTGACTTTTACTTTCTTTTTTTTTTTTAAAAGAAAAATATAAATTTTCCATATATATAGAAGTCTAAACATTTTTCTCCAAGAAAGGGGTTAGCCAAATATAAAAGATTCATGTTCTTCTTTTAGGAAGAATAAAAATCAATTACGGTAAACTCTTTATCCTTTCTACCAAAAGTGGTAAAATACAAATATTATTAAAAAAAGAATTACATATCCTAAACTCTCGAAATTGCAATAGATCACCTACTGCCGACTTGTTTTTTTTTTTTTTTCATGAATACTATTTTTCAACTTCAAACTTGAATAGAAATTTGAAGTTGAGAAATTGCTTTGAGAAATATTTCAGATGAAATATTGCTAAATATTGGACTTTGAGGGATTGAATGATAGAGAAGTAGCACACTGTTTTAACGTCAATTTCAACTGAATTATTTCTAAGCTTTTTGAGATAAGGGTCAAAAACATACCCTAGCTATCACTTTTTTTTTAGTTTTATATCTAAACTATCATAATGTTGAGAAAACTACTTAAACTATCACTATCTAGTTTGCAAAACACACCTGAACTAAATGTGTGAATTCACTATCCAAAAGGCAAGTGAAGCTGAAATTTTCTCAAAACATTTGTCCACATGGCATAAGTAATGCTATGGTGGCACCTACATGGAAATTAAAAAATAATATTTTTTTATAAAAAAAACTGTATATTTTTTTTTTAAAGAAACTGCATTATTTTTTTAAAAAAAATCAGCATTTGTTTAAAAACAAATTGAAAAATAATAATTTTGTAAAAAAAAATCAAAAAATTTAGAAAATAAAAAAAAATGATTTAAAAAAATAGAAAAGTTGATTTTTTTTTTCTAAAAAAAGGTAAAAACTAAATAATCAGTTTTCTTATTATTTTTTTAAAAAATAACTTTTCCATTTTTTAAACTATTTTTTTATTTTCTATAATTTTTGATATTTTTTTTACAAAATTATTATTTTTCAATTTGTTTTTTAAAACAAATAGTTTTTAATTTCGATGTAGGTGCCATTGTGACATTATTTATCCACGTGGACAACACTTGGCAACATTTTTATAGAAAATGGAGAGTGTAGATCACATGCCATTCAAGAATAATTTGAGGTGTGTTTTACAAACTAGATAGTGATAGTTTAGGTAGTTTTCTCAACCTTCTGATAGTTTAGGTATGAAACTCAAAAAACAGTAATAGTTGGGGTGTGTTTTTGATCCTTACCTCTTTTTACATAGTCAGGCAACATTGACGGAGACTAGCCGGTTACCGGCCTATTTTCAGTTTTACTTTTCTTTTTTCTTTTTATTTTTTTTTTCACTGCCTCAGCCTAATTGGATGACCTTTATCCTAATCTTCTCTCTCCCCTAAGCTCAAAACAGATTCAAAGTTCAAAATAGATTTAAAAAGTTTGAACTCTAGAAGCTTAGTCGTTTCCATGCTAGAAGTTTGGATGTAATTCTAACGGTATTAAAAGAATCAAAATATTTGCTAGGAGAGAAATTATAGTTTAATCTTTTTTTAATGAGAAGAAAATTGTTTGTCATATGATGCAAACTTGATCTCTACTAGTACTAAAAGTTCTGATATAATTTTAATGGCTACCGAGTTCATCATATTAAACTTGTTAATTTCAAAAGTGAGATGAAATAATCTTTTAGCTTAATTGTCAGAATAAAAAATCGTTGGTGATTCCTTATGTTAGATTAGCTTATCTAAAAAGTGTTCTTTACTCTTACAATGAACAATGTAGATCAACCACCAAACTCCCTTATCGCTAATTATAAATCTGAAGGGAAAAAAACACTTAAATATAAAGAGTTTCCGTATGTAACATAGCTTGGGATTTGCTTCAATGGTGTATATATATGTATGAGTCCGCAATTTAAATGACCCAAAAAGTGGCTGTAGGGACCAAAATAACCCAATAAAAAAAAAAGTTACCAAAGTAACCTTTGCGCACTAAATTAGTGCGCAATAGGATCAAATTGCAAATTTAGAGTTAAGTCCTATTGTGCACTAAATTAGTGTGCAAAAGGAGTCTTTTTTTTTTTTTTTTTCAATTTTAAAGTTTGGAAATTTCACGTTTTTTCCATACTTTGACCAAAGATTAGTCATGTTTCAAAATGCCAAAATATCAATATTTTATATAGAACGTGATATCTTTTTCTGCGAACAATAATGTAGGCTCAATACATCAAGTATACATAAACGTTTGGATCGTCGTTTTAAGGGTTGTAAAGTGCCCCGAAGTAAGTTTTGTTTGTTTGGAAACTTGTTATCTTTAGGTTTAAGGGCTCGTTTGGTTAGAAAACAAGTTATCTCGAGATTGTTATTTCACCCTCAATGTGAGATAAAAAAACACTATAATCCCGGGATTAGTTATCCCGCGTTTTTGTTCCAACCAAACGTGGGATAAGGCTGCACTAAATTTTTATCCCAGGACTATTTTTGCTTATCCATCATACCAAACGAGCCCTAAGTGTTTTATTTATAATTAGTTTAGGATATCACGCGAGTTAGTTATATACGATAAGATAACAAAGAGTAAAATAATATTTATCATTAAGAAATAGATACGCAAAGGTATACTTAATTTTTAAAGAAGTAAAAGAAAACAAGTTTCCAAACAAACAAAACTTACTTCGGGGCACTTTACAACCCCTAAAACGACGATCCAAACGTTTACGTATACTTGATGTAGTGAGCCTAAATTATTGTTCGCAGAAAAAATATCAGGTTTAATATAAAATATTGATATTCCGGCCTTTTGAAACATGACTAATCTTTGGTCAAAGTATAAAAATAAGGAGAAATTTCAAAACTTTAAATTGAAAAAATAAAATAAAAAATACAACCCTATTGCGCACTAAATTAGTGCGCATTAGGACTTAACTCTAAATTTGCAGTTTGGTCCTATTGCGCACTAATTTAGTGCGCAAAAGTTACTTTGGTAACTTTTTTTTATTGGATTATTTTGGTCCCTACAGCCACTTTTTGGGTCATTTAAATTGCGGATCCATATATGTATTGCCTCAATGATGTTCAAGAAACAAAATATGTAAAAACCAGGAACGATTTTAATCAAGAAGATGGAAATCCTTCGTATTTTTGGTAAACAAGGTCATAATTTGATTAGAATAATATAGGTAGATTGTAGAGTCCAAGTTACCTTCTACAACTATTTACCTAATTAATATCTTAAATATTATAAAAAAAAAAAAAAAAACTAAGAGCTTACATGTAATAGGTATTAAAGTTACGATAGTGTAAAAAAAGCTTATACTGTCGGTGGATATTAGTTATAACGCGTGAAAATCATTTTCACCCCCAACTTTGCTTTAAAAATCAAACTCCCCTCTCAACTTTGAACAATAGTCATTCTCCCCCTTTTATCCTAATTAACTTTTTAAAATTCCTATTTTACCCTTACATTATCAAATTGTCTTTTTTTTCTTTTACTTCTTTAAAATCATGAGTTCTTTTATCTCTTTAATTTATGTAACAAATTTCCTATAAAAAGAATTAAATATTATATTCGAGACTAAAAACGAAAAGTGAAAAATACTAGTTGAGCATATAACTTAATGCCGTTCTATAATGAAATAAATGAGAAGAATAAATTTCTTATTAATAATAATCAAAATTATGATATCTATTTATACAAGTAAAAATAACAGATAATAATTACTTTATAAATATATTTCAATGCAGGTAATACAAAATAATTAAATGAAAATAGAGGAATATTCTATAAAAAAATTCCTAAAAGAGTCTATTTATATTATAAATGAATTTCAAATTATAATTTAAAATATTTCATTAATAACAACCAAAACTCGTTTATATATTGATAATCTATTTATATATAATAGGAGAGGCAAAAGCATGGTAAGATGACAAGTGTCATCACTACAAAAATCAGAATTTAAAAATACATAACAATGCAAATTCATAAATAAATAAATAAATAAATGTAATTTCTCAAATCTATTTATAGACAGTTTTAAAACAGTTTCGTTTGGATCAAAACTACCGCACGTGTAGCATCAAAAGCACTAAATTTTCTTTCTTTTCTTTCTTCTGTTTGAATTCTATTGATATTAAATATTAAATAAGGTAATTAGGTAAAAAAATTATTAAGCATTAATTGATAAGTTATCAAAAAATAATAATTATGTTATTATTACTTATTAAAAGTTACTGATACTGTAAAAAAAATTGCATTACCAATATAAATAACTTAAATAATTTATTATTTTGTTATGACATTAATTGATAAGTTATCAAAAAATAATAATTATGTTATTATTACTTATTAAAAGTTACTGACACTGTAAAAAAAATTGCATTACCAATATATATAACTTAAATAATTTATTATTTTTTTATGACACAACACTTCATATATTACTTCTATACGTGTGAAAACTAACAAGAATAATAACCAATTAGTAACCTCCTACTTCCTCCCACTTTCTGTAAACTACTATCAACTCCCCCAGAATCTCTATCACAATTAGTTTCCATCAAAAACAACATGAAGAAATAAGAAATCTTAGCAGCCTATGTTTCTTCCAAAGTTTGAATTTCTCTTCATAAGGTAAGCATTCAAGTTTTTCAGATTTTCCTTTGTTTTCTCTGTTCTGTTCGTTTTCTCTGCTCTGTTCTGGGTTAATGACGAGACGTATGTTACTTTTTATAAAACGTTCACATATTTTAAAGGCAAATGACTACATACATGTGCTTTAATTTGCGGAAAACCATATCTGCTAGGAAAATATATATTACTAAGAAAAGAAAAAAAAGAAAAATTCCTTTTTGTTTCATGTGCTGAATTGGTTTTCATTATTTGTTTGTCGAACACTCTATAACAATCTCTATTTCAATTTATATGATTCATTTTCTTTTTTCTGTCATAAAAAATTATGCATTTATAACTTTAAACTTTTATTTCATCCTTAATGAGATAAATTATAACTACATAAACATATATAATTTACTTTAGGTTAACAAAAAAAGTTAAAAAAAGATTTTTTTTTTTTTTTTTTTTTTTATGCCCAATCAAAATGCGTCATATAAATTAGGAGGGAGGAGTACACAACGAAAACATGAAATGTAATGACTTGCAAAACTGCTATTCCAGATTCCTAATTTTTATTTATTATTAAAAAAAAAAAAAGCAACACACGGTACAACTTCCTCCCACGTTTGTAATTTTCAATTTCCTTTAAAAAAAAATAAAAAAAATCTCCACATATATTTAAAATCTAGGATAATAGTTGAAGAGACCGCCAAAAGCGTGACTCTGGAGGACTTTCTATTCAAATTATTATAATTATTACTACTTATATAATTAAAAAAAAGTTCATGAAAAAAAGTGTAGGAATAAAAGTTGTCATCTATATCCCCACGTTTTAGTGTTTTACTGCCAATAGCATGTTAGTGGTAGTTACAATTTTCTCAACTTTATCCGTATCATTTTAAATTAATATATTAATTATTTATATAGAATTAGTTTTAAGAAATAATTATATAGAGAGAATGAGTTATAAGAAATAATTAAACATATAGACATTTACATGGATTCACAATTGAGAATATAAATTAAAAAAAAAAGTAATTTATAAGAGTATTTCTTTATCTCTTATAATTTTCTTTCATAATGTTTGTAAATTTCATTATGTTTTCCTTGGTAATTTTAGTTTCCTTTCAAACAAATAAAATCTCTCCACATGTATTTAAATCTAGGATAATAGTTGATACTCTTGTATTCTATTGGATTTAGAATTGACTTGAGACGAAAAAAAAATCAGGGAAAAAAATGTGTAGGAATAAAAGTGTGTGTGGGAGACATGTATATTTCCACGTTTTACTCTCCAATCGCATGTTGGTGGTGGTTATAACTTCTCAACTTTATCCTTTTCAATTTTTAAATTAATAAAATACTAATTATTTATATAGAATTAGTTTAAAAAACAGATAATATTAAGTCCTAATATTATTTGCCAACTGCCAATTTATAAGTATTTCTACTAAATAAAATCTACAGCATATTTAAAGAATGGCTAAAACAACTCAATAATCCCTAAAATAAAAGAAGAAGATGTCTATGATAAATCAAAGGAATGAAACACGTCCAGTTCTTTTCATCTCTACGTTTTCGCTTTGCACTGATAGTTTGTCTTTATGTGATATGTATTAATTTAATCATGGTGTATTCTTGATTGGACAATGAGATTCATATTCTTTTTTGGTGAATCATTAGTTTATGAACTTATATTGGTCAAATGAAATGGTTTGACTTTGCAATTGAATTAGAGAGGAGGAAGAGCATTATGATATTATAAGAAGAGACTTTGCAGCTCTTACAAAAAGACCATATGACCAACTTTTATAAAATTTACACTTAGAATTACTTAATCAAGATAGCAGCTTTGTCACTCAGATATGTGGTGCATCTATCTAAATTTCATCTAAAAGTAAAATTTTTATTTTCACGTATTGTTTCTATTAAATTAATAAGGAAAAACTAAAAAGGTGAAGTACAAAAATATAGTGGTAATTACCAATATTGATGGTTGTACCTTAGCATCTCATCGAAGGACATCAAACAATTAAGTTTCTTAATAATTAACATATTTTACTTGATAAGGTTAAATTTTATGTTTTTACTATTAGAGTGTCAATAAAGGAGTTTAAACTTCAGTATCATGTAATTAGAATATAATTAATCATGTAATTTATTCTGCTTGCCTTTATTTTTTGTCTTTGCATTTTATTTATAAAGTTTAGCAAGATTGCAATATTTAATATCTATATTATAAAAGGAGAGTTGTGTGCAAGGATATTAAATAAAATGACAAGTTATTAAAAAGTTAGATACTAAATTTTGAATAATATTAATGGCTAATGTAACTTAAAATTGAGGAATTTTTTAATTAATTGTGGTTATTTTTTAATCTAAATTGAAAGACAAGTTTTTCAATAGAGTATGATTAATTTTTGAATTTCAATCGCAAATATTCAAATAGATCTTAGATGAGGATCCAAGGTATTTTCAGAACAGAGAGTAGCAAACTAAACACATGTTATTTACGTGTAAGAATGGGTTTTTGCATTTCATAAATATAAAACTCTATTTTCTGAAATGATGAGTTTTTTTTTTTAAACAATATATGTGTTTTGTCTTCGACATAATAGTTTTCTTAACACCTATAATTCAATGGGAATGAAAAAGATAAGAAAAGAATCTGCTCTAGCAAAGAAAATAAATAATATAGTGGTCTTTTATAATAATATAATATCAAGAACTTTTAATATTTATATCTTTAGAGTAATACAATATTACATTTTAAAATAAAGTATGACGTCACAGAGCTTTGCTTATCGAATATATCAGAATTAAAAAAAGAGAAGACATTCGTAATTTTGTTAAAACTGATGGAATACAGGCATACGCAGCGGAAGCAGATAGCCAGGATCGAACTTGCATGTAATATAGACAACACATAATCAAAGATATTGATCAAACATAAAATTGATACTTATCTCTTGAAGCGTGAATGCAACCTCGAATCTAGCCTTCAAGCACGAGCAAAAACCATCCAGCTGATCGTCATCCTTCGGCCTGGCAGTCTTAACAGAATCCCGAATAATACCAGAATTTATGAAATTCGTGTGGGCGAATTTCTATGGAAAAAAAAGAGTAGAACCTTGTCAAACCCTTCGCCTCCTTATGAAATAAGACCCCTGTTTTATAACTACAGGTTTAGGGTTTTCCCCTTTTCCAAAACCTATTGGGTCTTTATTTTCCACCAAGAAATGATATTCCATTTAATTCTTTATTATTCGGGCACAAACAGGACCACAAGAATTTAATTAACGAGGTTCCTATTATGGAATTAATTCAAGAAATCAATTAATCCTACCATAATAAATTACGCATTATTCCACTAAAAAATCGTAAATCGCACTCCTCATACCAATTTCGAAATCATACAATAAAACTTATTTGACTCCCATGTTAAGATTACGATACCAATCAATTAAATTAAATTACCGACAATTTAATTCATTGACTAATTGAAACCTTTATATTTCTCGCTTAACTTACATCATGTGACGGATACAAATCCACTGCAGGTTTTCACATGAGACCTATAAGCATTCACAAAGGGGTATCATCAATCTCAAAGTCGAGACATGGATTCTATCAACTAATTATTATTTCACAAATGTATTTTTCCATTATCCAATTTACCGAATACATAGACCCGCAATTGAGTTGTACCTTTTAATAAATCAAAATAATGAACAAATCACATTGATCATAATAATTATATCAAGATTAAGAGTATAAGTACATTTAATGAACTAGAGAATTTATTTTATATATTCAGTACAAAAACACTTACCTCTACTTGGTCTTGGGTTACAATCATACCAATGGCTTTGTCCAATTTCCATCTTAGATTGTGAATATAAATTTTATACTTATAAGAACCGACGATTTAATCTTCCGTGTATAAGCTAAACTCTATACACTAAATCATCTACTATATAAGTAAAGGACACACATACTAGTGCATGATCTATTTAATTCTTTATTAAACAATGAATAAATAATTGTTCTATAATAAATACTATATCCAAACACATGGTTAATAGTATATATATCCCAACAAAAACAATATTACTTAATGTGTTCAAGTATGTCAAATCAAATTTGATATGATTTAATATCTTTTTAACGTGTCCGCGCATCGCGCGGGTTTGCAATACTAGTAGAAAATAAAAGAGAAGTGAAACTCAAATATACATATACATATTTATGTAAAAATAATAGGTAATACATGTGTGTGAGAGAGAGACAGTGTGTGTGTGTGTATACACCCATAATATACACTTAATGCATGTAATATTAAAATACCAATCATAAATAGTAACATAGGATAAAGGTGTGGCGGGGGGGGGGGGGAATCGGGGGAATTTTTAGGTGCAAAAAACGGAGCACGTGAACACATGGTGTCTCCGTAAAATTAGGCATTTTATGTATATATTTTCTAAAATTAGTATAATACTATTTGCTGGAACACATGCTACAAAAAAGCTAAATAAATGGTGCACTTAGTTGAAGGTTGAGTTATTTACCTAGAGGTCTAGGGATCAAACCCACTTAATGCATTTTTTCCTTCTATTTTTTTTGTGGTGAACCCATGTTCCAGAAATTCTAGATTCGCCTCTGGGGCGAATGTTTATTATTCATAGTTGAAGGGGGAGTTTGACTTTTAATATCTAGATACAACTACTTCCAAATACCTTTCTTAAACTTCAAAATATTCATTTTTTCTTATTTAAATTCAACCAATTATTTTCCAAACGGCTCATTAATTTTCCAATTGCACTTCAGAATAATTTCTTTTGTTGAATGACAACAACAACTCAACTATTGTCTTACTTTGCTCGTTAAGAATGTTTTTTTCAGGTAGAAAAAGAGATGTCACATTTCTTACAAACCTACCAGGTGCATCTGAGAGGCTTCAAATTTTCATTGCTGATCTTGATAATCCACAAAGTTTTGCTGCAGCAATTGAAGGATGCATTGGAGTATTCCATGTGGCTAATACAATGGATTTTGAAGAAAAAGAACCAGAAGATATAAAAATTAAAAGGGCTGTCAGTGGAACCTTAGGTGTTTTACAGGTAAGAGTGTCAATTTTAGTGCATGCAAATGTTATTTATCTAATAATCCACTCATAATTGACGGATTTGGCTGGACTTATGTTCGTTGGTGGGTCACTTTGGGCATAGCACAAATTAGTGCACCTAGAATCTGGGGTCCAATTTCAGCTACATATATATACGTATCCTAATTTGACATATATATATATAAAAACTCTTCAAAAAAATTGAAGTTAGGATTGTAGGCGGAAGTTTAGGCACATACAGTTGAAATTCAGCTATTTTTGCCTGAACTTCAGGCATATGGATGAAATTAAGTCATTTTTATTTGAACTTCAGGCTCATATGGATAAAGTTCTGTCATTTTGGTAAACTTCATCCATAAGTGGCTGAATTAGGTTATTTTTTTCCTAAACTTTAGCACTTTTTGCCTGAAGTTCATGTACATATGGCTGAAGTTCAACCATTCTCGCTTGAAATTCAGGCAAAAATGAATGAATTTTAGACAACACTTTTATCTGAAATTTGTTTTGTCAAGCTTAATGTTAAACACCGCATATTTGAAGTTTTCTGAAATGGTTAGACATGCAATTTTTCTTTTTTCAAAATAGATACAGGTTAAATAGTAGCATACAAATATAATATCTTGTGAAACTTTTACATTTACAGGTATGCGTAGACTCAAAAACAGTTAAACGAGTTATACGCACATCCAGTGATTCTGCAATGGCGTTCAATGACATGACTGGCTTAGAAGTTATAGATGAGAGCTCATGGAGTGATGTAGAATTTATTAGGAAGAATTGTCCAGTTTTAGCTGCTTACTCAATATGCAAGACATTGGCAGAAAAGACGGCCTTTGAATTTGCAGAGAAACATGATATTGAAGTAGTGTCAGTAATACCTCCTTGGGTACATGGACCCTTCGTCACTCCTCATTGCCCTGGATCCGTACGAGATCTAATGGGATACTTTTTTGGTAAGTTTGCATTTTTTTTTTCCCATACAAATAGATGATACTCCCGCTCGTCCCAATTTGTATGTGATGATGTTTGACTGGATGCGAAGATTAAAAATAAAAGAAAGACTTTTGAAACTTATAATTTAAAATAAGTCATAGATATTTGTATAATTATAAATTATAATATTTGTATATTATAATTATAAATTATAATAAGTCATAAATATTTGTATAATTATAAATTATCTCATTAAGAGTAAAAAGGAGAAGCTCAGATCCAGATATTCTTTTATCTGGGATCAACTCTCCAGTCTGAAGCGTGCACATTCATGGACCAGGGGGCATTTCCACCCCCACCCCCCCGGGTCCTGGACGGGTCAATCTGGGGCTCATCCCCCCTGCCCCCCTCCTTTTCCAGGGGCCCACGTCCAATCGGCCTGGGCCTGGCTTTGATAGCATGTCAAATTAGGCCTTAGGCCTAACTCACACCCCAAAAGCTAGCTCAACGGGAGGAGGATTGCCCAAGCCTTATAAGGAGCAGCGGGTTCTTGTCCGTCACCGATGTAAGGAGCATTAGGTTCTTGTCCGTCACCGATGTGATATATTCTCTTCAAAATATTATCAACAAATATTAAAGAAAATCTGTTTGTTCGAAGAAGCAACTATCTAAGAGGCGATGTCACGTGAGGGTGGAAGTTGCATGTCCAGTGGTAGTTAGTAATTGTGTGATGGCGGAAGCGAGCATGGCTGTGCGGTGGTAGCAGAAACTCGAGGTGGTTGTTGGCCATGTTTGGCGCTGGAGGATGGTGGTGGATGAGTTGAATTATGACCTGTTATTTAATTCTTCTTGGCCCAATCTATTTTGCTCCAAGCAAAATTTTAGTTAATTGGCTCATAACCTGTTTATTGATGACACGTTTGACGTGTTCAAATTTGATGCAACACGTCCATTTGCCACCATTAGCTAGTCAGTGTGTATATTAACGCTATTATGCGGCCCAACTTTTATTTTCTTGCAAAATCAAATTTTTGTTTTCGCAAGAAAACATAGTATTGACGGTATAAATGAGTAAAGAGTTCTAATTTTTCTTTTTCAGTAAAAAATGAGCATGAATAGTGTATAAAATTTAACTAGATTGAACATAATGCTTGTTTCTTCCATGATTAATTCTCTAACTTGTGCAGGAGAAAGAGATCTGATGATAGAGCATTATCCTACTATCCCTGTAGTCCACGTGGATGATGTGGCAAATGCACACATCTTTCTTTTTGAATATCCAAATGCAAGAGGAAGATACATTTGTTCTAATGTTGCAATAACAATAAATCAACTCACAAGACTTTTATCAGCAAGATATCCAGAATATCAAATTCCAATTATCGAGTAAGTTCTCTAAATCAGTTATTTTTCAATCTTTTAATTTGTTGATATATTGAGATTAAGGGTGTGTTCGGTATAAATCACTTATTTTTCAATCTTTTAATTTGTTGAAATCTTGAGATTAAGGGTGTGTTCGGTATCGGAATGGAGGAAAATATTTTCAATAAATGTTTTTCAACTTTTTCATGTTTGGTTGGTCAAAAGTTTTGGAAAACTTTTTTGATCCCTAATGCGTGATGAAAGTAGGAAAAACAAGTTCAATAAGTGGTTCTTCTTTCGGTTCAAAATAAGTATCCACTTAGCCTTTTTATTTTGGTGCAAGAAAGAGTTAACTTTATTTTTTCAAATTTGCCCTTATTGAGTGCTAGTGATCAGATCCCAAAACCTATTTAATAGTGATCAGATCCCAAAACCTATTTAATTAAGTATAGTTTAGTCAAATGTCTATTTTTTTTCTTCTAGAAATTAGCATTTTCTTAAGAGGTGTGTTAAAGGCTAAGTGGACACTTATTTTGAACTGGAAGGAGTATTTCAAACTAATTGTCTAATCCCCACCCTTCAAATCCCATCCCCAACCCCATAGCCCCATCCCACCACCCCCATATTCCTAGCCCCCTGACTCCAATAGTGTTTGCCTATATATTTAATATTTTATGCATATTTACCAAGCATTAAAAAAAAGGGTAAGAAAATCACTTATTTTCAAGAAAATAATTTTCAAAAAAATATTTTTGGTGGAAAACATTTTCCTTTTTACCAAATACACCCAAAAGTAGTTAAACTAACTGATTTATGTACTAATTGCTAGTATCTCTTTTATAGGTTGTCAAAGGAAGTATGTGATTCTAAATATCCTGAATATTCATCAAAGAAACTCTTGGAGACTGGATTCAAGTATGAGCATGGTCTGGAAGTGATGTATGATGGAGCAATTGAGTGCTGCAAAATAAGGGGTTTATTTTAATTCAAGATACAGACCTGAATGCAGCAACACAAATTATTATTCTAAGTATTGTCATGTTTTGAGGAGATTTATTTTGTGTGTTCTGTTTTGGTTTCTGAAGTACTGAAAAATTGTGGAAGCTATTAAGATGGTGTACAAGTATGTTTAATTTCTTATATTACATGTATATTTGGTTTGTTTGTGTTGATTATTACATGAACTACGATTGTCACTTAAAGTTTAAAAACAGTATACTCTCTCTCTCACACACACACGTACAAAAACAATAAGTATTTCAAAATCATTTATCTATCAAATAAAGTAATTTCAAAATCATTTATCTATTTAAGTGAAGTAATCGTAAAGCAAAATTTTATACTATATTTTAAATTTGTGCTCAAAAGTATTTTTGGAAAGATTGGTCAAGACGGACTGCTACTATCGGAAAGTGCCTTTTCTGAATTTCATTCGATAAAAAATATTTTTCAAATAAGCAAATTTTGAATGTTTGATTGAACAAGCTCCAAGGGGTCGGTTGGTGTGAAGAAGTTGTAGTAGATTATAATGTGGGGATTATAATATTAGAATTTAAATAATGACAAGATTACTTAGTGGATATTCTTTTATTCGCATATGTTTAATATAAAACATGGGGATAAAAAAACAATGGCAATAACAATTGTCCTTTTCATTTTTCTAAATATAAAATAAAATTTCCATACATTTCGGAATTAAAAAGAAAACAAAAAGGAAGAAAATGAAATAGATTTAAAAACAATTACGAAATTACACATGGCAACGCGTGTATTTCACTGTCTGCCAAATGTTTGGTTCTCTGTGTCACGTTAGCACTTAGGGTGGCATTTATTACACTTTAAAATAGTTTAGGGGGTAATAGGACCCTAGTAAAGATAAGGTGTGTCGCAACAACTTTGGCCAAAGTTCTGGGGGTACTAGTGCCTTACTCCTAAAACATGTGTTTGATTTAAAGTAAACAAACTTTTATTTTCAGTTTTAACATTGATTTTTTTTTAAAAAGACTCGGAGAAAAACTTTGAAGAAGGACAAATATGTTACTTTATTTTGGAATTGTTATTCCATATAGTGTGATATAAAAATAATACTATTACTATTTTGATATAAAAAAAATTTAGCATTGCTAATCTCAAAATTAAAATTCTATCTTGATGTTATAATCTTATAACCAAATAAACTCTAAGTTAGCGTTTGACTATAGATTTTGGATTAGATTTTAAAATCAAATATTTGTTTGGCCATGAAATTTGATGAGATTTTAAAAATTTATTTTCAAAATATTTTCAAGTTTCAGAAACTGTTTCAGATAAGTTTTTGGGAGAAAATTCACTTCCACTCACAAAACTTCAAATTTTTTTCAAGTAAAACGCATGTTCACACACAACTTCAAGTTCCAAAATTACAACTTCAAAAACTCAACATTTTTTAATTTCAAGACCTCAAAATCTATGACCATAGGGAGCTAAAAGTTCTCTCCATTTTCTGGTAAGATACAAATTGATAGACCCCAAGATGGCTATCAAGCTTGCGGATCCGACCTTGTATCAAAATATTGCTTCAAGTACTTTGAAGATGCATGGAAGAAGGATTTGAGGCTTGAAGGGATGCTAAAATGGAAGTACAAGACTCCCCTTGGAAGAATACTTGGAGCATGGAAAAAGAGGCCATTTATGCAAAGGGCCTATTTTTAAAACACAAGCCCACATGCCAAAGAAGACTAAGAAGACCCTTATTTCATTAAGGGTATTTTTGTAATAATTATTATTAGTCTTTATTCTTAACCTAGGATAAATACTACATTATGTCATTTTATTAGGGATAGATTATGTTGATGTAAGAAAAATTGAGTAAGTGCTCTTTGTGAGGATTTTTAGAAATTCCTCTTTCTTTTTATATTTGAACCCTTTGACTACATTGGATGAGTGAATCCAAGTATGAATTCAAGTTTCTATCCTTTCTTGGTTTATTCTAATAGTTAAATGCATATTTGATTGTTAGTTTTAACCTTTCTCTCATAATTCTCCCTTAATTTCTATCTATTTTTATTGTTTGTTAATTTCTTGTTATCTTTGCATTTCTTCCGCTTTCGGTATCGTATCATTTGGTATCAGAGCTTAGTTTAGGTTTGTTTCATCAAATCTAGTCTTGAATTTTGATTCCACTAAAAAAAAAAAAAAAAAAAAAAAAAGAGGTTTTGCAATTCAAAAATCCAAAAATAGTTTTCACTGTGTGTTCTTGTTCGCAGCTGGAAATCGTGAGTATTGTACTGGTGTGGCTGCATTGATAATGTACTATTGGAATTGCTGGGATTCTCGTTAGTTCACAAATGAAAAACTATAGAGAGAGAGAGAGAGAGAGAGAGAGAGAGAGCTTCCGTGTTGGGTGTTTGACACAACAAATTGAATCGTAGCTGGACTAATCATCTTCTTAGTTGATTCGTTAATACATTTAGCTGCTGAGGTAGAATTTTGAAAGCTCATTACCTGGTCCGTTGAGCTCGTTAGCATAATAAAAAAAATCATCTTGTTTTTCACTATTTCGGTCTCATCTATATGCAAATCTATTTGATTTGGTGATTCTTACTGAGAGTTGTTGTTTGAGGTATGAATTTGAGTTGAAATCTAAGTGAACTTTGAGATGCGAAACTGAATTTGGCCTTGAAAACGTGAACCCACCATTGCTGGTTTCTACCTTGCTCGAAAGTTACGTATTTAAAATTTGGCTGTTGTTGAGATCAGCTTGTCATGATAGACTGGGTCTTAAAAAAATTTTTATTGACTAAATACAGAAGCTTGGAAGTGATAAATTTTTGAAAACCTCCATTATTGAACTCTTGAAGAAGCCGGTTTCGAACTAGATTCGAAAAATTGGAGCTAGTGTTTTCGGATTCATTTGTTGGATTGAACATGCTGGAAAAGGACGTTAAACCTAGAGAACGTAATAACCATTGATAGTTGAAAAATTCTAAGAAAACAGTCCGCCATTGACGACTCCATTGAAGCTTCGAGTTCGAACTTTCGGGTTGCCACAAACGAACTTCGATTTGAATGGGTAATATCTTAAAAGAACCGAAATGTCGAGAGGAGTTTCGAACCTGAAATTTGGGGCTGTTTGATTGAGATTTGTGGTGTATTTGGTTGGATTTTAAGCAGTTGCTTACAAAGAAGATGAAGAACGGAACTTGTCTGTCCGTATTTTGCATACATCGGCGTATTTTGCGTAATGGACACTCATTAAATAATTTTCAAGTCCAATTCTTGTAAATTTTGGTTGCTGCCCAGAATTTTATATTTAATTGTTTGCTTCCCTGCTTTATTTGGTTTCAATTAGTAATTGTTCCTATTAGTGTCATCTAGTTAATTGTGTACGTATTTCTTTCGTGCTAATTCTTTTTGTACTTTTTCTCATTTTATTTTGTTGATACTTCTTTGGCTCTTGTCTGTTTCTTTTACTAGTCCGATTCCTTGTGTCAGATAAACTCCACTCTGGACCGATACTTGGAGCTTATTCAAAGGACGGTTGAAGTTATGGTTCTTGAGATTGGGGATCTAGGCTATTTGTGCGAAAAGGCTTGAGTGGTGAGATCAATTGAATGATGTCACAAAATCCATCAGCCTTTGAGTGATACACGAGCGAAAATTGAGTGAAATTGATTGAGCCGCATATAAAGGTAAGGGTGTGATTATGAGGTCCTTCTTTTATGCTAACCACTTTTTTTTTTTTGTTTTAAGATGACTTCAATAGGTACAAGGAGTTATATGGGAGGGATGGATGGCTATGGTGTTGAAGTTAGTAGGAGAAGTTCTTCACACACTAGCACAACTAAGAAGAGCTCTTTTGGATACATTAGTGATAGGTGTCTTGGCCATGATGAAGCTTTGAGGTATATTCCTTCTTGCAACTCTCATACTAGTGGAGTATCATATGAATATTGTTATGATAAGTTGAATGAGAGTCCTCAAGATGTAAAGGGAATTGATGTGAAAGAAGGGATTTGTAGATTTGAGGTGGCTATCAACTATCAAAGGGGATATACTATTGAGGTGGGAAGAAACATATCGGAAAATCTTATTAGTCCTGCGCGGTTGTGAAAGGGTTGGGGCTACGTTGTTATCAAATGACTACTCCAAAGTTCTTCAATAGGACACGAATCAATGAAGTGGTGGAGAATGTACATATTAGTAAAGGGAAATATTATTATGATTGGCCAACTTGTTATTGATTGGCCAACTTGTTATGTGTTTCCTTTGACCACTTGTGATCTATGCTTAGGGTCTCCTTGGTATGAAAGTGGTCATGATCTTTTTTATGAATATGTGCGTAGAAGATTCATGTTTCATACTCAAAGGGTTTTTTTTCAACTTCTCTTTAAGGAATTGCCTATTGAAAAACCACAAAGGAGTAAGCTTGTGGAAGCCTACCAAGAAGAGAGGAGAAATGTTTCATCTTATTCGACTCCAAGTAGAAGTTGCTATCAGTCCTCACATGATAACATATCAAAAAGTCCTATAAGTTCAAGAAGTCATGAAATTAATGAAACAAGTGTTGTCTTGATAATACTCAAGAAGTGAGCTCTAAGTCTTGTGATCAATCCAAAATAAAGAGGTCAAAGAAGTCAAAAGATAGATCTCTAAGTCCAATGCTTGAAATTGATTTGAAGGGTCATCCTACCCTTCAAAGGGCATCCTTGGAGTACACCCTAACTTCTCTAAAGATGAGAGACAAAAGATTGAGAGGAGTGAGGGAGAGAAAAGTCTCAACTTAAGATAGGAAAAGTGAGAGAATGTGTGGAGTGATGTGAGAAAGTTGCCACAAACTATTTCTAATTCTAACAATTTCAATCTTTCTTCTCCTATTTGTGATGTATCTTGTGTAGGTACTTTTGGAAGTAAATAATTGTTGGAGGATCCAAAGGGAAGTGCCCCTAAAGAAGCCAAAATTTTCCCATGCTTGAAAGATAAAATGGAGGCCAAAACCATTTCTTCAATTGGCCAAGTGAACTTGAAATTGGAAAGTCAAGGTAAACAAGATCCTTTTCTTGAGCCTCAAGGTAAAATAGTTATCCCTAATAGTTCAAGTGTTTATAATGTTATTAATGAAAGTGCTCATACATTAGTTGGTCCTTTTGATGACTGAATTGAATCTTCTTACAAGATTAATTTATGTCCAACTAGTGTTGTCGCTTGTGATATGAATGCAATGTCATGTGATAAGAGTGCTCATACACTAGCTGATCCTTTTAATGACCGAATTGATTCTTCTAGAAAGATTAATTTGTGTCCACTTAGTGTTGACACTTGTGAAAAGAATGGTAATATTGTTGACACCTTGAATGTGAGTGGTGACTTGTCTTTGTGTAATCTTGATAATTCTTCTTGTTGCATTATGAAACAAAGTGATTGTTATGAGCATCCACTAGTTGATCTCAATTGTGTAGCTAATGAAGTTATTTATTGTGAGCTTGTGAAGCTACAAACTAGTTGATAAGAAATGATATGTTTTGATGACATGACAAACCCTAAGGAACCAAATACAATTAGGTTCACCTGTCTAAACTTGGTTAACCTTATGATATCTCATGTGATGCTTTTTTAACATGCTCCTTGAAGGATCAGATGCCTGTGGGATTTGCTCATCTATGAGAGACCAGATATGTTGATTCAGAAGGACCAGGTGGGATCAGGTCTCCAGCCTCCTCAGCCAACAATGCAGCTGTAGAGCTATGCGACAGTGTATCTAGTACTTACAACTTGTTCGAAGAACAGATGAGGAACCAGGTTCCTTTAGATAAAGGTCCTGGTCACTGAAGTTGGAAGTCCAAATCCATAACTGTAAAGCGTGCTGCTGAAAATTACAATGCAACTGTACAATAGTACCTCAGCAAGGCCGATTAATTAACGGTCTACATTTCATTAGTGGTCATCTCTACTCTCTCTCTCTCCCCGTGCATATAAAGACATCATCTTCCAAGAGAAGACTTATTCTTGCACAATCCAAAATGTAGATCTCAAGTGCAAGTCTCCACTCTCCAAAGGGTGTACAAGAACAGGGCATTAGCAGATCCAACGACATGTTCTCTACAATTGAAGATGTGTTGAGTTATAGGATTGTTAGCTATTTTGTTCTTTTGTGCTTAAACTGTAAACCTACTCTTCCATAAAAAGAAGTTGTTTTTAGGTGTTCTAAATTCTCAAGATTGCTTCCACAAGCTCTTGAGTGGTACACTAGGCTAGAGTTAGCTTAGTTGTATTAGTGTGTGGCTAGAGTTAGTCATTGTGGTGAATTCTCAAAGGGTGCCTTTGAGTGGTACACTAGGCTGGAGTAAGTCTACGTATATTAGTTGCTTGTCTAGGGATAGTCAAGTGTGATGGTTGCATAATCGTTATTGTAAGGGTGAGGGGTTATGAGAGTTAACTTCTAGCTTGCAATAGTGTTGTAACCTGAGTTTGCTTGGTCAGTAGAGTTGAAATCCTACTGGGTTAGATCGTGGTTTTGAATCCCTTGAGCAAGGAATTTTTCACATAAAAACCTTGTGTTGATTTTTGTACTGCACTGCATAAGGAAACTGGTACACAACCAGGTCTCTCATATACTGTTTGGTGGACGCACAACCTCTAACACTAGTGACGTGGAATTTAAGAACGTTAGTGAGCTTGAAAGTGCTTCCTTGAGTAATTGTTTAATTCATGATCCTATTGCTACAATTTCTTATAGAAACACTATTCTTGTTGCTAACTTGATAGAGGATGATTGTCTTTTTGCAAGTGAATTTAGTTGTCTTGATTCCTTATCTTGTAAAGGCATGAACTCTAGTTGTGCAAGTAACTTTGAGTTGAGTTTGAAGAATGCAAGTGCAATGTCATGTGTTGGCAAGAGTAGAAAGGATACTTTGCTTGAAAAGAAAGAAAACATGATCAAAATTCTGTCTTTTTTCTATTTCATGAATTCCATTAAGAACATAGGTTTGGATGAAGATTATGCTAACTATCCCCTTGTTGATGTGGACCTTTCTCTCTTGAAAAGGATGATCCTTTGGTTGAGGAAGAATTTGATTTGCTTGATTATTTGAGAAACCCAACTAAAGATTATTCTTACAATGTTGGCATAGATAGTCACTCTTTTTATGACTCTCCGCCTTTGTTTGATGAAGATAAAAATGAACTGCTTGATTCTTGCGGTCTCTTGAATTATGGCATTCTTGATTCAAGTGGTGGTTCATGTCATGACGAAAATGTTTGTCTTTTGAAAGAAGGTAACACTCTCTTAGAACATGATACTCCTTTAAATTGTCCTAATCTTAATCTTGTGCTTAATTTTGATGAATCCAAAAGTGAGCTAATTTTGACTAATCCAAAAATGAGATTGAAAATGTGGGCATTATTGATGAGTTTATATTAAGTGAAACCTTTCTTTTTGACTTATTTGCACTTGGTGAAAATAGTGTTTTAAAATATGAAAAGTGCATGATTGTGAGAATGTATTTTCGTGCAGAGTTGCTTGAAGATTCTACATGTTTGGATATTAGCTAACTCATGATATGTTTGATGAAAGCTAGTCATGTAAGAGGAAATCCTTCAAGAGTGATGAAGGATTCTTAAAGGAGGAGAGACAGTTGAGGGTCAAGAGAAGTGAATTAAGAGACATTAGCTCTAATATCAATTTCTTTACTTACTCTATCCCCGATTTTGAATATACCTTTGGAATGGACTATGCTAGAGTTTCTAACCTAGAGAGCAAGAAGAATCCATATGAAGCTTGGCATGGCATAAATGAGCTTAAAAATATAACCTTTTCTTGTGATTATTTGATAAGTCCAAGTGCATTTGTGTTTTGATGATTGTTAAACTATTTTCAGAACTAGATAAAGACCTGATCTACAACCTACTCTCTATGCACCTTGCACCGTCAGTAGGGAACAACTGTAAAGCTGAGCCGCTTACTGCACACAAGTAAAGTTGTGATTTGGCCCATGCTTTAGGTCAAAGTGAATGAGTGGTCTCTATCCATCCCACATGCTCCCACCATATATACAACATGTTGGCAACGTATTGAGTAGACTTGAAAAACCTAATGTAAATTGTGCAAAATCTGCCGACGTAAGTTTCTCAAGATCTCTCTCGAACAAAGCGATCTCCAGGCTAAAGAACCTGATCCAGACACAAGATATTGTCTATGTTCTTTAAGTTTTTGTAGGTTTTTATTCCTTTGTGCTTAAATTGTAAACCTACTCTTCCATAAAAAAGAAGCTGTTTGTAGGTGTTCTAAATTCTCAAGGTTGCTTCCACAAGCTCTTGAGTGGTACACTAGGCTAGAGTTAGCTTAGTTGTATTAGTGTGTGGCTAGAGTTAGTCACTGTGGTGAATTCTCAAAGGGTGCCTTTGAGTGGTACACTAGGCTGGAGTGAGTCTAGGTGTATTAGTGTGCTTGGCTAGGGGTAGTCAAGTGTGAGGGTTGCATAAGTGTTATTGTAAGGGTGAGGGGTTATGGGAGTTAACTTCTAGCTTGAAATAGAGTTGTAACCTGAGTTTCTTGGTTAGTGGAGTTGAAATGCTACTGGGGTAGGTCGTGATTTTTAATCCCTTGGGCAAGAAGTTTTCCACGGTAAAATCATGCCTTCTTTACTTATTGCACTACATAAGGGGACTGGTACACAACCATGTCCCTCATACATTATTTTTTGTGGACGCATAACCATTAACAATTGGTATCAGAGCGGGTTCTTTCTAAAAGGTTAACACCTAGAAAGGATCTCTTCATGGCTAGCTCACTAAACCAAAAGAAGGGAGAATCTACCTCAAGACCCTCAAGCTTCAGTGCTGAACATTATGAATGGTGGAAAGTTAGAACGCAAAACTTCAGCACTGGTAAAGATAAAGATCTGTGGGACATGATCTATTATGGTTCTCATATCCCCAAACTAAATGGCGTTACTCTGCAAA
Source organism: Lycium ferocissimum (assembly GCF_029784015.1). Classification (NCBI taxonomy): domain Eukaryota; kingdom Viridiplantae; phylum Streptophyta; class Magnoliopsida; order Solanales; family Solanaceae; genus Lycium; species Lycium ferocissimum. The sequence goes on along the minus strand of NC_081349.1, from coordinate 45,842,488 downwards.
AAGATCAAGAAACCAAAAGGATTCTTCTTCAAAGCATTGGATCAGGGGAGTACAATCTAGTTTCCTCTTGTGAAATAACAAAGGACATCTGGGACGCTCTCAAAGGTGTACATGATGGAGTCGACAAAATCAGTACAAAGCTTGATCTTCTCAAAATGAAGGGTAGTAAGACCACTCAAGATCGAGAAACGGATGATATGGTCGTTAGTATCATAGATCTACAAGAGCAAGCTGAGGAAGTTACTAAAGAAAATCCTTTTCTAAATAGCCACATCAAAGAACTGTTGAATACATCATGTAGAGGGAAAGATACTGCCAAGCAAAAGTCAAGAGAGGAGGAATCTGGTCTTGGAAAGAAAAGGAAGAGTTACCTGAATTAAAAGAAGAAAGCTCAATTCACACTGTTTTTCACTCTAAGGGATCCAATCGAATGCGGGTTCCCAAACAGAGTCAGTAAGTCAGCCAGAAGACTTAGGTAAGGAAAGAACAGTCAGAAGATATCTTTGCTCAAAGTCCTTTTGAAAATTTAAAAAAAAAATGTGTCACCTCACTCAAGGAACTCTAAGGAAAAGGTGTGTCCTTTAAATATATATATATAAAACACCTTCCAATGATATTGAAATTAGTTGCTACTGAAAAAGAGATAGTCTGATCGAACGAAGCTTTTCACATTCTAAATGATAGTGACTAAAGATAAGTATACTCTCATATCACTCTCAGGACAACATAAGTATTGGAGACATTGCATACTTTCGAAGTTTCTTGCTGCTTCAAAAAACTGTCAAGGAACCTAGTTCTTGTGACTCAGGTTAGTAGTCTTTCCAATGCCTACATATGTGTGTTAAACTGCTAACATGTCATGTCACTAAAAATGTTCCTGGCCAAAATCTTGAGCCCAAACGTTACATCTTTCTTGGACCGACCTGGTCTGTGAGAAACCTCATGTATTAACCAATCAAAGTTGGTTCTTTGTCTCAAATATTCAAGGCTACTGTTTCTGTCTCGCTCTTTCTAAATCCCTCTTCTCTGTTCACTTTGTTAGTGTAACATTCACAAACTCGAATCTCTCTTCTTCCTCTAAAAAACTTGGCCGAGATTAATCATGTTTAAAAATGAGTCCACCTCTTAAGCTATCTCAATAATAAAATTCCTCCCCTCACTTTTTAAAAACACATCCTCAAATCCCATTCCATTTGGAAAATCAGTTTCAGATGGAAGTGGTTAAGCAATTTCAGTCTCCAAATTCCTCCAAACCACTGAGGAAGGAAACGCAAGGTATGATGAAGTGGAAGTTTCAAGCAACATCATGAGCTCTGAGGGGTTAAATACCAATATCCAAAAGCCTGTTGCTGAAAAGGCAAATTGTGAGGACATAGAGGACTCAGAAAATGAAGGTACCACTAAGGAGAATGAAGTTGGTGCAAAAATCTTAGGTAATCCTAATTCCTTTGGTTGTGAAAAAGGAGAACTCCAGATTAATTATAGATAGTAACCTATCGGAGAAAAGAGTGGAATCATCTAATATACTGGTAAGTGAAAAAAGAAATAGTGGTCAGGTTTGATGATGCCATGCAGGCTGAGGTGGACAGTGAAAAGGTTCAAGGGAAAGAAGAAAGTACAGGGGATGTGCAGGAGGGACCTGGTCTCTCAACACAAGGAGTGTTCGAATCATTTGTACTTCTGACTACTCCCACCGTGGTTGAGATTCCAAACCCCTCTAAAGTAATTAGAGATGCTATGCTTGCTGTTTTGCACTTAAGAGGACCATCTTCGGAGAAGGAAAGGTCTGATAACTCTTCGGAGGAAGTAGACTCTGATGGTGATATCATTCTAAGTATCGTAGTCAAGAGATCCTCTGACCCAGCAACTCCAAGAAGTGGGAAAGTCAGGAAACATGTTACTTATAAAGCTCTAAACACTAGGCAAAGGAGAAAAGCTAGGCTTGAGTCCGTCCTAAAGGCAAACAAAGAAAAATTGGTGGACAAGAAGAAAGGAAGATTTGGGAAGAACGGCTTGAGAGATGAGGAGATGCCATCGTCTTCGGATGTGGTGACAATTCCTGATAAAGAAGAGGAACCTAAACAACTATCTCTTGAGAAAAGGTTATCTAAAAGGAAAAGAAGAAAAAAGAGGAAAAAGGGTTATCAAGGAAGATACCCCTACTAATAGAAATGAGTAAGTTGTCAAGAAAAAGAGTACACCTTGACAACCCAAAAGAAAAGGGAGCAAACTAAGAAAGGAATGAGGTTGCTCTAAGAAAAGGAGAAGGTTACAGGACTTAGATAAAGAAAGGGAAAAATACTCTAATGAATCAAAAGGTGCTGCTGGGAAGAGTATTTGATCATGACATCTCTGACAAGCATGGAATGACGGAACTTCTAGAGATTGTAAAATTCCAGAAAAGGGAATCTGTTTGTTGCTCCAGCTTTAATTCCTCAATCTCTATCAGTTCACTCATACCGCCACCGTCTGACCATTACTCGAACCCACATAGTAGCCTATCACATAACCATAATTCTCATATGCTAACTGAATCACATCTGAAGGTAATAGTAGTCCACAACTCTATCCGTTATGGTTCCTTAACGCTTACCTCTCTAAGCTGAACACTCTCTAAATCGAGCGTATTACACAAACAGTCTCACTAATATCCTCATGGATCTCATTGAAACGTCCTTGCCTGAATTACGTTACTCAATTCTGAAATGTATACCGAACTTAACTCAGTTAACCTATCATCGTCTATTCTATCATTTAAAGTACCCATGTTTAATAATCCCTTACTCAAATCCTCAACGTTATTAGTCCTCGAAGAATCGCCTCTTACCTCAATTATCGAATCTGAATACCTCTAACTACTTGCACGACTATCCCTTTTTATTCAATCACCCAAGCTGAGTAATAACACACTAGTAGAGGGATCTAGCCAATAACACAATGAATGCAAGGTTCCTATCCTCAGTCCACAATTAAACTCTATTAGTCTATGACATAACCGAACATACAACCCATCCATAAACTCTTAAGCCCATTCTACCTTGTACACTGCAACCAAACTCCCACATCACTAATTCTTGCTTCAACGATTTCCTTTATGCCCTTAACCTCGTAGGCGCCCATCAACCTCCTTGGTCACACCCTTTACTGTACATCATGATATAATGTTCCCGCAATCTAACACGGCTCAAGTACCCATATTATCTCACCTCGAGTTTTACGACCCTTAATTCCCTGAACCCAATAGCAAGATGTCCCATTGAAACCCTTCAATTCTCGTATTTCATTTCAAATCACTTTTATCACTATTAACCAAAAAACGCTCAAATCCACTCGATCCTCTAAACTAATCATCCATTTAAGCCCAACAAACCACAAAACAAAAACAATACTTCTCCTCCCATCTAAGTGAACACCCGATAAGTCCTCAAGTCATTAACTTATCACATTTGCCCATATTTGAAGCCATTTCCATCAGTCGTTTACTAACTCCACAAAGCCTACAACCCAATCAAACTTACCGATCAAACGATGTGCCCGTAGCATTCACTTAATAACCGAGTAGTCCTTTAGCATTAACTAACTTATATCAAGAATAACCTTAGCACCAGTCGTAACCTTATCCTGAAGACCATGTCAGATACCAATTTTTCCCTTTCGAATCTCTCGAAAGGTACTCATGCCCGAGATGTTCTACGAAGTCTCACTTCGCTACGCGCTTTCCACCAAAGTCTTCCTTTAGGTCCTTATTGTTAACTTCTTTTCTTTATTACACGCGATCACAATACGTTTTCCACATTTGACGTCATCATCGAACTTACACTTGTTTTCATATACTAAAGTCTAATACTCTACCGTTACTGAATCGTCAACCGCCATTGGTTCGCCAGCGTCACGCGCACCATCATAAAGCCTTGACGAAGCTAAATTCAAACCGATCGTATCATCGAGCAACCCACTGTCGTTAAGCCATAAATGTACTTTGTCACTTCCGAGCAACTCAACGCTGGAACATAAAGACCCTGTAACCCTCTAAACTATCTTCCAATTCCTCACGAACTTCCACAATAAACGAGTCTAATCGCAACTCCACACGGCAACCGAGTCTAGTCGTAACTCCACACAATCGAAACCTCAGGCCATAACTAGTAACTGAACTGAATCACACGTCCGAATCAGGATAACACATCTCGTGCCATTCCACAACACGTCATAGATCGATCGTTCGCATAAGAATTTGAGGATGGATTTTCATCTTCCGAATATGATCAAGATAAAAAGGTCCAGATACCAATTGGAATCGACTAGATACCAATTGGAATAAAGTCGCATGAGAGAATGAAAGAATTCGAAGTTTCCTAAATGTCTTATAGCCTATTGCAGATAAGTACGGAGCTCATCATACTGATCTATGAGACTCTACTAGACATGCTCTTGTATTATAAAGCGGGTAACCTAGGGCTCTGATACCAACTTGCCACGACCCAATTTGGCTAAGCCATGCGGGCACTTACCTTTTTCACCTCGGTAAGCGAACCCTCAACCCATCGATAATAAAAGCTTAAATAAATAAATCAATTAAGCGAAAGAGAATAAGTCACATAAGTCTTACGATAATAATATAGAAGAAAGTGCGGAAATAAGAGATACACCTAGGGTCTGGTCTAATACATACAAGAGCATCTAGCTAATAATATACAAGTCTTGAAATATAATAATACATCATGTCTGTATATGTCTCACAATGGAAAAGTAAGATATATATAAGAGGAGTCTTCAAGGCAGCGAACGTCTCGTGCTCACCCTGGAAACTCAAAGTAGATCTCGGAGCGATTGTTAGCCACGAGAAACAAAAGTAGATCCAACCTGAAACTCTGCACTCATAAAAGAATGCAGGAAGTGTAGGTTAGGACAAAACCACAGTACTGGTAGGTATCATCGGCCGACTAAGTATAGCTGACATAATTCAAACAATAAAGCAGGATAGTCAGATAAATCAACAAGTATAAGTCCAACACAAATCAGAACCAAGTATCCGTCATCACTTAGTTGGAAGCATCTAAACCCAAGTGTACCAAGTCTCAATATATCCAATCCGAAACTAACGCAAGTAAATCACCAGATCATCACAATATAAGCCGTAATGCAATGCAATGTAATAATGTGAGAATACAAATGCAATGCAATGTTGTGTACACATGTACTCCGGAAGGAAGTATTGACGTCCCGGTAGCACAACCCATGGGGGACCCACGAAGTTTATGTACTCACTCAATCCATGATTCCGGGACAGTCATCGGTCATCGGACTCTCACATCACTCCACACAATCCATGATTCTAGGACAACCATCGGACATCAAACTACTCGCATCACTCGCATACAATCCACGATTCCGGGACAACCATCGGATATCGGACAACTCACATCACTCTCATGCAAACTGATCTCAGCTCATCACAGTGATATCAACAATGTACCAACAACATATCATGAGAGATGTGAATGCATGCGATGTATAAGTCAACATGAATAATCAGATCAATATCACAAGTACCAAACATGGGTACGCCAATAACATCATGAAAGACTATGCGAGTCATATAGAACACTATCCTCATAATCAATGCCAATAAGTGAGGCATCAAAATATCATGAACAAGATATATCAATAGTCACTGATATCTACTATCACTATGCGACATCAAGCCCACAACAATAGAACAATTTGAATCACAACACAAATGGGTGACTAGCCCCAATCACACAATAGGGCCCAACCTAATACAATATCCAGTCCAACTTCATACCCGAAGGTTTACATGCTTTCTCCGACAATATAATCTAAATATATGCTTCGCTATACGAAGTCTCACCAAAGGTAAGTCATAACCTACCAGGATGGCCGAATAGCAAAATACCAACAATCACTTCTTAGCTTTCCTATCTTGGCATATTTGAAATCAAGATCAGAAATCATGAATATCGATACCTATCTTGCTATCATTCAAATTAGGTCAAAACCCAACCTTATAATTTGGGGAAACGGGGCTCACAAGGTCAAAACGGGAAATTCGAGGGTAAAATATCCAATAAAACACCAGGTGATCAAAACCCATCAACTAATTGCTAAATTAACTCAAGGATCCACCCAATTTCGAAATTCAAAAAAAAACCCCAATTTTGGGTATAAACCCTAACTCTTAGATTCAAGAATTCAACCCTAACAATGGGAGATATATGATTAACAACCTTAGATATATCATAATCTAGCATAAACCCAATCAATTTCATAATTAAAAGCCTAGATAGAAAATCTATCAAACCCACTTTTAATCTTCCATTACTAATGAACTAACAAGGAAAAGGGATTCTAGGATGATTAGGAATAATGAATTAGCAAGAAGGTTAGGAGGACTTACCATCAAGAATCCTCTAGAATTGCTCCCAATATGAGCCACTTTCGGAATAACAATGAATGAAAAGACTTGGGGTTTTATATCATTAAATACCCTAGTCACGCCGATCCTTTCGCTTCCGCGGTCACTCGTGCCACTTCAATGGCTCCCGCCTCGGCGGTCATGTTTAAATGGCACGGCCTTCAAGGCAAATAGGCGCTATATAGCGGTGCGTTGTCGCGGTGCTGGTGTCGCCAAAGCGGGCACCAGACACCGGAAAACCATTCTAATTTCCACAACTCAACCCGAATTTCTGACTAAATCCCGAGGACATCTGCTCACAACCCATATGCACAGACACACATAAAAATACGCTACGAATGCGCTCGTGGCCTCAAAATTCCCAATGGAGGTCTCGTTGACCGAGTCAATCCCTGATACCTTAATTCCAACTTCCCAATCCAAGTTTCAAAATGCATCCGAGTGCATTGGGAACCGAACCAGATATACACACAAATTCTAAACGACCATCCGGACCTCTCGGGATCGATGGATTTCCGAAAAAGGTCAGTTTATCCAAAAGTCAACTTTGAGTCAAGTCTTTTTCGCTTAAAGCCCAACTTTCACAAAAATTCACCCGAATCAAATCTAAATACCTCGAGAAGCGTGTCAAAGGTCCCCTCGAGTCCAAAGTTCCCTAACCAAGCTCGGGAAAGGGGTCAAAAGTGCTGAAAATGCAATAACGACCAAACGGGTCATTACATCAGATACCAATTAAATAATAGCTCGTCCACGAGTGATAAGGAAGAGAGGACGAAAAAATGCTCGAATCGGCAATAACTTAACATATCGACCTTCTCACATCGGTCTTCTTCTTACAGGGAAGATTCTCATCGAACAAAACTGAATCCCAACGAATGATACATAAACCACCAGAACGGTACTTCTTCAACACAGAAACATGGAAAATCGGATGAATATTCGACGTATGCGTGGAAAAAACTAACTCATAGAATAAGGGTCCGACAACGGGTAGTCTCAAATAAGACCAAGCACCTGGGCTAACTTACCAGTCACAACTCTCTAAACTTAGATCAAGCTTCAATTCTCATATCTCCATATTTGGATTTCCCTCGCAACTGATCCTCGAATAAACGAATCGCTTTACTCGAATTCTCGATTTGGATAAAAAACCCAACTCGAACGCAATCGAAAGTGCCCCACAACTACTTCCCTAACCAATGCGATCCTCAAAAACATGGTCATAACCATAGCCCGTTCGAATCGATGAAATACTCTGATTCCACTAACCTTTCCTTCGCACTTACTAGAGTCGTTTCTCGTACCGCGATTCCTTAGAAACACATGAAAACACATATATACCAAAATTCTAAACTCATAACTTACACTCGCCAGAAAGAATCCTTAATTCATCTGCCATCTCTACGCAATTCCATCAAAAACTGATCTTACCGACAACCAACTTGGCTAATTCCAAATCTTCTTAAACCTTCAAATCATAATGCAGGAACCATACCACTGAATATCTCGTCGAGCAAAAAACTGATCACTATAGAGACCTCACGCACAACAGTTCCTCCTCAAATCAGTACTAGGCTCATTGTATACTTTTATTCTGTCTCGAATAACTGTTCTCAGAAAGTATCATCAAATCCACTCGAAAACCCTGACAAAGCTTGGTAAATCTATCATACGTCAAATCTGCTGAAACACTTCAAATCTTTAAATATCTTCCTGGAAGTGCAATCAAAGACCTTTAAGCTTAACTCGAACAACGCTAACCTTGAGTGAATGTACAACTCTCGAATATCACCAATAGTCATTAGAATTGACTCCGAATTTTGAAACCGATCATAGCCATATCACGCATAACAAATTCTGTATATCACTTTCGACTTCACAAGTTGAGTCCTATCCAAGTTATCAACTTAGTACCGAAGAACTATACCTTACGATTTCAAACTTCATGTTTCTTAACCTTTATCGATATGTAAATCCGATACAATCCCGAACTTTTTGACACGAAACCTGAAGCCTCATATAGTAATTATATAACCATTGAACCTCTCATAGTATCACCTCGATATGCTAGCAAATTCTCCTAAAGTATCCAATCTTACACTGCCGCTTAAAATCTCACGCAATTACCCCTAAGTCCTTAATAACCAAAAGCTCTTACTCAAACTGTCCCGTCAATATTACTTGCAATCATACTATATTACCACGAGCAGGGTCTCACCTTGAACATATATTCCAGCATAACATAATAGGTATTCCATAATCCTTTCTCTTAAAGCACACTGACTCATTCACTGTAGAATGTTACGAACTTTTCCAACGGTGTACCACCACGCCACTTCTTATAAATCTCAATATGTCAGTTCACTGAATACTCTTATTATTAGCTGCTGATCGCGAATCTTACGAAATTTTCCTCATTTCACTTAGTCCATCTATAGACTTCCTTCCTTAAGCTCACGTAATTATCACAGCTCATCCGAATATGAAAGACAACGATGCCACAATCTAAATAGATTCAGGTAATCCTAAGATGTACCTCATTCTTGCCGGCTCTCGATCAGCTATACCTTTTCTTGACTCTTCAATTCCTCAATCTCTATCAGTTCACTTATACCGCCATCGTCTAACCATTACTCGAACCCACTCAGTAGTCTATCACATAACCATAAGTCTTATACGCTGACTGAATCACATCTGAAGGTGGCCACAACTCTATCCGTTATGGTTCATTAACGCGTACCACTCTAAGCTGAACACTCTCTAAATTTAGCGTATTACACAAACAGTCTCACTAATATCCTCATGGATCTAACTGAAACGTCCTTACCTGAATTGCCTTACTCAATTTTGAAATGTATACCGAACTTAATTCAGTTAACACATCATCGTCTATTCTATCATTTCAAGTACCTATGTTTAATAATCCCTTACTCAAATCCTTAACGTTATTAGTTCTCGAAGAATCGCCTCTTACCTCAATTATCGAATATGAATACCTCTACCTACTTGCACGACTATCCCTTTTTATTCAATCACCCAAGCTGATTAATAACACACTAGTAGAGGGATCTAGCCAATAACACAATGAATACAAAGTTCCTATCCTCAGTCCACAATTAAACTCTATTAGTCTATGACATAACCGAACATGCAACCCATCCATAAACTCTTAAGCCACTCTACCCTGTACACTACAACCAAACTCCCACATCACTAACTCTTGCTTCAACGATTTCCTTTATGCCCTTAACCTCGTAGGCACCCATCAACCTTCTCGGTCACACCCCTTACTGTACAACATGATATAATGTTCCCGCAATCCAACACGGCTCAAGTACCCATATTATCTCACCTCGAGTCTTACGACCCTTAATTCCCTGAACCCGATAGCAAGATGTCCCATTGAAACCCTTCAATTCTCGTATTTCATTTCAAATCACTTTTGTCACTATTAACCAAAAAACACTCAAATCCACTCGATCCTCTAAACTAATCATCCATTTAAGCCCAACAAACCACAAAACAAAATCAATACTTCTCCTCCCATCTAAGTGAACACCCGATAAGTCCTCAAGTCATTAGTTTATCACATTTGCCCATATTTGAAGCCATTTCCATCAGTCGTTTACTAACTCCACAAAGCCTACAACCCAATCAAACTTACCGATCAAAAGATGTGCCCATTCACTTAATAACCGAGTAGTCCTTTAACATTGACTAACTTATATCAAGAATAACCTTAGCACCAGTCGCAACCTCATCCTGACGACCATGTCAGATACTAATTTTTCCCTTAGGTGATCAACACCCATCAACTAATTGCTAAATTAACTCAAGGACCCACCCAATTTTGAAATTCAAGCAAAACCCCCAATTTTGGGTATAAAACCTAAATCTTAGATTCAAGAATTCAACCTTAACAATAGGAGATATATGATTAATAACCTTAGATACATCATAATCTAGCATAAACCTAATATATTTCATCATTAAAAAGCCTAGATAGAAAATCCATCAAACCCACTTTTAATCTTCCATTACTAATGAACTAACAAGGAAAAAGGATTCTAAGATGATTAGGAATAATGAATTAGCAAGAAGGTTAGGAGGAGTTACGACCAAGAATCTTCTCCAAGAATCCTCTAGAATTGCTCCCAATATGAGCCACTTTCGGAATAACCATGAATGAAAAGACTTGGGGTTTTATATCATTAAATACCCCAGTCACTACCCGATCACCGCTTCCGCGGTCACTCAGACCGCTTCAGCGGCGCCGCCCCAGCGGTCATGCCTAAATGGCACGAAAGCCGGCTTGGGCCACAAGGGTGACCGCTATAGGGGTACCGTCGCCGTCTTGTGCGCCAAAGCGGCAACAAAGACACCGTAAAACCATTCTAATTTACACAACTAAACCCGAATTTTCGACTAACTCCCGAAGACATCTGCTCACAACTCATATGCATAGACACATATAAAAACACACTACAAACGTGCTTGTGGCCTTGAAATTCCCAACGGAGGTCTCGTTGATCAAGTCAACTCCCGATACCTCAATTCCAACTTCCCAACCCAAGTCCCAAAATGCATCCGAGTGCATTGGGAATCGAACTAGATATATACACAAGTTCTAAATGACCATCCGGACCTCTCGGGATTGATGAATTTTTGAAAAAGGTCCGTTTACCCAAAAGTCAACTTTAAGTCAACTCTTTTTCGGTTAAAGCCCAAATTTCAAAAAAAGTTGACCGAATAAAATCTAAATACCTCGGGAAGCATGTCAACAGTCCCCTCGGGTCCAAAGTGAGCTAACCAAGCTCGGGAAAGGGGTTAAAAGGACCAAAAATAACGACCAAATGGGTCGTTACAGTGCCTTTGAGTGGTACACTAGGATGGAGTGAGTCTAGGTGTATTAGTGTGCTTGGCTAGGGGTAGTCAAGTGTGAGGGTTGCATAAGCATTATTGTAAGGGTGAGGGGTTATGGGTGTTAACTTCTAGCTTGCAATAGAGTTGTAACCTGAGTTGCTTGGTTAGTGGAATTGAAATCCTACTGGGGTAGGTTGTGATTTTTAATCACTTCAGCAAAGAGTTTTTCACAGTAAAATCGTACCTTCTTTACTTATTGCACTGCATAAGGGGACTGGTACACAATTAGATCCCTCATACATTATTTGGTGCCGCATAGCCATTAACATTATTCCATCTCATTGATTCTTGACTCATGCTTAGATATGGTTCAAATAATTTTTGAGTCTTATGTGGGGGATACTTTTGTATTTGACCCCGGGGTTGTTTTTATACATTCTTCTTGGACATAGATTTGTGTGTTGTGTAGAGTGTGGAATCTTGAGTATAATGCATTCATGTATAAGAAAGTAGATTCTTAACTTGAATTAGAGGAAGAATTGTTCTTTATGATCATTAGAACCAACATGAACTTTACAATTTGTTCTCTTAAGATTGTTGGTTTTATTTATTTACCCTCTATTCATCATTATGTGGATAGCCAAGTATTTGCATCTTTTGTGTCATACATGATCATTATGTGGATAGCCAAGTATTTGCATCTTTTGTGTCATACATTACCGTTGTTGAAATTCTAGATGCTTGGTTATATCATAAGAGTACATTTTGGGAAAAGTTTGTTGACGCTTTTCTTGCTTGTGTTGTTATTGCTAACTCCTCTTGGAGATTACACTTGCTGGTCCTTGGATCTTGTTTGGTTTTTGTTGAGTTATCATGTTAAGCAAAAATTCGAGGACGAATTTCTTTAAAGAAAGAGGGATTGATACACCCCAAGATGGCTATCAAGCTTGCAAATCCGACCTTGTATCAAAATGTTGCTTGAAGTACTTTGAAGATGCATGGAAGGAGGATTTGAGGCTTGAAGGGATGCTAAAAAGAAAGTACAAGACCCCACTTGGAAGAATACTTGGAGCATGGAAAAAGAGGCTATTTATGCAAAAGAGCTATTTTTAAAACACAACCCCCACATGCCAAAGAAGACTAAGAAGACCCTTATTTCATTAAGGATATTTTTGTAATAATCATTATTAGTCTTTATTCTTATCGTAGGATAAATACTACATTATGTCATTTTATTAGGGATAGATTATGTTGATGTAAGAAAAATTGAGCAAGTGCTCTTTGTGAGGATTTTTAGAAATTTCTTCTTTCTTTTTATATCTGAACCCTTTGACTTCTTTGGATGAGTGAATCCAACTATGAGTTTAAGTTTCTATCCTTTCTTGATTTATTCTACTAATTAAATGCATATTTGATTGTTAGTTTTAACCTTTCTCTTATATTTCTCCCTTAATTTCTATCTATCTTTATTGTTTGTTAATTTTTCTTGTTATTTTTGCATTTCTTCAGCTTTCGATATCGTATCACAAATTTCTAACAAGGTTTAGCCTTAAGAGCCTGTCTGAATGGGCTTAAAAAGCGCACTTTCTTCTGAGTGCTTTTTTAAGTCATCAAACAGCTGTTTTAATTTATAAGTTATTTTATGGTTAAAATAAACCCAAAAAAATAATTAAATCAAGGGAACTTCTATCCCCCTTCAAAACTTCATAGGAATTTTTGTCATTTGATACCAAACTTCAAGGTATGTTTTCAGAATTTTAACACAATAAGAACAAAAGAAATGGTCAAATCTCCTAAAAAAGAGTGAAGCTCAGCAACTCTGCTTTGAGGGAGCTTCCATACGAAGCCACAAAGTCAGAAAAGAAAAAAGAAGAAAAGGTTCCTAAGAGAAGGAAGAAGAAGAAATTGCCATGGGCGATCTACTCTCATGGCTATTTTCCTTCTTCCTTCTCGTAGCTGTTCTTGGTACTATCCTCTACCAGGTAACTACTATCCATGCACTTACCATCAATTTAAATAACAGTCTACCGTAGAAATGCAGGGTAAAGCTGTGTATCTAGTCAATTTTCAGATTTCGCGCATAACGGGAGGCAGTGCACCTGACAGCCTTTTCTTGATTTAGAGGGCGGATCTAGAACTTAAACTTTATGAGTTCAACGGTCTTTTGGTTCGCGGATTATACTATCCCGAGATTATAGTTCTGAGATTATAATTCTTTCACTAATTTCATAAATTAATCCCAAGTTTGATAGGATATATAGGCTTAAGGCTGAAATTAATTTTATACTGTATTTGGTTGACAATATAAATTTATGTCAACTAAACACGGTATAAATTTAACCCCATACTTAATCCTGGGACCAAACGCCCCTTAAGGTTTTATTATTGAACTTAATTACTATAGTTTTAAAGTTATGGATTCATGTATATTATTTTCACAATTTTAGTGAAATTTTACACACAAATTTATACTCCGTATAGTAATAGTGCCTCCTTTTTCGTTGGTTATGGTTCGTTGAGATTTTTTGCTGCTCTCTTATTAAAGAGTATTGTTTTTCTTAATGGGTGTTGTGCAATGGAAATTGGGAAAGTGAAGAATCGAATTTTTGTAAAAGGGGAGATGTGAAGGGGAAAATTTCCTTGATGTATTCATTATGCACGAGCAGATAAAAGTATATGATATTCAATTTCAATTGCTAATTCTTTTTATAATTATGGTGTCCGGGCCAGCTTGCGATCAGCTGGACTATTTTCATGGGCACACCTACCTTACACCAACATAGGTACTAGGTAATTCTATTCACCAAGGCTTGGATAAATGGGAAGACTTACTTCGTGTTTTGCCTCTACTGGAAATTAAACCTGAGAACTCATGGTTCTCAATCCACTTCGTTGACCATTAGGCCATATCCTTAGATGCATCAATTGCTAATTTTCTTCAAAAAGAATATAATTATTGGCTATAATGATAGGTTTCAATGTTGTTGAAGGGAGCGAATGAACTTCCTCATATTGGATTAATCTGCAAAAGGCGCATATTGGTTTGATAATGCAGGAATAAGGCATTAAGACATGAACTGTCTCACATCTATATTTTTAGTACACGTTAGTTTTAGAACTCTGTCAATGTGAGTTTCGCATAGCATAGCTGGTCCCATGCCCCAATAATAGAGGAAGGTCTTAGTAGGTTGACCATCAGCGTAACAATGATTTAGATGAATTTTCTGAAGAGAGCGAAATGGACCCAGCCAATTCATATAGCAACACCAACTGATTTGAAATATAGAGAATGATTAGCAACGTAACACGAGTATGGCCTTATTATATTTCAAGTATCATGGATCTTTACTTCCATAGCTTCCAAAACATCATTTGAAGTGATTTATGATCATTCACTAGGACGATCGGATTTCTGCCTAGATTAAAGAGTCTCGTATAGTGATTCCCAAAAATGATTCGAATAGGCACCAATGATGCGGTCAATGAAGTGGGTTGAGAACCATGAGGTCTCAGGTTCATATTCCAACAGAGGAAAAAATACTAGGTAATTTCTTCCTATGTGTTCAAGCCTTGATGGACAGAGTTACCTGGTGCCTATACAGTGGGAGGTAGTACGTACCCGTTGAATTAGTCGAGATGTGCGCAAGTTGGTTAGGATACCACGGTCCACGGTTATAAAAAAGATTTGAATAGAGAGTAACATGGGGTGTTTATCAAATCATTTGTTTCAATAGACAAATATCACTTAGATTTACTTGTTTGACATTTGAGCCTTGCGTATCTACCATTTTATGGCTGATGATCTGGCATTATTTGTTAGCTCTTCTAGTCCTTTTTTCTTCTATCAATCGAATTGAAAGACGAACAAGTATGTTGAATGTTGAATATACTGGTCAAAGTTGTTACGTAGCGTGCACCATGTTTTAAACTTAGATTGCATTGTCTGCATAGTTGTTTTCTTTAAGCTCTCTTTCTCTCTTTTCTTACTGGTCTTATCTCCCTAATATTTGTGCTTGGAGAATATTACAATTTGCAATTATTTATTGCAGCTCATGTGCTTGGCAGATCTTGAATATGATTATGTCAACCCTTATGATTCAGCATCTCGGATTAACAGGGGAGTGCTTCCAGAATTTGCTCTTCAAGGAGCCTTGTGCTTCCTGCATCTTGTCACAGGGCATTGGCTGATGTTTCTGATATGTCTACCATACTTATATTATAACATCAAAGTGTAAGCATCTATTAGTGAAACCTGTAGAAAGTCGTTGCATGTGACAGTTGTTAATCCGTTTTACTGTTTCTTAGCAACTGACATCTCAACATATAATTCTGACAACTGATGTTAACTCTTGATCAGCTATATCGATCGCTGCCACTTGGTAGATGTAACTGAGATTTTCAATCAGCTTCCGTGGGAAAAGAAGATTCGGTTGTATAAGCTTGGTTATCTTGTGATGCTTCTTGCCTTTTCGATAGTCTGGTATGGTGTTGGCAACAAGCTGCTTGTCCTCATCTCTGAAACACCTCGTAAACCTAATTATATCGTTTGTTTGTTTTAACTCATGCCTAATCTTGTTTGTGATTTTAGGATGGTTTGGAGCATTGTGGATGATGAATGAAGTATAAGGAATTGCTGCTTTGCTAAGGGTTTGTACCTTCTCTCTCCTCCCCCCACCCGCCCCACAAACACACACACACACACAAAAACACTCTTGTATGAATTTAGAATTATATAGAAATGCTAGGATGGTCCTTAACTTGGTGACTTTCTTCAACCACTCGAAAGGTGTTTCTCTTCATATAACTAGGATCCGTTATCACGCGTGAAGTTTATCTTTTTATTTTCAATATCAAAAAAAAAAAAAAAAAAAAATCTTCGACTTCAAATGTAGAGTTATGGTCTTACTTAGAGTTCTAAATGCACTATTTATAGGCATGACACTACGATGACTGAAGGTGTTGCAAGGAACAAGTTAGCCTTGAAATAAAATGAAGGGAAGTTGTTTCAAAAGACATACACTGGGAATCAATGCAGAGTTACTTAAGAACCAAACATTGTTGAGAGAATAATGGCTTAGTTGTTGTTCCACTTACACGTCTTCATTTATACTTCTTTACCAATTTGCATCCTTGAAAAGAGAGGATTTACTATTATTTGCCCGAAGACATCAACAACTTCATTTGTATGTCTTTTGGAAATTTGCTTCTCATATGCCGTCTTTTGGCTTTGCGCTAGGGTGTGGGATTCAGTATGGGCACTATATATGGTTAAGGGGAACTTTTTTTTTTTTTTTTTTGGGTAATTAGAAGCTTCATTACCAGGGAAATATGTACAAGTAAAACAAACCCCTAGAGTTGAAAAAACTGCAACTAAATTAAGAAGGGACTAAAGAAAAGCTACTCCTAGCACCTCACTTTGGCTACATCTGTGTTACGGATAGAAATTCAGTTTCTGTAATTGCTTGGCTTCCAACTTCCTCGGCATTGTATATCATTTTGACCATAACTGCATCAGATATTCTCTTGTTCTGGAATTCCTTTTGGTTCCTCTCTTGTAGTATAGGCTTGCCTTCAGTATCATCCCATGTATTTCAGCTAGTATTACCCTTTAAAGAACAGATGTTGTATGTCTTAATCTTCATTTTCGCATCCTTGACACGTGTCGTTGAGCTACTGCCCATACCTCATTTAGTCAGCTTGTGTCTTGTGTATAACCTCCCTTGCATTGCCAAATATAGGATAAAAAGCCACCTTGGGCTTCCTTGAATATTAAAACCATTTTCCTCCGTTCTCAGCTTGTTATAAATCTTCCTTATGCAGTATTCTGCAAAGTTCTGTGGATCTTCACTAGATAGCCCAAGCACCCTCCATATACTTTTTGGTATCGAGGATTTCTTGGATTATCCATGATGCTTTCTTAATACTCACCTCCCAGATTACTTTCCCTTTACCAAAGTATACGTGTACCTATTGTATTACTTTATTTTTCTTCTTGCATAGATTCCAATAATGCTTCAAGATGGCAGCTTTGTTCCATACCTATATATTAGTAATATTTAATCATCCACAGCTGATTTGGTAAATAGTTTATCCCAGGCCACCAAAGCCTTCTTTGAACAATCTGTAGCACCAGTCCGTAGGAATCTTCTACAGACAGTCTCAATCAGATCAATCAGATGCATAATCTTTTTCAGACAGAACGAAAAAATTTGGGACCAAAAGGTTTGTACGGCAATCAAGAGACTCTTAAGCAACTGCAACCTTCCTGTATAAGATTAGAATTTTGCAGTCCATCTTATCAATTAGGGGTTAACACTGTAAGGGGAACTATTGAAATTACCAAATATGCCGCTTTTGCTGATTTTTACCTGTCAAACTACATTCCCAAGATTCCCAACAGCTGAAAAGACTGGTAATAGTTTATGTATTAACGACGCCATAAAACCCCAATAGTTAAGTTAGATGTAAGTCTACTTTTCCGAGGTTTTAAGCCTTATTTTCTAACCCTTTTAGGTGACTGAAGCAATTTTAACTTGTCAGTGGAGTATTGCACAACTTACCTTTTGTAGCTATCAGGAGATGAAGTTAAAAAGCAACAAGCATTTGTTACATTTTATCATGTCCTAAATCTTTTCCTTCTGTGCGTTGTTTTTTCACTTTCCACGTGTTTTCAGGTTTGATCAAATGAAGAAATTGGGATTTTTCGGGCACTAGCACGGTGGAGCTGGCCTTCTGACATCTGTCGGTTTACTCAGTTAATGATGCCATTAACTGATTGTGGTGATGGTTTTACGGAATTAATCAAATTTGAAGGAAGAGTTGGAAGCGCTGGGAAGCATACACTTTCTGATGCTTGAGTTATTTCTCTTTTTTTGTTTCGCTTTCTTTTTGGTAGGTTAATTTTATGATGCCCTTTAAGCATCTGATTTATTGGGCAATAGGCATTGAGTTGAACTCTTGTAAATCAGGATAGTTGTTGGGATCTTATATCATAATGTGTCTTAGCAAATGGTTTACTGAATGTACTCTTTTCCAGTGGAAATCAATGTCTAGTAGAATGACTTACATTATAATGACTTTAACCTGCCTTTGGGGTACTAATATTATGGTTTGCTAGTATACCCGATTTTCTTCATAGTGCTAAGGTAGGCCCCTCATCACTGACAAGGACATACTCTGCGAAAGGGTACTTGGATGACGACTTGTCACGATCCACTTTCGCTAGTCACAACCAGTACCTAACGAGCTATTATCCACCCCTAGGCGAACCATCTCATTATCGAAAATTATCATGTTTATAATTAAAGAAACATTCGTGATGTAAAATAAAACTTATATATCTCATGAGCAGCGGAAAGTAAAAAATGCAGAGCCAAAAATAAGTACCATAATATGCTAAGTAGCATCTATGGGTAATACGAGTAAAAGAGACATGAAACACAACTCGAAATATTAAAATAGGAAAGATAAAAAGTAAAAGCTCAAATTCACATGCTCAACAAGTAAAAGCTCAAATTCAATTGCTCAACATTTTTCGTACCTTATTATGGTCATTGTAATTGACAAACAAAAAATTCTTAACCTTCTCGTATGTATGAAGATAAAGTCCATTTAACAAGAAGTTTTGGGCGACCTTAGTCAGTTAGTTGTTTGGACTTCATACATAGGGTTGAAGTTTTGGAATTATCTAAAAGTTTAGTAGACTAAGCATATAGTAAATCTTCAACTTAGTTTTTGTTCATCTGCTTAAGACAATATTCCCGAAGCTTGAATTTATGATATGGAATCTTCATAGAATTAATAGTTAAATAGTGTTCATAGAATTTAAAGAAAAATTAATAAGATAAAGTTAACTTAATAAATACTTATTACTTAACTAGATAGGTTGAAAAATTTGCAATTTATGTGGTTTTATTTTAAAGTTATATAGCTAATGGTAGAATGTTTTAAAAAAAAAAAATTCATGATATGAAAGTGATAAGATATTACTAATAGAAAAGTAAAAGAATGTATAAGATAAAATACATACACTAATAATGACAAAAAATTTCGTAAAAGAATGTTATGTATGTATAACAATGTTTAGATCTCGTATTTACGTTATAAACAAAAGTACGCAAACAATTATTTTTCTGTACTTTTTTATGTTACATATAAACGAAAACAATAGACTTGTTAATTTTAAAATCTCAATTGATTTGCATATCTCATTAATTAAAAATTAAAAAGATGAATAAATTACTAATAAATCCATAACTAGTTGGACCATACCAATAAAGAAGGAACATACCATTTAAAATTAATTGAGAATTTAAATATTTCAAGTTTGATGTAAGAATTCTAAAATTGTAAGTTGTTTCGTAATTTTCAGTCTCTTAGTGATAATATCAAGATTGAATTGACAAAGAATTTTGTCAAACTTTTAGCCAAAGGGGAATTCAATAGCTTTCGTTTGAAGACGATCTAAGGCAATACTGATTACTTCTATATCACCTCAATAATGGGTGACTCTTAACAATAGCTTTTTATTTTTATACAAATATATTTCTTACAAAATATTATTACACAATATTTCAATTATTTTTACCAAAAGTATGCCTATAATGAATGACAACGTTTATAGGTAGAATGCTTTTATAGAGAAGTAAAATATAACATAAAAATAAGAAAATTAAGCGAAAACAATATATAGAGAGGTTTATTGTTCAAAAATTAAAACAAAAAATAAATTCAAATAGATGCATTCAATAACAATTATAGATGTATATAACTATAAAGTTTTGATTAATTAAAAATTTTTAAAAAAAGAATGTGTAATATAATTACTATTACTTTTCAAAAAGAAATGTCATAACGAAAAAAATTAAGTAATAGCATCAAAATAAACTACAACCGAGATGGGAATGAGAAGAGGGGTTCTTCGGATGGTAACGCCATACCATTTAAAATTAAAAAAAAAAAATATATGGGAATGAGCATGTAATACTCGTGTTACCGAGAAGAACATATTTCATATAAGACCTCCAACTTCTCATTCATATTTATATGGTTTTTCATAAATAAGAGTAATATTTATTAGTGATTGTAATTAGAGGTAAATCCTATACATAATTAGAAATTTTACATAAGTCCTTTGGTCTTACGAAATTCTTATTTAATTGTTGTTCATAAATAATATATTAATCATGTAAAAAATTCATTTTTGTTTATTAATGTAATCTTTTTTTTTTTTTTTTTTTGGTCTTAGTGTTTAATGTACTCATAAGTAAACGTTATCCATAAATAAAGATATTTTTTGGTGTTACAGAAGTCCTCTCATCTTCTATTAAATTGAGAATTTATAATTAGGGAATATACATAAATCATTTCGTCTTGTTCATTCTTATTCAATGGCTACTCATAAACAATACATTAGTCATGTAAATTGTCACACCCTATTTTAACCGGAGTCAAAATAGTTTACAATATCCCGGTAATTCCGGGGTTAATTTAAAGTTAAGAGTCGCCACCTAATTATTTATGGTGAATTAGGACACCTAAAGTTTATTAAAGTTATTTTCTAAAGTTAGCTCTGTTTAAGGTCTGCGAAACTTAAGATTCTAGGTAAGGGTTCAATTAGTCTAAAGGGAAGGTATTAGGCACCCTTTAAGACCCATTAACAATGGTTAACCGACCGGACTTATGATTAGTTACGCTAAGTGTAAATATAGTATTTTAAATATTAAGAAAATGTCTTGAAAGTATTGCTAAAATTTTAGATAGAAGTAGAATATGTTTAAAGTAAAACTTGTAGAAAAGTAGTGATTGCATGAAAAGAGTTTAGTATAAATAAACTAAAAGAAAATCGGAATGTTTAATGTTCATATGTATTTGGAAAGTGAGTTATGCCGATTGGCAAATTAAATTGTATTTGTAAAGTTATTGCAAGATTTATACTAATGTTTTAACAAATATTGTATTTCGAAAGATAGTAGGAGTAAATATTGATTCTTTTAGCTTTAAAACATATAGTCATGCTATAAAAAAGAAAATCAATTTCTCAAATAAATGTTATAGATCATAATTAGTTTGGAATAAAATCGAAGTGAATGTAACTTGTGGAACTAACTACCCATTACTAAACTAAACCCCTTAAATGTCTAGAATTTATCTAAGTTACTAAAAAAGATAAAATGTTAGTCATACAAAGCAAATAGAAATACACAACAATAAAAATAAGGAAGAGAATAAAGAGTAAATGGGCTTGGCAATGTATTAAGGCCCAACTGAGCTGTTCATGTTATTGGGCTTCGGCTCGATCTTTCTTTATGTTGATGAACTTTTGCAAAAATTTGGTTACGGATTGGGTACACGGGAGGAGTTATGTTGGAGGCGACGAATCCCTACATCGTATGCGAGATAATCATGCAAAAGAAAAAATGAAGGAAAAAGGATTAGTATATAATCTACAAATAAGGTTAAACATATATAATTAAATTCAACACGGGCCAATAGATTTCGATGCCTATGACTAATATATTAATGTCTTCTAAACAAGCAACAAGAAAAGAAGTTAAGCAAGTATGGCGGATGTTGAGATAACAATAACATCGTGAGAGCATTCAATTGACAATTTCCCAACATCGATGTGTAACACTCAAGTCATTTCAAAAGGCGATTTCAAGAATACACCGGTTATTATGTTCAAACAACAACTAAGAATGTAAGGAAGTTTGAATATTCTAAATAAAGTAGCATATGTGGCCAAAATTATCCCGGGAACGCGACATTTTAGTTTCCATGCGGCTCGGTTAAAATGTAACAATTGACTTAATGATAGAAATTAACTCAAAGTACCCAACATAAATTCGGGCTAACAATCCGTACGGGAGAAGAGGTGTATTTAGATGCGGCTAACTATATGCTTAATCCATGTACCAAACTTACTTTTCAAATTGCAAAAAAAACATGCTTGTCATTTTTAATCTTTTAAGACACGGTTAAAATGACTTCGGTCACACGGAAAGCAGACCGGACTAATAACTAATACAAAAACGGGAGATATTCATATTTGTAAATGGACGTATTCAACAAACGTAGAGAGGGGCTAACGACAAACACGGGGACTAGTTCGTTATATTGTATATACGTGCTCCAAATTCTCAAACATTCAAATTTGGTCGAACCGAAAAAAGCCACTGCGAGAATTTGGTGGAATGAATAATGCACAAAGTTGATGTTTCACGAAACAAAGAAATTCTACCATGTCGTAACACCCTTTAGGGGGTTCGTAGAGCATTTAAGAGAGAGAACACGAGTAGTATACACGATATTCGGAACCTAAAAGCTAATAAGAAGCGATTGTAGAGAATCATCCTTATTTGCCCTAAACCACTTCATATATATATATATATATATATATATATATATATATTTGGCCAAGTTTAGACTAATTTTTTTTTTAAAAGGAAAGTGATGCATTGCGAATTCGAAGAAATAAAACAAATATGAATCATGGATATAAGACCTCATACTTCTCACACCAAACTTCATTGTTTTCTAATCCTTTTATATGTGCTAGATTCCTTCGACAAGCTTTTTCATAAAGAGTGCTATGTCACGAAGAGTTGGAAATTAACAATGCACACTTAATCACGGACTCGACTCGTACGAATTATTGAAACAACACACAAATAGAATTAAACTTTCGGTGATTTAATGCGACTCGGGACTTGATTGGTACAAAACATATGCGGTAAATCCTCTTAAATCACGATTAAATATTCATGTTTGTTTCATATTAGCATTAATCAAAACCGAGAAACTTAAACTTACGGATGAAAGACAATTATGGAGATGGTTCATAAATCACATACACAATATACACGCAAGTGTGTATATCAATATCGAATGTATACCTTCTTCTTACCTTGATAACCCGCTGTATATCCTATGTATAAAATAGGTTCTAAGTTTTGTTCGAGTCTAAACATCCAAACTACAACATACGTCTTTCAAATTCATTTTAGCAATTAATATTCTATCTAACGAAATAACATGACGACAAAGAAACTACATAATTAAAAAAAATAGCAGAATGAGCTAAACGTTTTAACTAAAGTAGAAACTAAAAATTAAAAGCAATAAGTGTGTCAATGTTTACCTTTTTTGTGTGCAATGAACGGGGCGTCGAGGTTTCGTATTTATGCTCGAACTCGAACGAACCCAAACCCGAACCCGATTAAAGTAACTAAAGTTTCAAAATGAAAAAAAATGAAAATAGAGTAGTTGTCCCCCACGGCTAAAGTTCACTTGGAAAGGAAAATCGATGTTTGGAAGATGGTTTGTCCCTCAAAATGCAATCAAAAATTCCTTTTTTTTTTTTCTAAAAACGTTATTGTCCTTTTTTCTTTCATCTCTCCCTCTCCTTTATTGAGGAGAGAGAGAGAGCGTATGAATAAAAGGAGAGGTGGAGAGGAACGAGGGCGTGGGGGGGACGAATGAGTGGAGGAGAGCGGGGGACAGAGATGAGTGGAGAGGAGCGGGGCGTGGGGAAAGTGGGAGAGGGAGAGGGGAGGTGAGACGAGAGAGATGAGAGAGGAAAGAGTGAGGGGCGGCGGGTGAAGGAAAAAAAGAAAGAGAGGAGAGATAGGGTTTAGGTTTTTTTAGGAAAATAAAATGGGCGGGGTCGGGTGAATATGTTCGGGTAGGTGGTGTAGGAATTGGTGGTCTGAAATATTGTAAGAAAATATGGGCTGGGTATTAAAATGTGGGTTGATTATTTGGGTAGGAGAATAATGTGGGCTAGTTTAATTAATTAAAGTGTAAATTTGGATGAAATCAAATTAGGCGAAAATTGTGGATCCTTCCTCTCTCTATTTAATTATTTACGGGCTTCTAATTTAATAACTAGTACAACATATACTATGTGAAGACACTTAATGGTTAATATGTGGAAAAATAAGAATTTAACAAAGTGTTGTCTTGTAATTAATTTGGCTTCGACCCGAAAATGAAACGATGACTAACCGTTTAAAATTTGTGATAAAGTAATGCTCATAATGTTAAAAATAAAATTAGTGATACTAATAGTAGTAGTAATAAAAAATAATAAAGTATTTAACTTGTCAGTAAATTTAGAAACCCGATTAAATTAAATAAAGGAGGGACAAAATTGGGTGTCAACATAAATAATACCAATATTTATAGCTAATGAACTCATAAGTAAACGTTATGCATAGTTAAAGATTTTTGGTCTTACATAAGTCCTCTCATCTTTATTTCGATATAATTGTTGTTCAAAAATAACAATTTTTATTGTAATAAATAATTAATACTTATATTTAGAAATTCTTGAGATTTTTAAAATAAGGTAAACAAAAAATGAAAATGAAAATTAAACAGGTGCAATGTAACCTTACAGAGTTATGGTCTATGACTTTTTTTTTTTTTTTTTTGGTCTTTCTAATAAATTTTCTAAGATTCTACCAACTGTGAATGTTCAATGAACTTGAAACGAATTAAATTTCTACCAATTGTGTATATTTATTTAACTTCTAAAATGAAATGGGCAGGGAGAATTGAAATTAAATCTCTTAAAAGTAAAAGTACTGCAATGAGCT
Organism: Lycium ferocissimum; assembly: GCF_029784015.1. NCBI lineage: Eukaryota > Viridiplantae > Streptophyta > Magnoliopsida > Solanales > Solanaceae > Lycium > Lycium ferocissimum. The sequence continues at coordinate 45,817,588 of NC_081349.1, read as the reverse complement.
TATAGAAGTAGAATTCTTCTTTCTTTCTTCCCGTTTGGTCCTTAAAATAGTGTTGGGAGCAAAAAATTTTAAGCTTGGAGGTCAACCGTACATTGGTACCTAGGCTCCCTTGTTAAATATGAGATAATTGCTACCTCAAAATTAGATGAGACTGTTAAAAATTTAAGAGGTTTCTTTTACCTATAGAATACAATTCATACCATATCAAAAGGAAGTTGGGAACTGAGATTATGAAAAGAAATATAATTTGTAGTTCTAGTATTACACTGTTTGCAGCAAATTCTAAATGATAGAAATAAACTGCAAATCACAAACAAATATGTTGAAACAAGATTTTAGTGATGAATATTGGGGGTACAAATTTGTTTATTCTCTTGATTCTTCTCTCCTAATATTTCTCCGTAATTCGAGGACAGTTAGTGGCGTCTTTCTCGAACGTAGGATGATGTGAACCTCCTTGGGATTTGTTTGATCTCCATGAAAGAATTTTGTAGATCTTCCTCAAGTATTTGATTACCAAGAAGAGTCCGCCCACATTTTGATCTCTTTGTGAATACCCATGAGTTTATAGGATATTCGAGATGTCTTTTTAAGGGAATATGTATACCTTTGTATCGGTGTGAGCTAGGGTTTAACGTAGAGTAGCCTTCAAGAACCCTAATCGACTTTAGAGTTAGAAGATGGATTGAACTTATCTTGTAGAGTCCTATTTTAGATATGGTAAAATTTCATCGTCTACAAATGCCCCCTACTTCAAGGCTTGTCGGAGTGTAGACTTGTCGAAACTCAAAGACGAGAATTGAAGTACCCATAAACCGGAGCTTCCATCTTCCACTGCGGATTAATTTGTGCGAGAAGAGATGAAGGGCAGACTTGGTCCCACCGAGTGTGCCAAATTTGTAACGACTAATCTTTCATTCCTGAAAATAATAATCAAGACAAGAAAAATAGCGACAAAGAATAATATTTGATTTCAAGAATTTGTGCGGGGGTTACAATCTTTATGAAATCTTAAATAAAAAGATGTAATCCTCTGATTTTTCTCCTCACGATACGGCCGTCAATCAAGGGCTTTGCTTGTTCTTGAATGGACGGATTACTTGTTGTCGAGATTTCACTACGAATGCGAGCCGAGCTTTAATCACAAACGTAGAGATATGGAAACTTGTGGCTCACCACTTGAAGCGAAGACTTCTTAGTATGCGGAAGACTTGCGGATGAGAGCTTCTCTATGTATTTTTCTTGATGCCTTTTGGCCTTATGAAGACCCCTATTTATAGTTGTAGGGGAGAGCTAGGGTATTTATATGATTGGTTGAACCATATCATTTGAACACTTGGCGACATTTGATTGGTTCTTCTATTGACTTGGCATGCTGCGTCACTTATGCCCGTCGCATGATTTTATTTGTCCTTAACTTGACTTGGCGCGCCGCGTCATTTGACATGTGGCATGGACCTTGGGCTAATGGTGCGGGCTCATTATTTGAAGACCAACTCAATGTACTACCCAAAAAACTTTGGACTTTATCCAAATTTACTATGAATTAATTCCAATTCGTGTGCCTGCATACACATAATAGAATACTCTTTCTTCCTAAAACCTCCTAAAAGATCTATATCATTTATGACAAGGCAAAAACAAACTTAAAAAATATAATTAATCACTGTAGCTTCTGACTTTAGTTACAACATTTCTTAGAACGATCAATTTGCTTAGAGGAACATCATGCTGTGACATCCGTGAAAGTGAATTATTTTGTGGAGGAATGAATCCTGCTATAATAGGTGTTGGATGACCATATCTTTTTACATAATACAACTTCATAACAACCTGCAAAGATAGGTGATCATTCCATTCGCAAAAATGTGAATATGAAAAATAAAAAAAATAAAAGAGAGTATATTAAACAATATTAACTCTCATTATATGACTTCGATTATCTTCGTCTGTGAAAACTCTTCATTGGTCTCAAAACATTTCATTTCATTCCCCAATAATACATTCTAAGAAAACAAAAAATAACTAAAGAATGAGGAAAATAAAAGAAAAAAGAAGATTAACAAGATTCTAGATATAAATAGATAGATTGTTGCATGTTAATTAAATAAGATATAATATTAATAAGTAATGAAACCACACAAAAAATAGAAAGAAGATGATCGATTCCTTACCCAGTTTACCAAAATAGGACATTATCAACATGAAAAGAAATCAGGAGAGAAAGGTTGAGAATTCTCACCATAAATGAGGTATAAAGATGATTTTAGGGACAACAGATTAAGATCTTAAACTCATAGACTTGAGACACTTTCAGGACATAAGAGAAAGTTGATTCTCTTTAAATAACAAAAAAACAAAACTTAATAATCAGTCCTAACTCTTAAACGTGGGGTAAGGAAAGGTTTTTTTTTGCCTTTACTAATAAATTTACACTTAATAGTGGGTCCTAACTCTTAAACGTGGGGTAAGGAAACGTTTTTTTTTTTTTTTTTTTTTTTTTTTTGCCTTTATTAATACAAATTAATGTGGGAAATTATGCACTTAATGATAGATGATTTTAATTTTCAACAAATATTTTGAGGGAAATATAAGAGAAAAAGGTCAGAAAATTGAGAAAAAAGATAAATACTAATGAAGGCCATAAAGAGGTGCCACATCACCTTATCTATGCCTAGCTTTGTATTATATATAGATGGGAGTACTTAGCTTAAAATTCACTTACTGTGCATATTTCCTTTCTTTTTCCTTTTTCCCCTTGTACAAACATTTCTCAAGAGCACAACAACAAAAAAGAAGGCTTCATTATGAATAGTTAAAAGGAAATACTATGTTAGAGAAAGTTAAAGGGTAAATGAATATAAAAAATGAACAAAAAGAAAGAACCTAACATACAAGTCAGATATGTGATAAAATTATAAAAATATTTTAGAAAAGGTGTGGTGATTGATACATCTACAACAAAGCAAATCTATATATAATTTAAAGCTAGACATAAAAATAAGTTGATGTGACTGCCTCTCTATGGCCAAGAATCTTATTTATTTATTTTCTCATTTTTTTTTTGACAATTTGTCCTATTTTTTAATTGCACAAAAATAAATATAGCAATTGCTATTCTTTCATTCATTCCTATTCTTTAATGTAAAAATTCTAATGTCTCAAAATTTACTACTCCACTCAAAAGAGGTTAAAACTGTTTAACTCCCTCACGTTAAATCAATCAACAATTATAGAAGTCCAAAAGTCATACATCAGGTTTTGTTTTCTACTACAAATTCCAAAGGTCCCAATCAAGAAAAAAATTTACCTTTACTCTCATTTATACTGAAATATTGTCAACAGAATAAAGAGTCATTTCACCATGGTTGTTTTCTGTTTTTGTTTTCCAGGTTTTCAATCCACTGGCACACAAGACAGTGAAAAACCAACATAAGGAGGTATTGTTGTCAGTTTTTTAATTTTTACTTTTTATTTTTGTTGCTGGTTTTTAATTGCACTGGCACCCGGGACGGTGAAAAACCAACATAGGAGTAAAAAACTTCATCTTTTAATTGAATAACTTTTCTTCAAGACTACACAAGCCATGTTCTACAACTACTAGGAGCTTCCTATCCGGTATCTAATGGATGCTTAACACTGATTTTGCTTTTGGTGAGTATTAGGTCCTCATTCTTCAATCACGTTGCTGGCAAATGGATGTGTAATTCATTCTTTTTCAGTCTTTGATAGAGTGTAAGTTGATAATTATTTTTACCTTATTGGAAGAGAAACACCTTATCCTTCTGGAATCATAAATCAACACAATTGATTTGAGTTCAAAAGGTTTTGTTTCCAAATTGGAGATGCCTTATCATAGTTGTTCAGATGTTATCTCATTAGTTTCCGCCTTGCAATTATTCAGGCTCTACAATCACCTAAGCAAGCCAAGCAAATTAAATGATGAAATGTGAGTTTAAATCAAATGAAAGTTATTGGAAAACTTGAAAATATTGATGGAGATGAAGATTGATGGTTCAAATTAAACTTCGAACAGTCACTCTTAATTTCAAATATATATGTGAAATTATGAAGACCTTGATAGTCAATCTTCAAACATGCATTTTTGAAAATTAAGCCCTGGCAAGCATACACAATATGCTAAACTTGGGACAAAATTTCTAACTTGAGACACGAAGTTTTGTATCTTCGGTCGTTGCGTATATATATCAGAAGTTATTTTCAAAGTGATTATTAATCTTATAAAATTTTATAAACTCAGACTGTGGCTTAAATAGGAGTTTCAATCGTCTATCTATGCACTTGCTCGATCCCAAATGGTTGACGGTGAATTATTCTTAAAGAATAGAGCATAAGGAATGGGATAAATAAGAAGAGCGGTGCTTTGTAAGGATGTGTTGATTTCATCCAAGTCATTTTCTTATTGTTGTTATTCCCCTTTGTTTGATGTTTATATTTTTGAATATTCAGTATTAGAAAAATTTAGTTCGTAAATTCAATGAGATCTTTCATATTTATATTTTTTAATAGTCAAAATGTGAGAACGAGATTAGTATGTAAAATCAATGAGATATTCATGTTTAGTTTTTTAATATTTAACTATTAGAAAACGATTAGTTTATAAATTTAATGAGATCTTTCAAGTTATATTTTTGTAATATTAAGTACTTAAAATATACTCCCTCCGTTTCAATTTATGTCAACCCATTTGACTGGGCACGACATTTAAGAAAGAGTGAAAACTTTTGAAACTTGTGGTTGAAAATAAGTCTTGAATATTTGTGTGGTTGTAAAACATTTCATAAAGTGAATTTGTTTCCAAATTAGGAAAGAAGTCATTCATTTTGGCACGGACTAAAAAGGAAATAGGTTCATATAAATTGAAACAGAGAGAGTATTAGTTTATAAATTCAATAAGATCTTTTATGACTGTGCTAAGCACGAACAAATTTACTAGTTCAATCATACTTTGAAGAATAAAAAATTACTTTCAGAATAATGAGTCATTCATGACTTTTCTTTATTACTTTTACAAGCATAAAGACAAGGAATAATAAAAGATGAGAAAAAATTGAATTACAGGACGATACACTAATGCATAATGGTTATTCCGGAAAAGGGTAGGATTTGCCTTTGCACTATCACAAATAAATTATATTTACCCTTCGTTATACTTTTTAATATGTTTGCTCTTGTCATCTAATTTTAAGCTTATATTTGCCCTTGTACTCTACTTTTGAGTCATATTTACCCTTTGTCCCTTAAATCCCTTTCCCACCTTTATTTTCTTACGTGGCGCCTACGTGAATTTTTTCTTCCAATCTAAATTAAAAATAAATCAAAATACTACACCTCCCCCCCCACCTAGTTGTCCTCTCCACCACACCCCATTTTTATTTTATTGAACAGCCTCTCCCAATTTTCACCGTACTTAGGTTTCAGTCTTAACTGATGAATCTTTTGGATCTTTCTCATGAATAATGTTCTCTGTCACTCTCTTACTGAAACCATATTTTCTTGTTTCCAATTTGTGATCTTATAATTTGTTTGATTAACCAGTCAAAATTAGTTTATTTTGAAAAATAACTTTTTGAAAAAGTATTTAGGTACAATACCAATTTTTATTTTGCTAAAATCACTTAAAATTTATTTTTGTTAGCAGTTTGTCTTGCGGCCAATATTTTTAAAAAGTATTTTTATGTGTCAAATTGCAAAAAAGAAAAGGAATGACTAATTCTAATTTGGCAATATGAATTTTTTGGCATAAGTAGTCTTGTCTTAAAAGATGTAAATATAAATACTTATTTTTTAGAGACACTAACTTTTTCAGCTTCTGCTTAAAAGCTGAAAAACAGTCTACTACTCAAAAATACTTTGTTTCTTTAAAATAAGTCTTTTTTAATCAAAAACTTTGGTTCTTTTAAAAGTTTGACCATACAGGCGATAAAATAAGTCACATACATTTATATGGATATAAATTGTTTCATCAAGAATAAAATAAAATTTTAGAATTTAATAATTTTAAATATATAAGAATATCACTCTCTGTAAGAGAAACTAAAAAAACAAGTAGATCACATAAATTTGGCTAGAGAGTATATAACAGTGTTTGACCAAACACTAAATTTAGATTGCAGAATTTTGAAGTCTAAACATCCCAAAGGACTTTTGTAATAAACTTCTAACTTTATAGATGTCGAGTCATTAGAATTTTTTATTCAATCATATCCAATTACTAAAGTAGATTTATCACCATTTTATCAAGAGGTGATTGCACTTCTGATCCATTAACTATTGATAATTTTTATTTTTGTATGTGCATATTTTTAGTCCTTTATATAGTAACTATGTAATATTTAATTTATTTTTTAGATCTATATTATCTTCAAATATAAAGTAACAATACATATTTAACATAATACATGAGTAATTATTTGATTTATCAGTCAATAAGTAGTAACATTCACAAGCTAAAGGATCAATAGTGCACATCTCGATCAATTGAAGGTTAAATGTGTCTAAACAGATAACATAAGGATTAAAATTCAGAGTTTGTACATAATTCAGAGACTAAAAACAAAAGTTTCCCTTTTATCGTAATAGAAATTCCAAAATAATTAGTCATATCTTTTCCATTAAAAAAATTCTTCAGTGGTACATATAAAATGACATCAAATTAACTTAATTTTCTACAACAAGAAGAGCAAAATTCAATGGCTTTTTCTTCTCTGTCCTTCACTATTTTCTCTCTTCTTCTTCTAACTTTCAATTCAGTTTTTGTCACCTCTTTGTCATATAATGTTCCTATTCAAAATCGAGCAAATCAACCTTTGATATGTTTATCAGATGAAAAATTTTTATGGCAACAAACAATTAATCCATCAGTTATTTGGTCTTTCAGTGTTACAATAGGTGAAGTAACTGAGAATGGTATTTTTGTCAAATGGCTTTAGGGAACAAACATGGTTTATTTCAAGTGTTTAAATATTCAAGAGATAAAGATTTTTGCAATGGCCAAACTTGCTCTTGGTATGCTACACAAGATGGGCTTTGTTTTGACTTTGGAAATAAGTGTGTTATTTTCTTTAAATTTGCTGGTTAGTTTGAGAAAGTAGCACTTAATTATCTTTGATGTTAGAAGTAGAGTTCTAATAATAATTTGGTACTGCAATCTATACAAGAAAATGTCATTTTATAGTTTTTCGTCGGTTGCAATTTTACCATGTGTGTCTTTGCTATTTTGTTGAAAATTGATTTCAGTATAGACACTTACGATCTACGATTTCCATGTTTAGACTAGTTAGGAGTAATCCGTGTTGTCCACGAGCCCGATAAGTAATAACTAACACAATGCTATGCAAAACATTCAAAATAGTCAATTTACCCTTTTGGCATGCAATGCTCAATGTGTATAAGTTTGATTTGTGTTAGTGTCCTTATAGACACAATATGGTCGTTATTTTAAAGGGCAATGGATGTACTACTGAGTTTAAGATCAGCTAAGCGAAGAATTTCAAAATTAAGATTGGTAAATCTTATATAAGATTAAAAAAACGTCTCACGAAATAATAAGTAAATTAGTTATATTGTCAATTGAAAAAGAAATATTAAAAATAAAGGATAATTTCATAGACCGCCCTAAAGATGTTGCTTTGTAACACTAACTTCTCCTGTGATTTACAATATTACCTAATTCCTTTATTTTGATTTCTCTGTAACTACTTATTTAAATTATTTATCATTGATGTAGAAAAATCACAATTGCCCTTACCAATATACACTACATTTAGTCATTTTTATAAACATCATTTATTAATTGTTTGTTTTTTATTTATTAAGTTGATTATTAATGCTTAAACTAAAAATAAAAATAAAAAGTGTATACACGCTCCAATAGTATTATACTACATCTTCTTCAGTGGCCAGCCACACTTCTCCCTCACAAATGAAAGTAGGCAGCCAGTGAATTGAAAATAAAATGCAATTGAGAGTTTATGTGTGTAAAGTTTGAATGGGCTCATTTTTACAAAACTCTTGAGAACTATTTCCTCCGTCCCAATCTAAGTGTCGTAGTGTGAAAACATAGAGTTTAAGAAATAAATAAAGACTTTTGAATATTATGGTCTTAAATTAAAGATGTATGTAGTCATTTAAATCTTGTGAACTTAAACTTGTCATGTGAAATATTAGAATTATATACTCCCTCTGTCCCATAATAAGTGTCACTTAGCCAAAAACACGCATATTAATAAACCAATAATGCAATTTTAAGTTTACCAAATTATCCCTATAGAATAAAAATTAATTACTTTTTCCTTTTGATTAGAGCATGCACAAGAAGTAAACCTTTTGACATTGGGAATCCAACAATACCAAGTTACTATGTGGCTTTTCCAATCACAATTTAGATGTTACTTTATTGTCTAAGGGTAGAATTGAAAAAAAACTATCCAATTTATATCCTAATTTCCTAAGGTGACACTTATTATGGGATAAAAAATTTAGCTAATGTGACACTTATTATGAGACGGAGGAAGTAAATAAAATAAAAAAAAGACACTCTTTTTTAGACAAATCAAAAAAATAAAAAAAACACTTAAATTGAGACGGAGTGAGGACCAAATATGATGGAACAGAGTGTGCCTTCAGCAAAATCAAAACAAGAAAAGCAAGCTTCTGTGGGGCCCATATTTTATAGCATCTTTTGACTATTACGGCTGACATACGAGTTGTGGGCGCGAGAGCTTTAACTGCACCACCCAAGAGAAATAGTTGAGACAACTGAGCCTCTTTAAGCAATTAAATCAATTCATGATGTAAGAATAGGCTGCTGTCACACCCCTTTCTTTCACCTAAATAAATAAATTAGTTTATAGTTATTAAAAAGGGTTTTTTCACTTAAAGTAACGTTTTGAGAAGGGATTATTTCTTTGTTCCAGAGTCGCCACTTGAAATTAAATTTTGGTGTTCCAAATCACCTTATGAATCCCTAATCAAAAGGAAATGATTCTATTTTTATTGGTTTGCGAAAACAAAAGTCTAGATAAGGAATTCTGTTGATCGAGGGGAAGGTATGAGGCACCCCTCGAGTCCCGTAGTTCTATCACGGTCGTTTTATCAACTTATATTCGGCTTAATTATTTTTTAGAATACATTATGCTTATGAGCTTAAAAGTACTTATTTTTAGCCTCTTTATCGTTTTGGAATTATTAAAAAAAAACTGTTTAATTTTTTTTTGTTAGTGTGTGATGTACTGGTAGCAGCACTTTCCAGCCTTACCACAATTCTGATCTTTTATCTCGCGTCTTATTCTTTTCAAAGTTTTAAATAAAAAACGCTTGATCAAATTCAAATCACTTTATCTCAGCAAAACATGGATATATATTCAATAAGAAACAGTGACCAATTCAATATTAAGCACTCAACGTCAAACTAAGGACCGTCATTAGGCTCAAATATCATTTTATTAAGTGATGAAACATGATATTAAGTCTACTCTTTATTTTAAACACTATGTGTTCTTTAATCACTTTTAACTAGTGCTTGCCAATGTTCTATTATTCGTTACTTTATTTAGACACAACAGTTAGCTAATATCTAGCAAAAAAAAATAAAACTTACAGCAATTTTTGAGAACCAACGAACAGAAAATAAAAGAATAAAAAAAACTACTATCAACCACCTATATAAAAAAATATTGAGCAAAGATAAGCACCCAAGCCATAAATAACTCAAAAATCACAAACGCAGCATGGCATGCAAGTATTGCCTCTTCGTACTTTTTTTTTCAGCTCATAACCAGTTAAACCTCATGCTTAGATATTGATACTAAACTAGTAAAATATGAACTGCACATATGCATGGGCTTTAAATGAATCCTCACATCTGTACTTCAAATATAAATCTCAACTACAATGATTATTGACTTACCAACACGAACCGAATCCTCTTTTTTTTTTTTTTTTTTTTTACAAAAAAAACTCAATATCTATTTTTTTTAAAAAAATTGATTACTAGCAATAGCCTATTCATATTAAAACAGTACTCGTTCTCGACCAAAACGAAAGACCGAAACACTTTTTAATGGACCATAAACTTTATTATTTGGCCTTTAACCTAAACAGGGTCTAACAAAATATCGAACTCAAAACATGGTGACTTGAACGGAATAAGAGAAAACAACGCTGATAATCAAACATAATATGCAACTGGAAATATAACATGATTAGCTCAAAACTTACATGCTAAATAATCTAAGAAACCATTTCTGAATCGTCTTGCTCAAGTTTTATTTACAATAAAGTCGTCAAAATTAAATAGAAAGAAGTGAGCAAGAACTTGTGTAGTAAACTAACTGAAAATAGCAGCAAGAACGTCGTCACCAGAACTCGACAGGAACCACAACTCAAGCTCGCAAACTTGCAAAACTCTTTTGCTAAAACCACATTTTTTTTTCTAAAATTCTTTTCCTCTCTGTATCATGTGCTTGTTTCTGTGTTTTACGTTTTCCGCTCTGTTTTTGTGTGTGTGTGTGTTTTTTTTTTTTTACTGTGTGTATGGTTAATTTATATAGGTGAATGGAAGTAGTGTCATGTATAGTTGCTACCTAATTAAAAGGAACGTGAAGGATAGGGAGTTGGGATAAGGGGGAATTAGTTATGGTTGAGGGGTTTAAGGGATAGGGATTAGGATTGGGTTTGGTTGGGGTAGTTTAGGCGGCTGTGAGTGCAGGGATATATTTTGTTGCAAAATTTTTGGTTAGTTTTTGTAGGGATAGACGTAAGAGGTGTGGTATTATAGGGGTCTTGATTTTAGTGGCAAGGTAGTTTTAGGTTAGTTTTGTTATTTCACCTTATTTTTTATTTTGTTCCTTTTGTGCTTTAAAATATAACGTAAGATAAAACTACAAATGAACTATTTTTTTAGATTAATACAATGTAGAAAAATTTAATAGACGGTCCAAAAGGAAATCTAAACTAAGAAAACTACTAAAAATCTCTAGCTTATTTATTAAAACCCAAATTAGAAGAAACATATTTTTTTGTGGATTTTCTGTTCTTTTTGGAAAAATGAGGGCAAAACTTATCCTAAAAAGTGACTCTATTTTTGTAGCTTTCAAACTTTAAAAGTAAGACTTACAGAATGTCCCTCTTTGCTTGGAAACATGAAGAGTTTTCAGGCAAAGACGTGTTTCTTGTGATCGATTTTTGACCTGACCATTATTTGAAACCGAAAAGAAATAAAAGAAAAGGATGTGACCGAGTCCTTGTTTTGGGCAGCCTACATATCCCGGGTTATAAGAGAATCAGGTCACGTGTAGTTCAAGTGAGTATATGGATGGAATGATGAGTTGGAGAATCGAGTGAGGTCCTTTCGAGGTTCCGGTCCGTGGCTCCTGCTATTACATAAAAAGAATGAAAAATACAATAAAAGACGAAATGAAATACAAGATCCTATCTGCTCTACTTGTCTTGAGCCTTCCTTTAGACCTTCACTTGGATCTTCGATTATCCCTCACCTTCTTTCAGTGGGTACCTTGATCTCAAAGTTTGATCTTGAAGTTAGAATTTGAGACTTGAACTTGCAACTTGGAATGAGTTGTTGATGTTCTTCCAAATGACAGTTCGTAGAATATTCTTGGATTTTTTTCTTGAATAGAGGCTGAGAAGATGTATCTTGAGACGTTGGGCCGCCTTATCTGTCAAAGTTGACTCTAGCTGAACATTCTTCTTTTCTCCGATCAGAGATGGAACTCCATTTGTCATCAAATCCTTGCTTTTCAGGGAACCTGCAAGCCATCAAGACGCACAAAACGAACAAAAATTTCTGCCCCAGTTTGCGCTAGGAAATTTTTTGTGAGTTATTAGTTAAACTAGAAACCAACTACTAAAAGAAAACAATGATAATAGTATAAGAAAAGTACAAAGATAAAATCAAATGCAACCAAGGAATATTGCACCTTGTGAAGGCAAGAAAAAAAAAAGAGTAGGGGTATTTGTTCCCTAAAATGCAACCAGGGAGTGTAGTACCCTGTGAAGTCATGAAAAAAGTAGGGGTATTTGTTCCCTAAAATGCAACCAGGGATTGTTGTACCCTGTGAAGGCATGAAAAAAAAAAAGTAGGGGTATCTGCTCCCTAAAATGCAACCAAGGGATGTTGTACCCTGTGAAGACATGACAAAAAGGTAGGGAGTTTTGTTCCCTAAAATGCAACCAGGGATTGTCGTACCTTGTGAAGTCATGAAAAAAAAAGTAGGGGTTTTGTTCCCTAAAATGCAACCAGGGATTGTTGTACCTTGTGAAGTCATGAAATAAGATTTAGGGGTTCTCGTTCCCTAAAAATGCAACCAGAGAGTGTCGTACCCTGTGAAGTCATGAAAAAAGTTAGGGGTTTTTGTTCCCTAAAATGCAACCAGGGATTGTTGTACCCTGTGAAGTCATGAAATAAGATTTAGGGGTTCTCGTTCCCTAAAATGCAACCAGGGAGTGTCGTACCCTGTGAAGTCATGAAAAAAAGTAGGGGTTTTTGTTCCCTAAAATGCAACCAGGGAGTGTTGTACCCTGTGAAGTCATGAAATAAGATTTAGGGGTTCTCGTTCCCTAAAATGCAACCAGAGGATGTTGTACCCTGTGAAGACATAACAAAAGGTAGGGGTTTTTGTTCCCTCAAATGCAACCAGGGAGTGTTGTTCCCTGTGAAGACATGACAAAAGGTAGGGGTTTTGGTTCCCTAAAATGCAACCAGGGAGTGTTGTAGCCTGTGAAGTCATGAAATAAGATTTAGGGGTTCTCGTTCCCTAAAATGCAACCAGGGGATATTGTCCCATGTGAAGGCATGAAAATAAATAGGGATTTTTGTGCCCTAAAATACTACCAATAATAACATGATTATATGCATATCAAACAAAATTTGAGAACTTCACTTTATGGCGTTCGTCTTTTTTAAAAACTGTTTTTCTGAAATTTCTTTGCCCTTGTTTTCAACAAAGAAAAATTTGTTAGTCTTAAAATGGTGGTCGGTTTGTGGCCTTCACTCGCTGTGGAAATTGTCTTAGAGCCCATCCCACTTTACGAAAAACGAGGCTGATAGTGATCGACCAAATTGCTTAGAAACTATCTTTGCTTCATGAGACCTTCATCTTTCGGTGCCCACCTTGACTATTTTGTACCCGCATCATCTTGTGTATACGGTGTGTAACCGATCTTATTCTTAGAGCAAATGTTTGTTGTGGTGATCCTTCCCCTAGTACCTCGAAATAATGCTTTGCTTTTCGGGGGTTCACTTTTTGGATAGATCACAAATGGCTTTATGCCGCTGCCGACGCGGTGCCGCCCCGATAGTCTTTCTGTGTACCGCTAGGAAACCGTAGTCAATTTTGCAGCCTTTTCTTTGCTCTTGAATTTGGTGCAAGATTATACCGAAAGGGACTCAAAGAATATACTAGAGACAAGGAGAAGAAAGTGCCAAAAAAAAAAAAAAAAGGTAAAATGAGTTATGTTTAAACAAAAAGGTGTCCCTTTCGGGGAAAGTGGGAAGAGAATTATCTGGAGGTATATGTCGACTTCAATGAATTATGACATACGCTTGATCCGTTTGAGCTGTCTAAATCTCAAAATATAGTACCCTTCAATCCAAAACCGAGCTCTCTACCTTGATCGTGTTCATGCCGGAATAGAAGAAACTCGTTCGACCAATGGTTCCCTTTACAGGTCTTCACCAACTGACCTCTCTCATTTTATTTCTCTCAATTTACAATCGTCTTATAGTACCCTTGAGGGTTTTCACTAATATGACTCTCTCATTTTATTTCTCTTAACTTACAATCGTCTTATAGTGCTCGTGAGGGTTTTCACCAATAAGACTCTCTCATTTTATTTTTTCTGAACTTACAATCGTCTAATGGTGCCAGTGAGGGCTTTCACCAATAAGACTCTTTCATTTTTCTTTTCTAAACTTATTATCGCCTTATAGTGCCCGTAAGGGTTTTCACCAGTAAGACTCTCTCATTTTTTCTTTACTCCTTTGCGTTCAAATAAAGCGTTGTATACAACACCATAGTCGTGGCACGCTAATTTGGCATTCTCGAAGATCGATTAGAAGGTCTTAAAGGGGAAAGGCAAAAAGAATCATAGATTGAATTACAACTTTGGAACCTCTTTATGAAATATCTAGAGAAAAAAAATATCCCAGTTTCTTCGAATACTAGGGAAATATGATTTTTTTTTTCTTTTGAGTGGTGGGACCGAACCCCGAAATAGGGGCCCTACGTATCCTTTTAGGAATCAGGTCGAACATAGTTCAATAAACACATTTGATTTGTTTTTTTGTTTTGTTTTTGCGCTACATTAGTTCCAAAGAGGGGAAAACAAAGAAAATATAAACAAAGCTCAAAAGGGCTAGAAAGGGGTGACCGGTGTTTGGATAGTGAGAACGATAGCCTTTCGTCATCCCAAACTTAAAGTGCTATTAGCGTCGAAGTGAAAGCATATCAAACATAATATCTTTTGACTGAGTCTGCGTTAATGGCTATGTCAGCCACCTTTCCTTCTATATCGGACAACTGCAAAGCTCCTTTTGACAACACTTGTTTGATAACATAAGGGCCCTGCCAATTTGGGGCGAATTTTCCCCCCGCTTCTTCTTGGTGCAGAAGGATGCGTTTCACAACAAGTTGGCCCACCTCAAAATTTCTTGGACACACCTTTTTGTTGTAAGTGCTAGCCATCCTTTGCTGGTATAACTGGCCAAAGCAAACCGCCGTCAACCGCTTTTCATCGATTAACGACAATGTTCTAGTCTAGACGTGACCCATTCGGGTGTCAATCTCTCGCTTCAACAATGATTCGAAGAGAGGATTTCTACTTCTTTGGTATGACTGCGAGTTCCCATAAACCAATAAGTAAGGAGTTGTGCCAACAGACGTGCAGATAGTTGTGCGGTACCCTAAAAGAGCAAAAGGCAATTTCTCGTGCCATTGCCTGGATCCTGGCACCATCTTCCTAAGGATCTTCTTAATGTTTTTGTTTGCAGCTTCAACAGCTCTATTGGCTTTGGGCCGATAAGGGGTAGAGTTGTGATGCATAATTTTAAATTGCTCGCATACCTCCTTCATGAGATGACTATTAAGATTGGTTGCATTATCCGTGATAATGGTCTTTGGTATACCAAAACGACATATGATGTTAGAATGAACAAAGTCTACAATTTGCTTTCTTGGTGATTTTGAATGTAAACGTGCTTTCTACCCATTTGGTGAAGTAGTCAATGGCAACTAGAATGAATGCATGCCCGTTAGAAGATTTTGGCTCAATTGGCCCAATAACATCTATCCCCCAAGCTACGAAAGGCCAAGGAGCGGACGTAGGGTGCGGCTCGAAGGGCGGGTTGTCACGACCCAACCCCGGTGGGCGCGGATGGGTGTCCTTGGACACCCATACGTACTACTACCTATTCGATATACCAAATAGCTAATGCGCTTAACATATTTAAAACCATACGGATATAAGGTGCATCGCTCGAACATACATATACGTATATACATACGAAACCCGTACGAAGCCGTTAAGGCTATTATATCGATAAAGTCGCAAACTCGCACATACTTTCACCGAACGGTGACAACCCGTATCCCACAAACACGTCTACGAGGCCTCCTCTAACATACGAGAGCGAGAATCGAGAAGACGGACGAGGCCCCGTCGTACCCAAATGATCATATATATATACAAAACATAGATCCCGACGGAAAATATATATACAAAAGTGTT
>NC_081349.1:45754674-45801720 GCF_029784015.1 Lycium ferocissimum | reverse complement strand
GTGCCGAGCCCTACTAAGTCAAATGCACATGATGCAAACAAAGCATAGCCTATTAAGGATAATCACCGTATGTGGCTTGTTCGACTAAGTTTAACATACTGATGGAGTAGGTGTCTCAGATCGGGGTCGTAAACGAGCGGACAACTCAAGTTTCGCAAGGGACAAGCACCGTAGCAAGTTGTTTCCGCCTCACTATTTTTCCTCCCCATCCTAAAACATGTGTCACTATAAACATCCTTCCCAGGAGCGTAACCGCATCTCTAGTATCTCAAAGAAAGGTTCGGGAGCGTAATCGCATCTCCGAGTGCACAATGTGTGTAAAGTGTATGTCAGAAGACTCAGATGGGTGCGTGAGAGAAGATAGTTTATATTACAATTCAGACAATATCAAAGCGGTAAATAAGCAGGCAAATAGCACATTAGGTCAATAAATAGTATATGGATCCAAAAAAAAAAAAAAAAATCAAGTAAAGCCAAATATGAGTCAATATAAAAAGCTCGAATTCTGGTTATCCCCAGCAGAGTCGCCATCTGTCACACCCCTTTCTTTCACCTAAATAAATAAATTAGTTTATAGCTATAAAAAAGGGTTTTTCCACTTAAAGTGACGTTTTGAGAAGGGATTATTTCTTTGTTCCAGAGTCGCCACTTGGAATTGAATTTTGGTGTTCCAAGTCACCTTATGAATCTCTAATCAAAAGGAAATGACTCTATTTTTATTGGTCTGCGAAAACAAAAGTCCGGATAAGAAATTCTATTGACCGAGGGGAAGGTATGAGGCACCCCTCGAGTCCCATGGTTCTAGCACGGTCGCTTTATCAACTTATATTCGGCTTAATTATTTTTTAGGATACATTATACTTATGAGCTTAAAAGTACTTATTTTTAGCCTCTTTATTGTTTTGGAATTATTAAAAAAAAAAACTGTCTAATTTTTTTTTTTTAGTGTGTGATGTACTGGTAGCAAGACTTCCTGCCCTTACCACAATTTCGATCTTTTATCTCGCGCCTTATTCTTTTCAAAGTTTTAAATCAAAAACGCTTGGTCAAATTCAAATCACTTTATCTCAACAAAACATGGATATATATTCAATAAGAAACAATGACCAATTCAATATTAAGCACTCAACTTCAAACTAAGGACCGTCATTAGGCTCAAATAGCATTTTATTAAGTGATGAAACATGATATTAAGTCTATTAAGGCTATTCTTTATTTTAAACACTATGTGTTCTTTAATCACTTTTAACTAGTGCTTGCCAATGTTCTATTATTCGTTACTTTATTTAGACACAACAGTAAGCTAATATCTAGAAAAAACAAATAAAACTTACACAAAGAATTTTTGAGAACCAACGAACAGAAAATAAAAGAATTAAAAAAAACCTACTATCAACTACCTATATAAAAAAATATTGAGCAAAGATAAGCACCCAAGCCATAAATAACTCAAAAATCACAAACGCAAAGATGGCATACAAGTATTGCCTCTTCGTACTTTTTTTTTTTTAGCTGATAACCAGTTAAACCTCATGCTTAGATATTCATACTAAACTAGTAAACTATGAACTGCACATATGCATGGGCTTTAAATGAATCCTCACATCTGTACTTCAAATATAAATCTCAACTACAATGAATATTGACTTACCAACACGAACCGGATCCCTTTTTTATTTTTTTTATTTTTTTACAAAAAAAACCCAATATCTATTTTTTTAAAAATTGATGACTAGCAATAGCCTATTCATATTAAAACAGTACTCGTTCTCGACCAAAACGAAACACCGAAACACTTTTTAATGGACCATAAACTTTATTTTTGGCCTTTAATCTAAACAGGGTCTAACAAAATATCGAACTCAAAACATGGTGACTTGAATGGAATAAGAGAAAACAACGCTGATAATCAAACATAATATGCAACTGGAAATATAACATGATTAGCTCAAAACTTACATGCTAAATAATCTAAGAAACTATTTCCGAATCGTCTTGCTCAAATTTTATTCACAATAAAGTTGCCAAAATTAAATAGAAAGAAGTAAGAACCTGTGTAGTAAGGTAACTGAAAATAGCAGCAAGAACGTCGTCATCAACTCGACAGAACCACAACTCAAGCTCGCAAACTTGCAAACTCTTTGCTAAAAACCACACTTTTTTTTTTCTGAAATTCTTTTCCTCTCTATATCATGTGCTTGTTTCTGTGTTTTACATTTTCCTCTCTGTTTTTGTGTTTTTTTTTTTTTACTGCGTGTATGGTTAATTTATATAGGTGAATGGAAGTAGTGCCGTGTATAGTTGCTACCTAATTAAAAGGAACGCAAGGATAAGTGAGTCGATAAGTGGGGAATTAGTTATGGTTGAGGGGTTTAAGGGATAGGGATTAGGATTGGGTTTGGTTGGGGTAGTTTAGGCGGCTGTGAGTGCAGGGATATATTTTGTTGCAAAATTTTTGGTTAGTTTTTGTAGGGATAGACGTAAGAGGTGCGGTATTATAGGGGTCTTGATTTTAGTGGCAAGGTAGTTTTAGGTTAGTTTTGTTATTTCACCTTATTTTTTATTTTGTTCCTTTTGTGCTTTAAAATATAACGTAAGATAAAAACTACTAATGAACTACTTTTTAGATTAATACAATGTAGAAAAATTTAATAGGTGGTCCAAAATGAAATCTAAACTAAGAAAACTACTAAAAATCACTAGCTTATTTATTAAAACCCAAATTAGAAGAAACATATTTTTTTTTGTAGATTTTCTATTCTTTTTGGAAAAATGAGGGCAAAACTTATCCTAAAAAGTGACTCTATTTTTGTAGCTTTCAAATTTTTAAAGTAAGACATACTAAAAATGAAATAAAATTAAAATATTTAATTAAACCTAAAAGAAATATTTAAACGCTAAAAATGATGTAAAAATTCATGTTTGATCAAAAATTAGGTGTTTACAGCTGCGACATACTAAATGGTTAAATATCTGAAATATCCTTATAACACCTAGTTATCTCCAAGGACATGTGTGGTAATTGTGGAAAAAAAAAACATTTTTTTGGTTTTGTCAATCAAAGGAAAAGTACAGCACTAAAAGCATGGCTGTACAAGCTGATTATGCAATCACTAAAGTGCAATCCTAAGACCCAACTAAAGTTAAACTAAGAGTTCAACTGTTAGATGGGGAAAACTGTTAGGGAACGCCCTCAATTTGTAACCTTATTTAGATTCTACCATAATTATTGTTTACTTCAAAAAGGATTTCTGGGCAGAAAAAAGTTCTCTTTGTGGGAAGAAGACTACTATATCTATCCCATTTCTGGGAGGAAAAATTTTGAACTTCTATAAATAGAAGATTTGCTTTCTCATACAACACAAGAAGTCCCTTTTAATATGTTTTTCTTTGCCATCTGATTTATCATCGTTCAAGTTTGCAATTGTTAGCTTCCGCATTGCCACCATGATTATTTCGATCCCAGAAAACACCACACGTTCAAGGTGTCAAAAAAATTAGAAAATCTTACAACAAGGCATGATTATCTACAGAAGGCAAGGTCTTAGCATACTGCATCAGTAAAACATGCGGACAAGAAAACCGCATTAGTTACACATTTCCAAACCGCTTTATTATCAGTTGCAAACACGTTAACCCATATTTATATGGACAGGTTGTATACGGGTTCAATATGAGCGGGTTGGGTGGGTTAACCAAACCTCGGTTAAAATTGCCACCCCTAAATTTTCATACAACATACACTTGTAAGATATACCAGGAAGAAACCAAACATAAGGTAAAGCAAATTTACTGCCACCTCTATTGATATTATATGGAACACAGAAGTTAACAGCCATATATACTAAAAAGTTATGAGAGCAGACGCAAGTTTTGGGCTGCCAGTTAGAACCTGGTGAAGATATTTCAGGTCCAAGAGAAGATCCAATACCCAAAACTGTGTGAAGATCTTTAATTCGAAGGATATATAAGTGGTGAGCTTGCTTATGCTTCTTCACTGCCACTTTGATTGCCATTTTTGAGTATATTGAACTTGCAAAGAGGACACGTCGCATTTATATACAACCATTTGTCTATGCAGGCTGCGTGAAAATGGTGACAACAAGGGAGCTCACGCAGCTCAATTCCATCTTCATAGGAACAAAGGCAAATGCAACATTCCTGCAAATTTAAAGAACGATTTTTTAACTTCTTGGACTAGGAAAGTTTGAGATGCTTAATGAAAAATTCCTGGCCAAGAAAGATAAATGTTTGATAATACATACAGCATCCTCCGGTGAAAGAACATGCTCAGTTGGTGTATCAGTGTCGCATTCAACCATTACTCCTCCAAATGATTCTTGAATCTCACCATTCTCTTTCTCAAAGTTACCAAGTCTCTTAAACTTGTATTTAGGCAGTCTTTCAACATCTTCCTTAGTCGCTCCTTCCTGTTTCAAAGAATAATCAAATTATGAGAGATATGGTCGGATTTGACTAGTCACACGATTCAGTCAAGAGTTGAAATTCCAATTGTATTTGAATGTGCAAGGCTGCAGAGATATGGACTCCAACTTTTTGATTAATTTGACTCATATTACAATAATACGTATCTATATCACCTTTAAGAAATATAGTGCAGAGATGGTATTGTACTACTATGTTAAAAAAAAAAATTTTCTTATGAGGAAAATTAAAAGACAGCAGGAATGAACTATAAAGGTCTTAATAAAAGGCTGCTCAAGAAAAATCCCCAAAAACACTGATTACACCTACCTTCCCCGATTTTATGTTTCTGAAATAACTTGGAAGAATGAAACAACCCAAACAAATGGATAAACTAACACATATTTGCAACGATTCTTTGAACTATATTGAACAAAACCAATATGTTCTGCACATTTAAAGCTTTGTTTCTCTTGGTTTACGGATAACAAGGAGCTCTAACTCAAACAATGTATTAAAAAGAATAGCTCTCCCCAAACCACAGTATTCAAGTCTGATGAGTTTCTAAATATTCTTTTTTTTAATGGTATGAGTTTCCAAATATTCTCAAGCTGACATTATCTATAAACACAGGAATGTGCAAAATGCTCAAACAAAAATTGTTTTTTCTTCCCTTAACCACAAATATTATAAGATTAGCTTATTTTAAGAAAAAATAAATCATTTAAACAAAGAAGTTAAAAGAAATAAATACATAAGACCATTTATGTACTATCGTTCTAAAATTTGTTTGGGACTGAGGCAAAGTTGTACACTCCCAAATAGGAGGAGATCATTATTTAAATAGCTTAGATTGAACAGTTAATCAAGTTAGAGCCCGTTTGGATTGGCTTATAAGCTGGCAAACCAGCCTATAAGCCATTTTTAGCTTACTTGAGTGTTTGGTAAAATAGAAAAGAGCTTAAATTAAGTTAAAAAGTGCTTAAAATATGCCAGAACCAAGAAGTTGCTCAACCCCAACTTTTTTTTTTTTTTGGGCTTAAAAGCCATTTTGGTTTGACCAACAACTTTACCCTTTGATCCCTTATATTTTCTATTAATTCCAATACCACCCTTACTTCTAAAAACCCTTTAAACACTTTTATTCAAACACGTAGCTGCTTATTTATAAAATAACTTTCAGGACTTAAAAAGTACTTTAAGCACTTAGGCTTAAAAGCCACTTTTTTTCAGCTAATCCAAACGAGCTCTTAGATGATAATAGGAACCAAAGAAGGTGAAAACTCATTCAGAAACCCTCCATTAGAGAGCATAAGATCAAGAGAAACTCCTCCACCAATTTTTTATGATTTGCATAATGGCTAATATCTAAGAGTTCAACCAGTGACCTTTAGCTGACCATTGTCATGAATAGGTCCCAAAATGGATTAGTGAATATTACATATTGAATAGTAACATTATTGGGTTATGGACCAACAATTTAAACAAAATTTTCCACCCATTTTCCCACACGCTCACAAGATAAAATGTGTTTATAGTACAAGGTAAGTGTCAATATTCAGTGAGATAAAGCAGCATCTTTGAACCATTACTAACTGAACTTAATGGCAGAAGAACTTATATAACATTACACTCAGTGGCAAACGCACAACTACTACTTTGGAGGGAACAAATACAAAAAAGAGATGTCTTTAAGGGGGCAAAATACAAATTCGAAGGGGTTATTTTAAATAAAAAAAGGGTCATATTTGCCCTTGTACTCTCACAAATAAGCTATATTTGTCCTTCGTTATACTTTTTCGATATATTTGCCCTTGCCATCCAACTTTAGGGCCATATTTATCCTTGCCATCCAACTTTAGGGCTATATTTACCCCTCATAAGTTAAATCCAATGTCTCCACCTAAGAATTCTTATTTGGAATTTCATTGTCATTCAACGAAATATCTTCCCATCTCAACCACAACAAAATAATAGGACTACTGCATTGTAGATTGATAGAAATATAATATACTCATTAATATCTACACTTAAACTTTTAACTAAAAAGCGGTTAACACAAGTTTTTTAGCGGGTTAACACAATTCAATAAATATTTAATTGCAACTTTTACGAGGTTGAAGAACAAAAAATTCTTAGAATAGAAAAAAGATATTTTGACTTAGAAGAAGGCATGACCGTTCGGAAAAGAGATGACCAGAAAATGTTGGTTTTAAAGGGACAAAACATATATCATGAAATGCCGCATTATTTTTCAAATAATTAAATGTAAACTTTGTTTAATTAAGACACATAATTACATTGTTATTCCCAAGTGGGATAATTTTCTTAAGAAAAACTAAAAAGGATTGGAAAAAAAAAAAGGGTAACAATGGTCGTGACAGATGGCAGTGGACGTTAATTGGGGGGAAAAAGGCCACGTAGGCATCGCGAAGTAATTTTATGTGAGGACATGAGGATTTAACGGAGTAGGGGTAAATATGACCCTTGTAAAGAGTACAAGGGCAAATTAATCAAAAAATTATAACGAGGGGCAAATATAGCTTATTTGAGAAAGTACAAGGGCAAATATACTCTTTTCCGTATTTTACATATGTCCACAATTCTAAGGTGTAAAATAGAACTCTCAGAATCTCTGGACAATGTCATGTGCCGAGAAACATGCATGGCAGCTTGCAACAAAGAACATTTACGTCTACCATGAGACAAGAAAGAGGTTTAACTTGAAGGTAAAATAGCACAAAGGGATAAGACTAAACATGGATTATATACTGTTCATACAGAAGCAAGCAAATCTTTCCATAATCAAGGTATTTCCCTACTGAGATAGCTTTGGAACTGATATTTGAGAATTACATGCCAAAAGGGAAGTCGTTTGATGTGAATCGTGACAACCGATAGAAGTGAGAAAAGGATTTACAGAGATACCTGATCTGCCACTGCATATAAGATTGCAATGATGCATGGGAGACAGCAGCAAACAGCAATTCCAATGACACAAGCGACAGCAACACATATAACAACAAAAAATACATCAAACGCCAGAAATGTGATACAAAGCCTGCAAAAACACCACGTAAATTAACATTAACATAAAGTAGAAGCAAAAGAAAATGAGGCAGAGCTAGAGCCTAGTGTTGAGATAAACCAGTAAAGTTGAGGTGCATCACGGGTCATAGTTTGGCCACCAGCAGATACCCAATAGAATCCGATTATCCACCAAATGAAAGAAAACATGGTGTTTGCAGACTCCAGATGCTTGGCAACACTGAAACAATAAATCAAAATGCAGTGGTACATTATTAGGCACAAATATGCAGTTTTATTCTCCTAAAAACATAAAAGACGATGATCTAGTATCAGTAACATAAAAAACAACTTTCATCCTCCACAGCTTGTATCAGTATGAATAACTTTGAGATTCGAGATCAACTATTCTGTTCGGCAGCCTACTGGACATTATTTCTCAAATTCGCCAGTAAGTCCATTGCTTCAAATGGAAACTAGAGCATCAAGTGACATCGGTGCCACTTCAGCTTCTAAGTTTACTTTTGAGTTACACTAAAGTGAAGAGGATTGCTGTGTAGCACCAAACTGTAGCCAATTGTATAGCAAAAGCAAGTCCAAAAGAAATCCAAGTTTATATATGTTGGAGACATAATTAAACAAATAAAAGTGTGCTCTCTCTAATAGGTTACGACTTTAACATGATATCAGAGCAGACAGGGATCCTAGGGATCCTAGTCTCACTGCCACATATTATCAAAAAGAATTTTTACTTGCTTGACCCATAAAAAAGAATCAAGCTTGCACGTAAGGGGCATGTTAGAGACATAATTAAATAAATAAAAGTGTGACTCTCTAACATCTTAAACTTTTAGATGAGATGATCACATACTCTAACGATGCAAAGTTAAAAAAGGAAACTAGCACTAAATTTGAGTACACCAAAATACATATCCCTAATTAATTTTAATACCACTATATAGTTAATTAGCCAAATCAACTCATGATTTACGTATAAATCTAACAATCTGAGAGTCTGAGACAATGATCAAAACCTACACTTTTCTGTTCAGGAAACAAATGTCTCCCATTAGCAAAGTCTCGAGAAGTAAAGTCTCCCCTGCCCTCACTATTCCAATAAGAGAGGTTCCATCAGATTGTTTCTCAAAATGAAGCCTCTAGTGACTCTCCAACCAAATAGGCCAATATTGACACAGCAGATTTATGCAGTGATTATCTATGATAAAGCAACATTCATACAAAAGATAAACAAGCTATCCAGGAAATAACATCTGCAGCCATCAGAAAACCACAATCCAGATGTCATTTTTCTGCACTACTCTGAGTATCCCAATTACTAATAAAATGATTACCGGGGCCTCCTATCTTGACGAAAGACAGGGCAGAGCAAACAAATTGATACCTTTATCTGGATACACAAAAGATTCCAAGCCCTTCCAAAACCAGATTAGACACATCTTGTCCACATCCAATTTCCAATTCCTCTTTTCTCATTATTTTCAAGGGCTACCGGTCTTTCAACCATTCTACAGACACTAGCTTCAGAGTTCAACTAATAACATTAAGCCAACTTACCCTAGAAACACATCAAGCAACTTCTTATGAGAGTTTCACCAATAAGCATCCACAATAGTGAGAATTACCAACAACGATAATATTCTCAGTCTTGCTTTGACTATACTTCTTTTGAACCGGATTGACAGGAAAATAACGACAGCAAAATAGCAACATATACAAAGCAAATGAAGCAACATGTAGTAGTAAAAATTGAAGAATAAGATACCAAGCGAATACTAAATAATACTAGTACTAAATAAGAAGAAGATGAGAAAAGAATATTGTCAGTCCATCTTATGTGACAGTGTTTGAACAGGTATGCAGTTTAAAACATTAACTTGATTTATAATGAAACATTAGTTAATTGAATAGTTTTAATGAATTGAATTCTAATTTAATGGATGGAGTAATAGTAATTCTCATGGGATCATATGCACAACCGAAAGGAAAAATAATGACAACAAAATAGCAAGATAAACATAGCCTGTCTAGGGTCATGTCCTGTCCTGTCCCCAAGTTATTTGAACATGTATATTGAACATGTATACGGTTTAAAATATTATCTTGAGATGTACAAATTGTATAGAAATTAGAACAGTTTCAAACATAATTTATAAGTCTGAATGGATGGAGTAATAGTAATAGTAATTCTTATGGAATGATCATATGTTACCTAGTTTCATCCTCATTTTGACGTCTCTCGGATAAATAATCACCAGACTCCCCTCCATCACTCTCCGAACTCAAATTCCCAACCCCACTTGTCAAATTTGCTGACAAATTCCTTATCCGTCTTCGTCTTCGTCTTCGATACTCAACAAAAACACAAACCATATGAAGCACACTCTGCAAACCATATCCAACAATCCAAACCCTTAGCGGCATAGAAGGAGACTCATTTCTACTAAGTATAAGCACCGAAACAGATACGATAACAAAAGCTAAGTTCCATAAGAGATCTAATATAACTATAGGTTTTGAGTAAGCCCAATCACTTTGTCGTTCTTCGATTTGTTCAGCTGCGGCTTCTCGGACACGCATAGATGGCTCGCGCATTAATCGGCGGCTGCTTGCGCGCCGTAAGAAGCCGGCGGCTCCACGGAGACTTGGACGCCGACGGAATGAGTTGTGTCGGCTACGGGAATTGGTGAGGAACGGTGTCGTATCGATGGAGCTAACGTTACTCGGACTAACGTCGGTAGACATTGCCGCAAAATTGTGTTAATTACTACGATCCTGAAAAAATGACAATTTTGAGGTTGGTGAAGGTTGATTTTCAGACAAAGTGATTGTTTGGAATTTGGATTAGGAAAGTGGAGCTGAGCTGACGTATTCTGTGGGACCACATTACGCCATCGTCGAGTTTGATAAGACACCTATTTCGATTTTACAGCCAAATAACACGCTTCTGTTTATATATATATATATATATATATATTTTTCTACTATAGAAGCATGAGTTTTACCCAAATTTTGTCATCAGTCACCACTTAAAAACAAAAAAAATAATAAGATGGGCTCCATACTAAAAATGCCAAGCAATATTAAAAATAAAATAAAAGCAAAAAAAGGTGGACCCATATTAAAAAAAATCAAGCAATATTAAAAAAAAAAAATAGACCCCATATTAAAAAAACAAGCAATGTAAAAAAAAACGTGCATCTCATATTAAAAAATTAAACAATATTCATGTAATTCCCAAAGTATCCCCATTAAGTCAATAATGATGGATCCATTACCATATGCGTATCAACCCATTAGTGGGAACAAATGAAATTATTTCTTCAAAAGGTTAAATAGCCAAACCATACAGTTTCCTTTCTTATATTAGCCTGAGATCTAATTTAGATATTTAACTGTTGTATTTATTATTTCGCCATGTCATTTATTTGTTATGTTTACTAAATAAATATACTAAAAATATTTATATTTTAAAATAAGATAGAATTTAATTACTTTTTCACTTTTATTCTTACTCTAATAAATGTGAAAAGAGATTAATGTCATAAAAGAAAAAATAATATTAAATAGAGATCAAATAATTAATAAGGTAAATTAGTCAAATTATAATTCTAATTGACGTTTCCTTAAAAAATCATGCAAAAGACAACATGACAAGTAAAATGAGCTAAACCAAGAATATTTACCAAAAATTAAAAAATAGTAGTTCTTCGTTTAAATAGAAAATCAAATTTCTACTTTGTTTCGTTTTAAACATGTAAAATTAATTTAATAATTTGAATTAGAATTATCCAAATCAAAATTTGATAAAAAAATACTCCCTCTGTTTCAATTTATGTGAACTCATTTGACTGGACGCGACATTTAAGAAAGAGTGAAAACTTTTGAAACTTGTGGTTCAAAATAGGTGTTGAATATTCGTGTGGTTGTAAATCATTTCATAAAGTGAGTTTGTTTTAAATTAGAAAGGAGGTCATTCATTTTGACACGGACTAAAAAGGAAATAGGTTCATATAAATTGAAACATAGGAAGTAATAAGTATTGTTTAGGTCCAATCTACATACATTAACAATAGAATATTTTACACCTTTATATTAATTAAATTAAAATTCAAAGTATCAATTGATGCTTAAATATTGCTACTATTTTATCTCAAAGAGAGGAAAATAGTTTCCTTTTAAACAAGTCTTCTCTTTTAAAAAGTATTAATAAATTTTTGCCAACTTTGTATTCATAGCAAACACTAATATAATAAAATTTTGGATACGGAGCACAAACTACAATGTTATATTAATCGTGTTTTGAACATAGTGTATATATATATATACATAAAAACAGTGCAAACTTATGTATGTTTATTAGCAATATAAAATATATATATTATCACTATCCAAACGCAAATACATACACATAGATACACTATAATCCAAAGTGTTTGGCCCGTGCTGCATACGCCGTCTAGTCTATTGTATATAAGCGTTAAAGATGGACGAACACCGCAATATTTTGTTGTACAAAAAGTATTACAGATTGTACTTTATATTTGGACATATCTTATTGGTTGGTGATTGAATTTGTTCTCTCCTATATTTTCCTTTTTAGTGTTGGCTTCTCATTGTTTCAAATTGGTTTACACCCTAACACATGTAATTCTTGGTCTCCCGTGTCTAACACGCTTTTCTTCTTTTCGTTTAGACTTACTTTCTCCATTCACTTTTACTTATTCATTTTTTACTTTGCACGTCTCTTAAGAATCAATAAATGAAGTATTTATTTTATTATAATACTCATATTAATTAGTGTATTTGTATCATTGGAATTGGAGAATGATTAGAAAATGAGTAATTAATGTTAAGGGTAAACAAGAAGAAAAAATTGTCAACACAACAATGAATGCTTATACCAAAAGCTATATAAATTGTACACTTTAACCAACTATTTTTTTATCCCACGTGGACATATGTCATAATACTGAATATTTATTCTTTTCTTAGGTATACACGTATGTACTTAAAATTTAATTCTCCGACATATTTATTTCCTCCGTGCACTTTTATTTGTTCACTTTTGACTTTTCAAGTTCTTTAAGAATTAATAAATGAAGTATTCCCTCCGTCTCATATTACTTCGGCATTATTAAACTACTTTTTTATTCCACGTGACATATGTCGTAGTACCGAATATTTATTCTCTTCTTACGTATACAATTGTATGCTTTAATTTTAATTCTCCGACACATATTTATTTCCTTCGTGCACTTTTACTTGTTCACTTTTGACTTTTCACGTTTTATAAGAATTAATAAATGAAGTACTCCCTCTGTCCCATATTACTTGGCCACATTACTAAAAATATATGTCCAAATTACTTGTTCATTTATAAAATTAAGATAAAATTAATTAAATCTTTCATATCTTACCCTCTTCGTCCCATATTACTTGGCCACATTACTAAAAATATATGACCAAATTACTTGTTCATTTACAAAACCAAGATAAATTTAATTAAATCTCTCATCTTACCCTTAGTAATAAATGTTCTTGAAAATAGTCAATTTTGATTAGAATGTATTTAGTGGAGAGAGATAGTGGTAACATAGTAAAATACATCTTTTATTTATGATTTCTTTAGGGGTGTGAAAAAAGGAAAGTGGCGAGTAATATGGGAAGGAGGGAGCATATATTTTACCATAATATTCATATTTATTGGTGTAAGTTTCAATTGTCTTGAAAAATAATTTGAAAATGAGTAATTAATGTGAAGGGTAAAATTAATAATAAGCACAAAAATTTCTTTCTCTCGATATGTTAACATGGTTAAGTAAAAGTGAACGGATGGAGTGACTTTTATCTCCGTTTTCCTTCTTTATCAATATTTTAAATGTGAAGAGAGGACGAATAATAGCAATGCAAATTTATACCAAAAGTCATATACATTATACACTTTAACCAACTACTTTTTTTTTTACCCCACTTGGACATATGTCATAGTACTAAATATTTTTTTTTCATGTATACACATATACACTTCAATTTTAATTCTCCTACACATATTTATTTCCTCCGTGCACTTTTACTTGTTCACTTTTGACTTTTCACGCTCTTTAAGAATTAATAAATGAAGTACATATTTTATCATAATATCCATATTTATTGGTGTGTAGTCTCAATAACCTTAGAAAATGATTTGAAAATGAGTAATTAATGTGAAGGGTAAAATAAGAAGAAGAAAAATTTATTTCTCCCGATATGTCGACGATGAATGTTAGAAAAGTGAAGGGAGAGTGACTTTTATCCCCGTTTTCCTTCTTTGTCAATACTTTACTTATTTTACTCTCCTTTGCATTCTCTGATTGTTGTTTCTTTACATTTATAAAACGTATATTACTTTATATTTTCATTTCGGAACTAAAATTTCATGATTTACGATATAAGATATATCTTTCTAATTTTGATTTCTTTGTAACAATTCTTTTTATCTATAATTGTTAATATAAAAAATTATAATATATTTTTAATTAATTTAATAAAAATATTTTATTAATTTTGCTTTTAAAAAATCCAATTTATATATATACAACAACGGTTCTTATGTTTGGATCTGGACAGTTAGTTAATTGAGATGGACATCAACCTGTCCGTATACATATAAGATATTAAAGAAGTTAAAAGGAAAAACCTAGAATCAAAATATTAATTTTCCCTCATATTCTTACTAATTTTCTTTTTCACATCGATGAACAACTTTTATCACAAGCGACAAGAGAAAAAAAAAGTCCACTTTTTCCATCTCAAATACTTAATTCCATCATATGTTTTTAATTTTTAAACTCTATTTTCTAATTATAGCTAACGTGATGGTACATAAAATATATTTTATATATGTTGCTATATATAATAATAACTAGTTTCTCGGCACGTGCGCTACACGTGGATGTCGAGTCACGCAGTACATAATTTACTAAAGTAATAGCAATATTATTTAAACAAAGAGAATTTTCTAACGGCCGAGTAGTTTCTCTTATAATAAGTTACCAATGAAAGAAGATAATATTTAGAGAAGTCACAGTATAAAAAATATCACTTAATTTCATGATCTCAAAATGACTTGAATATCACTTTTAAGTGTAAAAATGATCCTCCTAATTAATTTAGGACATATTATTTCACTGCTTGAAAGTAAACTCGTGTGAATTTTTGCATCTAATTTATATTTATGCCTACTAATTATTTTAGCAAAAAAAATAACATTTAAACATGTGTCATTTCTAATTGTAACATGTATACATGCATATTATAGTTTGAACATCACTTTAATGAAATGTCTATCTTATCATTCGTAGAAGTTGGACGTCACTAAATATATAGGGTAGTAATAAATAAATAATAAGAGACATTAAAAAAGTAAACCTAGCTATATTGTCATACTCTTACTGAAGTGTACTGTTTTGTGGTTGTCTCTTATGAGTTATGACCCTCTCAAATGACCGGTTTAATATTTCCACATATAAAAGTCATTGCCACAACCTTTTAAAGTTAATGAGTGGTACTTCTAGAACTTCTAAGTCGTCCAAACGGGAAGAAAATTGCTCCTATATCTTTCCTTCGTTTTATTTTTGATTTCGAAGAGATGTACCCTTAGCCACATTTCTATTTATTTCTACACTTTCTTTGTCAGCCAAAAGAGGAAAGAATTCAGAGAATTAATGTATAGTACTATACAATATCAAATATAAGTTTAAGAAAGGAAGATACAACAATATAAAACTTTTCAGAATGCGTTATTAAATATATAAGCAAATAATACTCCCTCCGTCTCAAAATATTTGTTGCATTTTTTATTTACACGTCCATTAAGAAAATATTTATAAGGGTAGAATTTTAACTATTTTACCCTCTTAACATATTTCATCATATTCTCTAACAACAATAACATACCCAAGAAATCCCACCAAGTGGGGGTCTGTGGCGCAGGGAGAAGGTGTCTGACGGGGCACTCCCTAATTTTAATTTTTTAGGCTTTTGCAGAGAGTAATTCCGATTTACAAAGAGAGATAAAAAGTATCAAGAATAACATAAGCGTTAATAACTCAAGAAAAACGACGTATGAAAAAAAAAAAAAAAAAAAAAAAGCAATCCAAAGCAATATAACAAGACATGGCAAGCTAATATCAAACACAAGGGCCTACGAGAGTAATACTACAACTATCAGTATGCAAGGATAAGTAAAAAAAACACTCAACTACTAACTAACCCTGTACCTTAATACGTGACCTCTATAATCTCCTATCTATGATCATGTCCTTGGTAAGTTGGACATGCGTCATGTCCTGTCTAATCACCTCTCCCCATACTTATTCGGCCTACCTCTACCTCTTCTAAAATCGTCCATAGCCAGCCTCTCACACCTCCATATTGGAGCCTCTGCGCATCTCCTCTGCACATGCCCGAACTATCTCAATCTCGCTTCCCGCATCTTATCCACCACAGAGGCCACTCCCACCTTATCTCGGATGTCTTCATCATGTTTTCTCTCCTCAATAAATATTTACTCCATTAATGACGAAACCTCTTAAATGTTAGTATGTGAACTCACAAAATCAGCCCATTAATGTAATTAATACAAGGGTAAAATGAAAAAAAGTTACTTAATTTTATTTTGGGTAAATAAAATGACAAATATTTTGAGACAAGTATTTTTAATAAAGATGACAAATATTTTGAGACGAAGGGAGTATAGTAGTTTTGTTACTTACAATTATAGAAGTTTCCGGGTTTACTAAATCAGCAACTCAACATAGTCGCTCTCCATGTGTTATTTAGAAATTAGGGAGGCACATAACAATAATTTCATGTTTAACCTGAGAGTTATATTTCCAAAAGCCTAATGTCAGTTTCCAACAACAAAAAGAAAAAGAGCCGGATTCTAAATAAAAACATTGAAATCCAGATCTCCAAAAATGTAGAAAAGAAAAAAAGAGGCACGACACTCAATGATACTATATCCCTGCAAGAAATATTTTGAAACATTTGCCACTAAAGCAATTTTTTACTACATTTTACTTGCTAACTTTTGGTTACTTGTAATATATGAAGAACGATCAGATTCTCAAGCAACGGTTCTAAAGAATAAAACTTTTAGCATGCATGTAGCATCAGATTTCACATAATTTTGCACAATAATAGTACTTCCTCTGTTCCAAACTACTTGAAACGATTCGTTTTTCAAGAGTGAATTTGACTTTTCTTCAAAGAAAATTAGATTAGATTAATTTAATTGTTTAAAATTAAAATTTAGATATTTATTTATACGAAAAGTATTATAAGTTATGATTCTTCTCATACCAAACATTAAAAAAAATACATGTTTGTTAGTCAAAGTTTATATATAGTTTAACTCTTAAAATGATGCATTCATCTATTTAATTTTTGTAGAGACACATTCCTTGTTAGTCTATCCATAAAAAATTTCACCTTTCTATATTTAGAAACAATTTAACTGTATCAAATGATTTACGGCTACACAAATATCTAAGATTTATTTTGAATCACAAATTTCAAATGTTTTCCTTTCTTTCTTAAACTCTGTGTCTAATTAAATAGTGTCACAAAAATTGAGATCGAGAGAGGACATGATTATTATTTTGGAATGAAGAAGTGACAAATTATCAGTAAGATAGAGAGCTTCTTAGAAGAGACCAGGCTAAAAAATCAAAATGAACAATTATTTGAACAGCCGATAGACTTTTAATAACCTGACACCAAATTCCTGTCGATCATTTTTTACTAACAAAGAAAACGTCCAATAAAAGGAAATAAAAAATATACCTTAATGTTTGTTTGACTCTGCTAATAACTTGTTACCATGAAAGCGAAATTGTATAATGAAACCAAAATTCATGGAATGATGGCTGCTCATTAGGAGACCTATGTGTGATTGTGCGTCCTCCTTTATCCAACCGTACAATGCTATTGCTAAGAGTAACATCTTTTCGTTTTTTTCTCCAACCGTACAAGGCTATTGTTAAGAGTAGCGTCTTTTTATTTGTTGGGTTGGTGCTAAGCGTTACTTCTTCTTTTTTCTCTTTAATTAATAGTAGGGTTTTTAAGTTAATAAGGGTATTTAAGTAATTTAACTTTCAAGTTAGGAAGTTCATGCTTTTAATATAATATAGATAGATAGATATAGATTAGAATGTTTTTAAAAGTTATTTTCAAAATACAAATCTTAAAGACTGGCTAATTAAAGTGAATAAACAAGTTCGGTCTGTGCGATGCACCGGCATATATTGCTAGTATATATATTTTCTTTAAAAAAAAAATCATTTTTATTTTATTTTTCTTTCAAGCCACATCATTTACATAAATAATAATTATGGGCAAATGAGTAATTTTGTGATTTAAAGCAGATATACTCTTCGTTAAAAAAGTGGTGTATATATATCTCTATCGTTACACAAATGGTGCAAATATACTATTTGTGTAACGGCCCAATTTTAAATCCCAAATTAATAAAAAAAAATCCAACTCATACACCCTACCCATCGGCGTTAATAAAAAATGGCATGAATGAGTCATTTTGGTAACGGGCGATGGCATAAATGAGCTAAACTATTGATGAGTGGCATAAATGAGTCATTTCCGATAGTTCAATGGCATAAATGAGCCAAATTATTGACGAGTGACATAAATGAGCCATTTTCAGAAATGGTTCAATAGCGTATATGAGTCAAACTATTGACGAGTGGCATAAATGAACTATTTCCTATAATTTGATGACATATTTGAGCTTTTTCTGTTGTGTTTAAACATCTCAATGTTCTTCACCTTTATGGTTAACGGTAGGAAAAAAATTGAGTATTTTCTTATGCATATTCCAGTCATTATCAATCCAATGGGCGGTAATATAGATGTGATATCAATCCAATGGGCGGTAATATAGACGTGATTAATTCTTTATTTAGAAGCCTGCCTATTGGATAGATAAGAATGGAACACGCATAAGAAAAAAACTGATTTTTGTTCGGTTGCTAGTTTTGGCAAATGGTATTGGCGCATTCGTGAGTGGAGGTAAATTAGATAAGACCTTAAGTTGCTAATGCTAAGTACGCGCTTGGCCATGAAAACCAAATATTTTTTATTTTATTTGAAATTTGGAGTTGGTGTTGAATTTGATTATAGTTTTTGCAAAGAATAATTGGTTGTGTAATTGTATTAAAAGTGAAAAAAAGTAAAAATAAAGTTTTAAGTGCTTTCAAATTCCAAATACTTCAAGTTGTATTTACAATTTTCATGGCTTCCAAATAAAGTAAAATAATTTTCCGAAAAAAAGTGAAAAATTCTCATGGGCAAACGGGTCCTAAGTTATATTAAAAGCATAAAAGCTCTTGCGATTCAGGAGCCCCCAATCACAGCACAAAACCTACAACCATACAACGGTATTCTCTGCTCATTTAAATGCATCAAATGATGTTATTAAGCTTGCTCATATTCTATGTGCCCCATCCTTTAAACGCCAATTTCTCAAAACTCATTAAGGTTTGAGTAATTTGACTGAGGCTATTTGGTAACTATTAGTCCATTTTTGAGGATACCCCTTTCATGTCCAGACACAAAATGGAGAAGAAAATGTCCGTATGCAATATTGGGATCTAGACAGACGAAGAGTCATATTGTTTAACTCTCTACTGAGATTACTTAATTAGTTCTGAAGAGACATCAGAGAATACGTTAAAATAAAGAACTTCACATTACGGCAGGGCAAGTGGAAGAAAATCAAAATGATATACACATAATTAAAACTATTTCAACTAGTAATCCTGTTTGGAGGAAGCTACTGATCTTCTGAATGCCCCACAAACTAGATGTTTGTTGTAACAAAAAAAGAATAGATGTGAACTCATCTAGAACTGCCTAGGGCATTCTACACTAACACGTCAACTTAATAAATAAAAGAATCTCACAATGTGAACCTAACTCCGATCATTTGCACAAGTCTAAGACTATCCTTGATGTTGTAGAACAAAGCCGATCACATGGACAACAAAACTCTCAAAAACTCATCAGCAATGTCTAAGAGATGTTCCTTCCACACAAAATTCATTTCCTCGTGTGTTCAGGAATGAGGCGTTGTCTCAGTTCAGTAGGTGCACCAGAAAGTTCTGCATGAGGTTTACTACAGTCAGATGGGGTGTAATAAGTATAACGATATTTAAAAAAGAGGAACTCGGCCAACCTTGAGGTGTAAAGTTGAATAGAGGTGGCAAAGGTCGCCCATTAGGTAAGCAAGCATTTGGTTCCCTCAGAGCATCAAAGAAAGGGTGTGCGCATGCCTCCAACTGAAAATGAATACAAAGCTTATGACTCATTCAACATACCTCTTGATCTCAAATCCCAAAAATGATTCTACAACCATGTTTTTAAAATACTATTTGTAAAACTTGTTCACACTCTCAGTAGGGTTCATAAACTTTTTTTTGAAACTGGTAACTGTCAGTAGGGTTCATAAACTTATTGATTATCCCCAAGATTAGTACATAATCCACAACTTTCAGTTTAACATAGCTGCGTGTTTTCTCATTAACTATTTTCAAGCTTTCTACTAACAGAAGGAAAAGGCTAAGTCATTCACTTACAGCAGTACAACGCAAAGTTGGAGAATACTGGAGCAGCCTTGATGCCAAATCTACTGCTTCAGGAGGTATTCTTCTCTGAAATATCTACAAAATATTCAAATTTTTTCAGCGCCTCAATGTGAGTGAGTGGGTCAAAGAACTTCATCAAGGAGAAGAAACAAAAGAAACTAAGACAAAGAGATACATCTACTTAGTAATTTGTAACGAACCTTGTGCCACGGGTGAGCTTTGATTTGAGGAAACTTGAACTCTGTATAGTTTGGATTCATGCACCTAATTTCCTCTCTAGTTGGCGTCCCCAAAATCTAGCATGATTAAGTACATTAAGACCATACGCAAGAAAATGGAACTCAACTGACACTGCTCTAAAAGTGGGGGATGAAATAAATCATAATAGCATACCTTGATGATCTCCACCAGCTGATCAACACCACTTTCTCCAGGGAAAAGAGGCTAAACATAACGCAACATTCAATGCATCAGACTAGTTTATACCAGTGTAAAACTTTTGTAGGTAAGTCGTATATAAAAAAAAAAAACATATATATATATATATATATATATATATATATATATATATATGTAACACTATCATGATCTATGATCTATGAAAAATGAAAACCAGCCTACAAGTAGGGAAACATTTAGGTGCAAGCACTTACATGTCTACCTCAGTAAAAGAAAGGCATAACAGAAACCAAATATATGTGCAGGTGTAAGAACAAATTACCAACTTTCTACAGGTTACATCAGAAAGAGTGAGAAAATAGGCACCATGAATTCAACTCACCTGTCCCAAAAGTAGCTCAGCAAAAACACAACCAGCTGACCACATATCAATTGCAGTTGTGTACTCTGTAGCCCCAAAGATCAATTCAGGCGCTCTATAATACCGAGAACAAATGTAGGCAATATTGGGCTCCCCGGGTACCTATGGTAAGAGGACAAAAGTCTGAGTAGACACAAACACCTAGGAAAACATAGTTCTCAAAAGAACACCACATACCAGCATCTTTGCACTACCAAAATCACAGATCTTTAACTGATGAGTGTGCGGATTAACCTGTAGCAATAATTAAAACAATAATACCACAAATAGTTAGAGCTAAGGCAAGAATAATGAAGGAAGAGGAAAAGCGATTGTCTCATATAGCCAAGGAAATGGAAGAGCTACAAACACCTTAAAAGCAAAGGAGCATAACCAGCAAGCTTACCAAAAGATTCTGCGGTTTAATATCACGGTGACATACCCCAATTACATTGTGCATGTAATTCAGAGCCCGACATAGCTACACAATTATAATATCAAGTTATAACTTCTGAAGAATCAAGATAATTCATAATATCAATTTTCTAAACAAGAAATCTCAGTCACTACAATCTGAAAGTCCAGAACCATGATGGGAAAAAGGAAAAGAATGTGGCAAATTCTCACCTGGTACGTGTACAGCTGAACATATATGATGGGCATGTGATGGTTCACTCGGCTGTAGTGCCTTGAAACTCGGTAAACAGTTTCAGACACATACTCCAGAACAAGGTTAAGGTAAACCTCATTCTTCTCAGTAGTAGAATAGAAACAGTGCCTCAGGTGAACAAGATTAGGATGATCGAGCATGCGCATAATCTGTAGTTCCCTGTTCTTGTATCTCCTATCCTGTAAAACCTTCTTTATTGCGACAGATTCACCTGTTTCTAGACACTTAGCCTAAGAATTACAAAAAAAGAGAGACAAGAATGAGCAAAAATTGAGCAGAGCCACCCAGACGACTTCAACGCTTCCAATAGACACCTAATCCTTCCTACTGAAAATCAAACACAAGTTTACCTGAAACACAACTCCAAATGAACCCGTACCCACCACACGTTCAGCCATGTAAGACAGTGTCTGCGACAATAATATGAACGTCATTAATTGATTAAGCCCAAATAGATAATGAAACAAAGGTCATCACATCTAATTTTGTTCAATAATGAAAACGAAACTTACCAGTTTCTTCTGTCCATTTCGACCACTCACAGTAGTCACAGTTATCTGGCCTGTTTCTGTTCCATTACCACTAACAACAGCAGGCTCCAAGTCCTATAATTAGTAACATTTTAGTATCATAAAAAAGGCTTCTCTATAAACAACTGCCCCTATTTTGTGCTGGTCTTTAATTTTTGCCCCTCAAGGCAATCAACTTTTTCGCAGGGCATAACTAAATATGTCCGTATCATAATATCCCACAAGTTATGCCCTTATGCCCCGCTCGGCATAAGTTCGATTCTGAAGGACAAAAATTAAAGACCAGCCCATTTGAAGGGCAAACAATGCAATTTCTCCAATGCTTTATACAAACAATACTACGAGTAAATGATAAAATAAGAAACTACCTTTATGTCATCGGCGTGGTCATCAGAGTGTTTGTCTGTAATTTTCATTTCACTCATTGCTTTTGGAAGCTCCACATATCCAGGCTTATTATCGACATTCAACGTACTAGCACTACTTTCCTCGGACGTAGAAGTCACATTCTCCTTCGGAACTATAGTACATCGCTCTTCCAATTGAATTTCACTATCCATCCTGTGATTTACTTGTTGCTCAGACTTCACTCTTTTTAGGCTTAAATCCCCTCCCTATTAAATTTAAGGAAAAACATGAGACTGCACTTAAAATCACATCAGGAGAAACAAATAAAATCATCTCATGAATTATTCAACATATTATCTTCAGCTAACTTTACAAGATACTAATTTAGACAAAGAAATGATAACAACCAAATTACAAAGTTAATAAACAAGATTAACAAGTACCAATAAGCATAGAAAAGAAGAATTCAACACTAAGTTTTCGGTCAAAAAAAACCCAAAAACTTGAAAAATCAGGCCACACAAATCAAAAAACCGAAGCAAACAAATCACATTTAGACCAAAAAAATAGTTTGTATTGATCGGTCGCATTAACAAGTACAAATAAGCATAAAAGAGAAGAATTAAAGGCAAAATTTCTAGTCAAATTGACCAAACATTTAAAAAAAAAAAAAAAAACAACAACAACAAAAAACAAACAAATGCCATAAATTTCCATTAATATCTTTCTTTCCTCCGAAATAATTTTTTAAAAAGAAAAAAAAATTCCATTATATCATCTCATTTCTTCTAAAAAAAAATAAAAAAGTTGAAAATCTTGATTTTCTTTCCACAAAAACAAAGCAAACAAATCATATTTAAACAAAAAAAAAAAAATTTAACGACAA
This sequence comes from Lycium ferocissimum, assembly GCF_029784015.1. NCBI lineage: Eukaryota > Viridiplantae > Streptophyta > Magnoliopsida > Solanales > Solanaceae > Lycium > Lycium ferocissimum. Next base: position 45,778,373 of record NC_081349.1, on the reverse strand, counting down.
ATGCCATTAACAAATAAAAGAAAATTACAGGATCGGAAACGGAAGATCGTCCAGAAGTAATGCTTTTGAGGCGACGCATCACATTCATTTCTTTTTTCTTTTCTCTATTGAAATTAAAATAAAAAAAGAAATTTAATTTGTTGCTTCTCCTTTCTCTCTTTTTGGAAACAAAACTGTTTCTGAAAATTATCCCTCAATCGAATGAAGGGAAAAAAGAGAGAAAGCGAAGAACAATTTTGATATTTAGAAAGAAAAATAAATGAAATATAACAAAGCTTTTTTCTCTCTTTCTTTATTCTCCTTTCTGCGTTCAACAAAAGGAGACAAAGGAGAAGAGAAATTGAAAGCTAAATTGCTCTGACCAAAACAGACAAAATGATAATAAATACTACCCCTGCTCTTTTATTTTTTTTGTTTGTGTCTCGTTTTGATTTGACATAAAATTTAAAAAATCAAAAAAAATTATAAATGTTGTATTCTTTGTCTATAATTTTATATACCACCTTTCAAATTTTGAAATTAAAATAAATCTTTTTTTAATCATGGTTTTTCATATTTTTTATTTTAAATTATTAATTATTGTAACTTATAAGTAATATTTTTTTGTATAGTTTTTAAATTCATGCATTAAGTAACTTTTAAAATTAAATTGTTTGACCCTCAAAATTCGAATGATTTCACATAAATTGGAAAGGAAAATTATTATTAACTAAAGATACGTAGTATATACCAAAATATTTTTTGATCTTATAGTCTTAAACATGTTATGTGAAAAGTTCAAACAAAAGAGTTGCAAAAAAAATTATTTTTTTGATACAAATTAAAAGAAAAATAATACAAATAAATAAAAATGAAGTAGTATACTCCCTCCATATCAAAATAAGTACTACCTTAGCAAAAAATAATTATTCCAAAATAAATGTCACCATAAAAATTGATAAGTATTTCAAATTATCCTGAAACATCAAAGAAGTAGTCTTCTTTAACATCGTTTAATTTTAAAAAAAATCTAATAAATTAGTAAAATTCAAATTATATTTATTAATTTCTTAATTGTTATAATTTTTGTTAAGACAACATTTATTTTAGACGGAGGAATATCTCTTTTTCCTCTTTCTCTCTCTATGAAAAATTCAAATCACGTGTCAAAGTCATCCGTCATTTCTACGTACAGCAACGTGATTTTATGTACTTTTCAGTCAAACTTTGATTTTACACCGTAGATTGAACGTCATGGCAGAGTGAGACTATGTTTGATTTTTGGGATTTGGTGAGCTAAGTGACGAAAATAGCCTTCACGTGGAGGAGTAATTACAAGGGGGCGTGGTATTTCAGACAATAATTATGCCACCGGAATATCCGGGGAGGGTTTTTGGTCAAAACATTTGACTGGACTGACTCTTAGGGATCGTTTGGTAGATAGTCGAAATTATCTCGAGATTATAATTTTGGGATTAATTTATCTCATTTATTGGGATTATTTTATATCATCTTTTAGATGGTATAAAATAATCCCAGCATAAGTGGGATAAGAAGGTATAAGTTTGAGATATCCAAACAATTTTTTTAATACCATATTTGATACAAGGTATAAATTTATTTTGGGATAAATTTATACCTTCTATCAAACATGGTATAAAAATTAAATACAGATATCCCAGAACATACCTTCTACCAAACGATCCCTTAGATCTTTAAAAAAAGGTACCAAAGGATTAATTATTATACATATTTGTAAAATATATGTGTGTTTTGTTTTATGGGGCAAGGTCAAATGACATTCGCCTTAACAAAACTTGGTACATAGCTAATTATGACGATCCGCTAGGATTTATGAATGTGACAATTACGACTTATTTGGATGGTTGTTATTTGTATGTATTGTGTGGTTAGTTTAAATATAATATTTTTTATTTTTACTTAATTTTATTGTATCATATCGTGAAATACAATGTTATGTGACGATGAAAAATCTCACTTTTTGTAATAACTGATTTGGTATGATCGCATCATTATTTTTTTTTTCTCATTTTGTTTTTGCTTAGTATCTAATTATTTTATTTTATGCTTTATCGTACCTTTTTAATAAAAGTTCTAGTTCATACCCTACTTTTCTCTTCTAGATTTATCCTTCAAAATCTGAAATGTATTGTTTTCATCTTCTTTGATTGTAACTTTGAAATTATAATGATTCAATATGATTTGTGAGTAATCCAAAGACGAGAGCTAGGTCGAATATAGCATGAAATCATGTCGATCTGTCATGACTTACATACCACATTTCAGAAATGCATAGTCACCAGAGATTGCTGGAGTTATTACAAGGAAAAAACGCTCTCTAGAAATTTTGCCTACCCTTAGTCAAACCCTAGCCGCCAATAGGCCGTCATGGCCAAGCTGATCGGCGGAGTGGTGGTTGTTCTGCTTGTTTCTAATCCAAATAAATTACAATCACACTCTCCTCCTCTTGTACCAAATACCATCATACCAAAACCTACTACTACAGTTTCTAACTCTAACACCATACCAAAGACCTCTGATACACCTTCCAACCCCGAATCTAGTGTTTTGCCTAACGAAAATAATATCTCATCATCATCCAATACAATCGTGCAGTTACAAAGTGCAAAATATGTTGATTTGTTAAAACCTAATGATACTAATGATGTACAAGTGGTGCCTCCCAAGCCAGTGGTATTCATAGATGGTGAACCACATATGATACGGAAGTCTTCAGAGGTAAAGAAGTTAATCATGAAGGAAAATTTACAGTATGCAGTTGTAGGTAAATTTTCCTATGACATAATCAACATTAGAGAGTTGAGAACAGCTATTCTGAGCAATGCTTTATCAAAGGGACAACAACAATAGGATTGCTTGAAGACAGGCATATTCTGATCAGGCTGAATCTTTTTTAGGACTATGTTAAAATAATTTCCACACCAGCTTACTATATCAAAGTTCACTCTAGATAATGTCAAATGCGGCCTTTTGATTTGGAATCCATGGTTCAAACCCAATGAAGAGACATCAATAATTATAACAGCAGCGTGGATAAGTTTCCCAGAATCACCATCAATTTTTTTTGCAAAGGTTGCAGTCTTCTCCATGGCATCAACAATTGGTAAACCTTTAGTAGTTGATCTAGCCACTGCAAATCGAACAAGACCAAGTTGTGCCAAAGTCAAAGTGGAAATTGATTTATTTTCAGAACATCCAAAGAGGATGCATATTGCAGAGGAAGATGATGAAACAGGAAAAACACAATCAAAATGGATTATTATTAATTATGACTTTCTTCCCAAGTATTGCACACATTATAAACTACAGGGATATGATGAAACCAGAAACGGAAAAGCAATATAGAGATGAATTGAGAAAGGAAAGCAATGAAAAGAGACAAATGGAGGAAACAAGTAATGCAGCACAGCAGAGGAAACAAGGAAATTAAGAAAGAATAGGGGAAATACCCAAGCCAAACAAGAATGGACGTAGAGAAGAAGGAACCAATATATTAGAGATAAGAGTGGAATTATTTTGGGAGAAGTAGGAGATCATAGTCTCATACCATCAAGGAAGCAGGGGATACCATTGTGACTCAAAATGCATTTGAGGCACTTGAGAGGGAGGACCAAGAGGAGAAACTGGAAGAAGATTTAACAGTTGACAGCCTTGGAAAACAACAAGAACAACAGCATGTCAATATAGTCAGATGAAGGAAAGTGGTTCAAGCAGTACCAAACTAGAGAAACATGAGAAGAAGGTGGAAGAAAATGTTGAAATTTTCAGCCCTGAAAAATAGAAGGAGCAGCAGGTCAGTAAGGCAATAAGTCCAAGACATAGTCAAAACAAAGAAGATAAATCATGCAGTAACAAAAATGAGGGAGGGGATCTAACAAAGGTAAAGGAGAAAACATCAGTAAAAGGGATGCAACCAAAGGGAGTACAAAACATTAGTAAAAGGATGCAACCAAAGGGAATACAAAACATCAGTAAAGGGGATGCATCCAAAGGGAGTACAGTGCAAAGCAAGGGACATAACAAAGAAGTTTATAGTACCAATTCTAGCAGTCCCAAAAATTTAATTAAGGCAAGGAGTTAAGTGCAAATAAAAGTAACCAACAAGTAAGGAGGAAATGCAAACATACAAAAGTAACGAAGCGAAATGCGAGAATATGCGAGAAATTAGTAGTCCAAAGGATATAGACAAGGAAGCAGAAGAGAAGGCAAAAAAAAGGGGATAGAGATACAAGAATAAATCAGGGAGATGAGCAAGAAGTATGTTAAAGAGGGATAAAGCATACAGAGCAGACATATAAATAAGGAAATATAAGCACAGAGATGAATGCACAACAAAACAGTAGTGATGTAAAGAAGGGACAACATGTTCTTACTGGACTTAGTAATAAATTGCATGTGGTTACATGAAACAAAGACTTAGATTCTCATTCTTTGGAGCACAATCTAAAGGCAGTGGTTAGAGCTGGAGATGTCTCTCCCAGATTGATTGAAAAAAATTATGGGAAGGGGAAAGAAGAAAGCAATAAAGGATAGTAGCTTACCTCTTGAAGGTGGGGTTCAAACTAGAAGGACTTTGAATAAATCTAATAATCCTTAATGAATGCCCTTATTTGGAATATTAGATCTGTTAACACCATGGAAGCTTTTACAAGACTGATAAAGATGTATCAAAAATACCAATTTGGTTTTGTGGGGTTAATGGAACCTTTTCAAGATGCTGGCAAAATTAAAGCATAAAGAAGAAGGATTAGTCTACATCATGCTATGGCTAATGTGTCAGGAAAGATCTGGGCCTTTATAGATGAGATATTTGAAGTAATTGTACTAATTGATCATCCTCACCAATTGAGTCTGAGACTAAAAGTAATGGGGAGTCAGGAGGAAATGGTGGTTACTATGGTCTATGCTAAATGTACTCAAAGGGAGAGAATGGAACTATAGGAATCACTTGAAGATATGGCTATCACAATGCAGCAAGCTTGGTTAATAGGTGGAGATTTTAACACTATTGTGACAGAAGCTGAAAAATATGGGGGATTGTCTGTTTCAATAAATGAAATTGAAGACCTTAGATTTGCATACAAAACTGTGATGTGGAAGATTTGAGATATAAAGGAAGCACTTATACTAGGCGAAATGGGCAACGTGGTAAGGATTGCATATTCAAAAGGCTATATAGATGTTTGGGTAATCAAGCTTTGCAGGATAAGTTTCCTGGAGTTGATATCACTCATTTAATCAGAACAGGGTCTGATCATGCTCCTCTGTTGATATCATACCAGGAAATACTGAACATATTCAAAAACCATTTAAGTTTTTGAATTTTTGGGTCAAGCAGGACAGTTTTCTAGATGCAGTGAAGCTTTGTGGACTGTAGATTTCATGGCAAATCCATTCATTATTTTCCATCATAAATTGAAAAAGTGAAGATTGGATTAACACAGTGGAGCAAAGATACTTTTGGTACATCTTTAAAATATTGAAACACTGGAAGATGTCATAAAAGTGCATGAAGGGCAATTTGAAATAGATTCATCTCCTATCAATAGGGAAAATCTTCAAAGAGTTCAGCAGAACTAAATAGATTTTTACACTTGTGAATAAGATTTTTTCCAGATTGATCCATGAGAGATTCGTGAAGAGATTGATAGATATTGTATCTTTAAATCAAGATAGTGAAAAATATCTTACTTACTTAGGAAATTGTAGCTGATATCAGATTAAAAACCTAGGATGCTAATGTGGTGATGAAATTGGACATGGCTAAGGCATATGATAAGGTATCCTGGTTGTTTCTAACCAAAGTTTTGAGGAAGTTGGGATTCAAAGAAAGACTGATTGATATGGTTTTTAGGATTATCAGCAATAACTGGTACTCAGTGCTGATAAATGGGCAACAGAATGGTTTCTTTCAGTCATCAAGGGGAGTAAAGCAAGGGGACGCTCTATCTCCCACTTTGTTTATATTAACCTCAAAAGTTCTCACAAGAAATTTAAATGCTTTGCATCATATTCATCAGTTCAAGGGATTTGGAATGCCTAAATGGAGCCCCAAGGTAAATCATCTAGAATATGCTGATGATATGATTATTTTCTCATCAGCAAATGTGCTATCTCTATAATTTATCATAGAGGTGTTGTTGACACCCAATTTTGGCCCTCTGTATTTAAAAATTAACTTCTTTAGGCTTCCTAGTCATTAAATAGCACAAAATACTATTTTTATACATTTTTTAACTTTAATATAATTTATTGATGATTGTCCTTATTTTTAAATAATAGGAATTTTTATCAATTTATTTTCATTTTAAATAATTATTTTGTTATAGTCGTTTGTATACAAACAACATGCTAATACGCTTTTACTTCAATTAATTAGCAGTCTCCTTAATTCAAATCACATTTTTTACTTTATTCACGAAATTACCTTAAATATATTTTTATACTTTATTATTTTAGTTACAGTCTATTATTACATGGAAGTCGGAGGAACTAATTTTAAACACAGATAAGATTTAGCACATGGTTTTGTGAAGCCCATGGTTTTGGCATATGGGTTTGGATAAAAAGTGGTTTACCTTTGCCTATATAAAGGAGGACTTCCCCTCTCATTTTTCTCATCACTTGCACACTACCTCACATACATTTTTCTTCTCTACACTCTCTAGATTTTCTTTCTATAGGAAGACTAGCAAGGCTAGAACTTTCTTCCTCTTTCTATATTTCTTTTAGTTGTCTTTATATTTCATTCATACATTGCTTCTTTACTTATTCATATATATATTGTCTTTACATTTATTTACTTGCATTGTCTTTATATTTTTTTATCTATATTATTATTACATTTATTTATATACATTGTGTCTTTAAATTTCTTCATATATTGTTTCTATATTTTTGTATCCCTATACATTTTTCTTTACATTTTACATACATTTTCCTTATACTCTCCACACTTTTCCTTTATATTATCTTACATCTATCTATTCTTTTATATATTTTTTATACACATACGTTATATACATACACATGTACATATTTCCATTACTTAACTACTAAGAAAATAAGGGAGAAATTTTTCATTAAAAGGAATGCACTTATTGTCTCTACATTTTTTATGCATTATCTTTATATTTTGCTATATTGTCTCTACAACTTTATTTATTTTCAATACATGTATACATTGTCAAGTATTTTCTTTACACTTTTGTCAATACCATCACACTACATGCCTATTTTTTTCTATATATTTTGCTATTTACATTTATTCTACATTGGCTATATATCATATTTATATTTACCTATATTTTCTTTTTTATTCTTATGTTCTTTTTACATATATCATCCACCTATACATTTGTTACATTACATACACTACACTAATCTTAGGGTCAAATCAAGTTTCATCATTCTTTTGTCAAATCATGTTTTCAAAAACTTTATGTCAAATCATTTTTTTTAATAACTTTTTGTCAAACTACTTTTTCAAGGACTTTGGTCACATTACTTTTTCAAAGAATCTTTATCAAATTACTTTTTAAAGACTTTATGTCACATACCTTACTTTTTGACTTTTTTTCAAATTATTTAAACTAATACTTTTTCTTTCATCTTGCAATTTATTACAAATACTACACTTTTGGCCGATGAAGAAATTTTCGTCGATTTCCAAGGCCTCCCATGTACAAAAGACGGGTTTTTCATGTTAAGTTTATTTATTATTTCTTTAATTCATTTGATAGTTGTTTAATCTCTTACTAACATTTTTACCAAGTGCTTATACAGGTATGGGAAATACATCTCAAAGACAATACTCGGAAGGCAACCGAATCACTGTTTGTATTTACTTTCCGTGTTCTTTAAACTTGTACATAACATAAACTCGTACTATAGTGGAAATATTATTTTGAATGTCCGGTGGAGATATTTATTTACTTGTCATCTTGCATGCTTAATTTAAAGCTTGTCGTTCGCTTTAGGCAAGAATTAGGCCGTCAATACTTTCATAAATAGATTAAATTGACTTGGTATAAATACTTTGTTAATTAATTCACACTTTTGGCGTTTAGGCAAAGATAATAGTTCATCCTTTATTTTTAATACACATTTTCCATACACTTTTAATACACATTTTTTACAACATACATTTTACATTCTTTCGTACACACTAATATACCTTTTATTCAAGTTAAATCCACATTATTGACACTAGGTACTTATTAGGCTATCCATTTACAATCTTTTATTCTTTAAAGACATTATATCTTTTCACTCATTTTTATACATAATTTCTTATATTTATTTTTTACCAATACTTTTTTTTACAATTCGTTTGTTCCCTATTCTTTTGGTGGGATATTCATTAAACAAACACTCTTTTACGAAACGGTAGAAATAAGTCAAATCGACTTCACTTTTTTCTGAATTCCTTTATTATATAAGCTCTTTACACCAATGAATACTCGGAGATTCCTTTTACATTCTTTATTCACTGATATATCTAGTTATACAATTCTTCATATATTTTATGTTTGATATACACCTTTATAATTGAAATACATTTTCAACATGTTTAATTTTACATACATTTTTTATACATAGACACACAGTCTTTATTATATTTGATATACCAATTTTACATACTTTTATATCTTTTATACATTCTTTATATAGTTGTATACATTCTTTATACTAACGGATATACATTCTTTGTACTAACAGATATACTTTTATACTTACGAGGTACACTCTCTTTATACTCTTTTATATATTCTTTTTTACTATACATTCTTTATGAATACTTGATACTTGATATAAATATATTTTTATGCACTGTATATACTTAGTATATCATCACCTAGTGTAGCTTTTCATGAGGTCACAATATTTTGAAAACAGGTAATAACAATGATAAACAGATAGATAATCCCCCTCTAGTGTTCAGTTAAACTAAGTTTAAGGACTGTCTTCGAACAGGCTCTGAGGGATGCTTAATACCGTCCCATCGGGGTAAATAAAACCCTTATCTAGAATTTCATAAGTTTCGTGGACTAAAATGGAGCAGACACACAAATATGTATAGGTTTCCTGATTTTTCCTAAAAAATAAGGTGGCAACTCTAACCCTTTTAAACCAGTTAGAAGAACCGTGAAGTTTCAAACTATCTTGGACCCGTTTAAAATAGGGCGTAACAGTGTTATAGAAATATAAAAAGGTGTCAGGGAAGAAGATTAACAAGGAAAAAAGTGCTGTGTATCTGCATCAAAATGTCCCAGGTGATATCAGTGTTACTGCAAAAGTTGTAATTGGTATTGGCAGGAAGGTGGGCGCCTGTAAAAATTGGACATCCCAAATATGTTCATTATTTCCATTTACATATTTGGGATGTCCAATTTTTCATACTAGAAGAAGGAAGGATTTCTTCAATGGGATTCTACTGAAAATAATGAACAGACTTTAAGGTTGGAAGGGCAAGATGTTATCTTTTGGGGAAAGAGCAATTATGATTAAACATGTATTGCAAATCATGCCAATACATCTGCTATTTGCAGTCAACCCTCCTGACTGTGTGATAAAATAGATGCATAGCATATTTTCTCAGTTTTTCTGGAATAACAATATAGAGGGTAAGAGCAGACACTGGTCTTCATGGAATCATCTTTTCTTACCCACTAATGAGGGAGGGTTGGGGTTTAGGTCTTTACATGATGTATCTTTGGCCTTGTATTGTAAATTATGGTGGAATTTCAGAACTAAACCTCACTTTGGAATGCTTTTATCGGCAATAAGTATTGTAGAAAAGAAAATATTCTGGTAAGACAGTGGAAGTATGGTTCTCAAACTTGGAAGAAGATGCTACAGGTTAGAGCTATAGTAGAACATCAAATTTGGTGGCAGACTAAGATGGGAAATTCTCTACTCTGGTTTGATAATTGGACAGGGATGGGGGCTTTATACTATGCAGCTTCTGGGGAAGTGTGTGATGCTAGTGTTCAAAATGTGAGGGATGTGGTGGTAGATGGAAATTGGGATGTCAACAAGTTGACAGAGTTGATACCAGAGGGCATGATTCAGAATATTACAAGCACAATATCACCTTCTAGTGAGCATAAAGATATGGATAGGCCATGGTGGTTACTGAATAATAAGGAAGAATTCTCAGTCAAGTCTGTATGGGAGTTTGTGAGATTAAGGGGCCAGGAAATGGATACATATAAGAATATGTGGGTGAAAGGGCTTCCTTTAAAATATGATTTTTCTTATGGAGACGCTGGAAGTTTAAGATGTCTTTAGATGATGCGTTGAAGACTATGAAGTATCAAATGGTATCTAGATGCTGGTATTGTTCAACTCCTATGGAGGAGAGAATCCAACATCCATTTGCCTCATCGTTTATTGCTGGTCCTACTTTTATTCTTTTGCAGGTATATCTATGGAGGGCCTACAGTTACAACAATTGATAATCAAATGGTGGCAAGCACCAGTGATAGGGAGATTGAAACAATTGTTTAAGGAGATTAAAACAATTGTTTAAGGCAGCTCCTATTGTAATTATTTGGAAGTTATGGAAAAGAAGAAATAGCCTCAAACATGGGGAATCAAGATCTTTGGGAAGAGTAATTCATCACGTTTTTTCTACTTTACAGAGATTAGTGCAAATAAAAAACCCATCTGCTCAGAGATTGCCTAATAATTGGGATGGTTTGATTACAAGGTTGGAAGGAGGGACAACACCTCTTAAAGTCTCTAAAGTTGTGTGGAAAATTTCCTCCTACAAATTGGTTAATGTGTAATACAGATAGGGCTTCAATAGGAAACCCAGGGAGAAACTCCTATGGTTTTTGTATAAGGGATTCTGAAGGGACTTTAGTATATGCTCAAGCTGGAGAAATTGGAATTACAACCAATACAACAGCTGAGGTGATTGTAATTTGGGAGGCTATGAAAGTGTGCAGGGAAAAAGAGTTGAATAATGTGGTAATTCAAACTGACTCAGAAATGGTGCACAAAATCCTATCAGAGGGTTAGAAGCCACCATGAGGCATTGCAATATGGATAGAGGAGATATTGACTGTGAGCAACAACGTTAATGTCACTTTCAGTCATATTTTGAGAGAGGGAAACAGTTTTTCAGATGCTTTGGCAAATCGGGCTTTAGATGAAGCCTCAGTTTAGTGTCAAACTTTTCAAGAATTGAATACAAAGTGTAGAAAGATTCTAAACAGTGATAAATCTCAAACTCCCTACCTAAGAATCAAACCTCAGTATTAGGAAAATGAGAAAAGAGCTAAGAATGATAAAAATGCAACAACAACAGTCTAGAGGCAGGTTACATCAGATAAGCAAGCAAAAGTGCAATGCATCAAAGGCATTCAGTATCAACATGGCACATAAAATTTTAAGACGAAGAAGCAGAGAAAACAGAGAAGCTTACAAGGGTCGAAGCAAATCGAGAAAGAGGTGCAGATCTAGAAACACTATAGCAGCTCGAATCAACAACACTTGGGTAAAAAGAACTCAGTTTCAGTACATGAGAAGCAAGAACAAACACAAAGTTAACTTAATGAATCAAGATCAGTTCTCAAGCTAAGATGGACAAAATAGGAAGATCCTTACATGACAATCAATAGTAGCGACGAAAGACGAGCATGAAATGGAAGGGTTGATGAGTTATTCATGATATCCATCAGCACCGTCATCGGAGGAGAAGCATCGAGAAGAAGAAGACAACAAATACAGATAGGGTTTAGAGATAATTTCCTAATTGTAAAATTAGGTCAAAGTTTATGTCCTTTTCATTTTCTTTTCGTTTATTTAGGGTTGGGCTTGATTATGGTCTGAACTATTTGTTGAACTCTTTTCATTTCTGAATAAATAAAAGGCCCAACTGGGTAAAATTTGATTTAAAAAAAAAAAATTAGAAATGCATTTTTTCTCTTCTTTATTTGTAACTTTGAAATTATCACAATCCAACATGATTTGTAAGTAATCCAACATGACAACTAAGTTGAATTTAACATGGAGTCATATATATCGAGTCTAACATTATTTGCATGCCACAATTCACCGATTTTAATTCCGCGTGGCAGCACCTCTTTACCATTGATGTCTCTCGGCTTTAGGATATTTTGATCGACTTTTTTTCCATTATACTTACAGTGGCCAATTTTAGGCAAATATAAAAATAAAAAATGGAACAAAATTTAAATACAGGCCTCAAAGTATCCATTTTCTGCAAATCATCTGTGGAAGATCCAATCTCCAAACAACCCATTCCACCCATTGAAACTATTTTCTTGTCATTCTATTTCAGAAAGAAAGATGCTCTTTAAAAATTGAAAACAATTTAAATTGAATTTTGCATTTTAGTGTTAATGATAATCTTTACAGTCGCACAAATGTCATGACATGATTAAAATAATAAATTTCAACAATCATATATAAAGTTACATAAATATTATGAAAATTTTAATTTCACAAGTTTTAACTGAATTGTCAAATAAATGGCATTTTTGTCAAGAAGGGTAAAATATATGAATACGAGTCTCATTTTTTATCTTGATTAATGGGTCATTTCGTTATCGAATAGATGTATCATTTCCATCAAATTTAGTTAGACTAGGGCATATGAATTAAAATGGAGAGAGTACCATTCATCCATGATATACCTACCTTGCACCTAGTTCCAATATGTAGGTGGGAAATCATCTGTAGAAAGTATTTAGTACTCCCCCTCATTTATTTTATGTGCAACGCCTTTAAGAAATTAAACTTTTGAAATTTTGTGGTTTTTAATTATTCCTTGATATTTCTAAAGCTATAAAAGCATGTTATTATGAACAAAATAAAATTTTAAAACTAAACTATTTTTAAATATAAAATGTGCCACTTTCTTTTTAGAGTACTATGGAAATGGAACGAATGGAATATTAAGAAACAATTAGAAGTTTACATAAAATTAAAAAAAAGAGCAAACTTATTTGAGGCTTTTTTTTTTTTTTTTGAACAGAACTTTTTTGAGTTCTGACTTCCACTCGATATACTAGAGTTCCAATATTTGATTGATTTCAATAAACCTCAAGTTATCACTCACCCTACTTTCCTGTTAATTATATAAGGTAGAATTTAGTGACTAATTCAAATTCGCGCCATGAATAATGAATTAAGAATTTTAAAAAAAATTGATTCTAGAATATGACCACTTATCATAATCATTAACAAAAGTATTCAGTTTATTTTATAAATAATTGGCAAACCTCCACGATACATGCGATATAAATATAAATCAAAATCAATGTGAAAGAGATGATTTTCATAAAATACAACTCTAAAAAGTCAAATTTATTGTCAATTTCCAAATTAGTGGGTACAACTAGAACCATGGACCTTCTTACTACGGCTAACGAAAGAAAATCAAGCCTCTACCACATAACTCTTCAAAGCCTAGATTGTTCATGGATGTGTGTGTATGTGTATCGACTCAATGGCTTTGAATAACCTAAGCACGTGAAAAAATATCGGTAAGATATAAAGAAAAAACATACAAGACATAAGAAGACTAGACATAAAGAAGAATGAAGGGCACAATAAGAAAGAAATCTATTCTCTGAAGTCTTGTAATGATGGGGTCCAATGAGCATCAGAAAGAATGAATTCGAAAATTAACAAAAGAAGGAAAAGAAAGTGCCCTTTAATTTGTATATTTTATTTCTTCCAAAGTTAATTTTGTTCAAACTTCAAAACATGTTTTGTGACTTGGGAATGTATTAGAGGAAGCGTGAAAGCTAGGTTTGAATAATCAAACTCATTTTTAGCTGTTAGTCTTTGAAAATCTTGATATACCAGTATTATATATATACTAGAGTCACGCAGCCTATTGGTTGATTTATATTGATCCTTCTCGGCCTCTTAAGTTGAAGATTATATGTTGTAAGAGAAAGTTTTAACTTGTCTAATCATGTAAAGATTCTCTGCATAAATTATTAATTTTTATAGGTATAGAACTCACTAATTAACTTGAAATGATTTAACAAAACATTACCATTGAATTCATAATGATTCTAAATCCCATTTAGTGAAACAAACAGTAAAGGACTATTAGGTTACAGCCTATATATAAGCATTCTTCAAGGTTTCAATGGTATTAAGTAAAAACCATGGTAAATATAGGAAAATGTTTATTTTGTGTCTCACCACAACTGACATTAGTTGTTGTGTGTGACATCTTTTTATCCCACCTTCTGTGACAAAGAATGACGCCGCGCGCACTTAACTAGTGTCAATTGTGTGAAACAGAAAATAAGATTTTTCTAAAATACAGTAACTTGAGGCGCAATTCCAAATCCATCATTAAGTCAAGATAAAATAATGGAAAAATGCATAACCTTCTTGACTCGGATTTTCTATTATACACTAGTACGTTCTAGGAATCTTAATGCCCTTGAACTATTTTAAAGTGGAATTAATACCACCATATTAACTTAAGTGTCCATGAAGGAGAAGTTCACATTGTCCAATCGCGTGAGAACTTAATTAAATACCCAAAATAGTTGTTCATAGGCCACGTCCAGTCCAAATAAGCTTATTTTGACTTAAAAGTTAAAAGTTCATCTCCCCCGATTTTATTTGGTCCACATTTTCAAAGGGCTTTGAAGCTCTAATCCGAGATTGATTGCGAATTAATTTTCAGCATTTTGTTTAGTGCTAATTGTTGATTTGAATTCTAATATAGTTCCTGCCACTTTATATTTTGTCATCTTTAAAGAAAAAGAAGGTCAACTTTAGATTTTCTTGATCTTTTGCATTTTCGCATTATCCTTTGTAGCGGCATCATTCCTCCATGCTTAACAATTTAAATAGTCTTATGCCTATCTTCAAAGATTTTTGTATATTGTAATTTCTTTGGTTACATTAATTCCCATGTCAGATATAACTGAATAAGAGTGATTAATACTTATCCTTATTGAATGTTTACGTCAAAATCAAATTAATTCAATTTATTATAGTTAAATGATTTAATGACGTAATATATGAATTGATTAATCATGATTAGGTGCTGTAAATCTATATGCAAATACATGACATGGATATATTGATTTGGTTTAAACATCCGAAACGAATAAGCTTTTACCCTGAATAAGTGTGTAACTCATAAGTGCTGGCAAGTTTGAAAGATTTTTCTGCCTTTTTTTTTAAAAATAATCCAGCAATATGGTGACATGTTATGATTAAAGAGATGCATGCTTTACATTTGGGTTTTACTTGCGAGTGTTTCACATTGTTAAGACATGATTGGTTGCTCGGGAGTCCTCGCTTTTAAAAATATTTTAAAAAATAGACATAGAGCGTAATTTTTTTCTTAAAAATAAAAGAAGTTGCTTGGGAGTCCTTTTTTTCATAAATTTTATAAAAAATGTGTGTGTTTTTATTTTATGGGCAATAATAGTTGGTTGTTTCCTCACTACACAGATAGTAATGACAACAAAGCAGGGGCGGCTCAATCATATCGGGGGTCTAAGGCCAAACTCTAATGAGGGGCCTTAACTTAGAAAAATAATTTTTTATATATATATATATATATATATATATATATATATATATTTATTTATCTGAAATTTATTTTTCTAGAGTTTTGAGACGCAAAATTACTAATAATTTTCTTTATGATCAATATCTTCTAATAATTCTTTTTCAATTGACAATATAGCTAATCCGTTCAATCTTTCTTGAGACATATACAAATGAAATATTAATATCAATAGAAAGTATGAAAACTAATAAAAGATAGAAAGATAGAACCTGATTCAAGAGATGGATAACTTGATTTTAAAATAATTTTCGCTCTTCAAAATCCACAACCCTTGAAACTTGAAAAACAAATTCAAAGTATATCTTCGACTCTTTTTTTTTTATCTCAAAATAGTGTTTGATCAATTGATTTCGAGCATATGGAGAATAAAGATTGAAGAGTTTAATTGGAGATTGAAGAATAAAAAATCAAAGAAAACTTTGTATTTGATAAGTGATAAGTATTGAGGAAAAGTTAAAAGGTGTTTAGAAAAAGCTAAAAAGTTAAATATAAAGTACAATAATCTATTAGAAAAAAAATTTATGAGCTAAATTTTTGGTATGAAATCAAGTGTCCCTAAAATATTGTCTTTATGAATATTACTTTCCATCTTTCTCTCACCAGCATTTCTTATTATCTTCCAATCCCAATCCCAAATGGTCACTTTTCTTCCCCTTTTTATGATTTTTTTTTTGTTGATTCCCGTTTTACAACAATCCAGTACGTGGTACTTTTTTTTTTCTAAACTCTAATTTTTTTTTCAAATAGTACATAGTATAAAATAATGTGGGCCCCCCATAATTGTGGGGCCCTAGGCAATTGCCTATGTGGCTTAAAGGTTGATTCGGCACTGCAACAAAGTATGATCTGTAAGTAACCAACAAGCATTTAGGTTGCATATGACTACTCGACATGACCTACGAATAATTCAACAGGATAAAATCATACTGATTTGTCATAACTTACGGGTCGCAGTTCTAAAAATGCCTTTTTTATCTCTTTTATTGATAACATTTCACTCATGATACCTCAGAAACAATTCTCTAAATAAATGTATTTCACTTATGGTACATGAAAAATAATTCCTTAAGTAATTCTACATATGATACTCGACTAAAAGTCTATATTATATTTCTAGTAAATTATTGCCATATATCTTGATCATATTTGTGTAGTTTACATCGTTATCTTGGGCGTTTTGAGCTTATTATGTGTTTTATGTGTTTATACAATGCGTTGGAAGAAAGGAATGATTTGGTACAAGTCGAGTCAAGAAAACTATGAATTGAAAGAGTAGAGATCGTTTCCATGCTCATTCTGCGAGCATCCCGGATGAGCCAAGAGAACCGGTCGTGCAAAACAGCTAAGCGAAGGCATGACAAGGAAGTTGACGAACTAGCACCAAAGATATACCTGAGGGCTCATCAACCTCCTCGTGATGCGAGCCCATAAACGAGCCCACGCGACCTCCTATACACCTTAGGCCATATGTAAACCTCAAGAAACTTCTTTTCAAGGGTGAAAACACTACTTTGGAGGCAGGAACCACATGAGGAGCGAGGTCGACAGAATTCAATGTCATTATATCTTGTATTGCTTGAGAAAATTACAAGATTAGGTTTTAATTGAACAACGTCACTTCTAGGTTGCTAAGAGATTAACAGCTTAAATTTAAAAGCGGGATTAGAGATAATGAAACTTTGATGTGATTTTGTGAGTAGTTTTAAACTTTTAATTGCTAGCTAGGATTATTTCGAGCGAATAACTTTAGAAAATTACTACAATTAATCAAAAGATAATTGTGGTAAGTTAAGACGCAAGAATAGTTCGTCGAGATTATAGTTGACACGTTAAGAATTTACTCTGATAATTGGGAAAGTGACAATCCTAGATTTTTACTCTTGAATATACTTTCATCTTTTAGTTGAGAATTTTACTGCTTTAGTGTCTTCTAATTAAGTAGTTTATCACAAAATTTTTAATCTTTATAGCTCAAAAATTATTCGAACTTATTAAGTTAGTCATATTGAATTGTTATCTCACAGCTTTAGATCTCTGTGAAATTATATTTAACACGTTGATTGTGTAAGTTTATTGTTTTCTGTTGTCAATATATGTAAGTTAATACCATATAACAATTGTCTCAAGTACTGTATATATTAACTGTAAAGGAAACAAAAGACAGCAGCCTTCAATTGTTTGACTTGGTCCATGGTGTGACGGCGGTAGCGTTTCTCTTTTGAAGGTTGATATGGATTATGTGCATATATTTAACTCTATGTAGACCAGAAATTTTATTTTTTTGAGTCACATAACCAACACTACTTGTTTGAGGCTATTTTACTACTTGACAAGTATACACTTGCTTGTTTTAAGCGTAAACAAGAAAAACAATATTACTTAGTCAACATTTTTCCTTAATTAATTAAATTGCCTAGTCAGGAACAAAAAATAAAATAAATTGAAGTACCTCCAACATGTAAAGAATAGAATCCTAGTATAGATACAACTAGGATACGTCCCTTAGTGTATATAGGATACGTCAATACTTGGTGCCCAAGTTCCGTAGTTTGGTTAGGACTCTACTTGTTGGTTGCTGCTATGTATTATATATTTGTTGTGTGTGTTCCCAGCAATATACAGAGAAAACGATTCTTTCATGGTATCAGAGCCATAGTGGCCTAACAACCATCCCTTTTTTTTTTCTTCTTCTGTATATTGGGCGTCTTTCCGATATTGCGTCGTAGTGCCCAGCATGACGAAAGACGCAGCCTCTTCAAGCAATATTGTGGTTTCATATTCTTCCACACCAAATCTTGCTCATCAACTGCCCGTTAAACTTACTTCGTCAAATTTCCTATTATGGAAAACTCAATTTCTTCCCATGGTGTGTGGTTGTGGTCTTAACCATCATATTGATGGTAGCGAACAAGCACCTGTAAAATTTTTGGATTATGAACAACCTAATCCAGCACATAAATCTTAGGTTCGTCAAGATCAATTCGTTTTGAGTTGGATTGTTGCTTCGGTTTCGGAAAGTGTTTTACCCCAGCTTGTTTGGAGCAAACGTCGCGTCAAAGATGGGATAAACTCGTGGCAGCGTATGCGTCGGGGTCTAAGCCACAAGTTCATGAATTAAAGATACAATTACATACTTTGTGCCGAGATAATGCCACCATTGAGAGCTATGTTCAAGGAGCCAAGGCAATTGCAGATAAGCTTGCTTCTTTGCAGCATCCAGTCAATAATGATGATCTCGTTGAGTTTGTACTTGCCGGTCTAGGCCCTGCCTATCGCCCGTTCACAAGAGCTATTGAATCTTGTCGAGAAGATATTTCATTTGACGCGCTTTATGGAATGTTGTTGAATGAAGAAAGACAATTACAAAGGGATGAAGCCCTTACTGTTATAGCGCCTACTGCTCATTACACTCAGAGCTCATTCTCACCCACCCGAGGCCGAGGTAGAGGTCGTGGACGCACTGGTGGTCAAGGATATCCCCAGCATTCTCCGAATCGTAATTACTCGAACTCTACTATCCACAAGCACAATATGATACTTCTGGAATTATTTGTCACAATTGCAAAGGCTAAGGCCACATTGCACGAGTTTGCCCTTCACCCAAGTCTAACAACGGTCCTATAGTTACTGGTCGTCCTTCCACTAATCTAGCAAGCACTCCAACACACTCTAGACAAAATTGGTTGATGGATAGTGCCGCCACACATCATTTAACAATTGATCTTGATAATTTAGCCATCCATTTCGAGTACCAGGGTCCTGAGGAGGTAACCTTAGGTAACGGTTCAACACTTCCCATCTCTCATATTGGAAAAGGTTCCATACCTATCTCTACTCATGATTTTTCTCTTGATAACATTCTTCATGTTCCAACGGCTAGACAAAAACTATTATCTATTAGTTCCTTTACTAACTCTAACCAAGTTTCCGTTGAATTCTTTCCTCCTTATTTTTTGATTAAGGATTTGGCAACGAGGGGAGGTCTTCACAAAGGGCCGAATGATGGAGGCTTATACACCCTGCCAGATCTGAAGTCGCGTCCCTCACCTGCCTCCTATGCTGCTTCACTTGGTGTCTGGCATGCTCGCTTAGCTCATGCCTCTTATCCTACTGTTCGTCGGGCTTTACCATCTGTTATTTTTTATTCCTCTAGTTATAAGACCACTAGTTTATGTTCAGCTTGTGCTGTTAGCAAGAGTCACAAAATTTCCTTTGTTGAGTCTAGTTTTAAGGGCAATGGCCCTTTAGATTTGATTTGTTCTGATATTTGGGGTCCGACCCCTGTTACTTCTAATGATGGATATCGTTATTATGTTATCTTCTTTGATCATTTTAGCAAATATACTTGGATTTACTTCCTCCAATTTAAATATGAAGTATTATCAGTCTTTATCCAATTTCAAACAATTGTTGAAAAATATTTTGGTTGCTCTATCAAGTCCTTTCAAGCAGATTGTTGGGGGGGGGGGGTGAATTTCAAGCCTTAACTACTTATTTATGTGAAAATGGTATTACCCAACGTTCTTCATGCCCATACACCCCAGAACAGAATGGTTGCGCTGAACGTAAGCATCGTCATATTGTTGAAACGGGACGTGCATTGTTAACCCATGCTAATGTTCCTGAAAATTTATGGACTAATGCTTTTGAAACTGCTATTTTTACCATTAATAGGCTGCCAACTCCTAGTCTAAATCACCAATCCCCATTTAAAGTCTTGTTTAACACAAATCCTGATTATTCGCTCTTACGCACTTTTGGATGTTTATGCTTTCCTTGGCTTTGCCCATATACGAAGAGTAAACTTGCTCCTCGCTCTAAACCATGTATTTTCTTGGGCTATAGTAAGATTCATAAAGGTTATAAATGTTTTGATCCTTCTTCTGCTAAATTTTATGTCTCACGTCATGTTATTTTTGATGAACATGTGTTTCCCTTTGCGGCTAAGGATGATGTTGTGGTGCCCACTACATCCACACATAGCACTGCTCCCATCACTGTCCAGGTGCCCTCATCTAACAATGACCAGTTGCCTCTAGAACCACCGTGCGATGCCTTACATGCTCCTTCGTCTTCATTATTGGAGCAGCCTTCAGACCTCTACACATCAGTATCTCATGTTTCAACTGATGACGTTAGTGACCAATCATCTATGGTTGCTTCACACCAATATGGAAAATCGTCAACAGCTCCTCGTGGTTCGTCGTCTTCAAGCCAAGATCAATCGAAGACTCATACGATGATCACTAGATCTCAAACGGGCTCTTTAAAACCCCATCAACCTAAATCCTTTGCTGCCAAGACAAGTGAGGTTATGGATCCAACATGCTATTCACAAGCGGCAAAATTATCTCACTGGCGTCATGCTATGCATGAGGAGTATAACGCACTTCTCCGAAACGGTACATGGCAATTAGTTCCTCCATCTGATTCTCGAAATGTCATTGGGTGTGAGTGGGTTTTCAAGACGAAAATAAAGCCTCGATGGTTCCGTGGATCGTTACAAGGCCCGCTTGTAAGCAAGAGATATCATCAACGTCCCGGTGTAGATTATGTTGACGCCTTCGGTCCCGTGGTCAAACTCGCCACCATTCGACTTCTCTTATCATTGAGCAAATACCAATAATTGGCACATTACTCAATCGACATCTCCATTGCGTTTATACGGCCACCCTCGATGAAGTAGTATATATGTCTCAACCCTCCGGGTTTGTGGATCCGAACTATCCTAATCATGTTTGTCTGCTTAAGAGATCTCTTTATGGACTTAAACAAGCTCCCTGTATATGGAACAAATGTTTGACGGATGCTTTACTTTCACATGGCTTCACTGGATCCAAGACTGATTGTTCTCCTTTTTACTTACACACTGGGAAAGAAAAATTGTTTTGCCTAGTCTACGTTGATGATCTTCTTGTAATAGGCACCAGCCCGACTCTCATCAGTTCTCTTATAAGTCGCCTGCAATCACAGTTCGCTATACGTGATATTGGGCGACTATCTTATTTTTTGGGAGTCGAAGCGACATGGGATTCTGCTGGTTTGCATCTGTCTCAATGCAAGTATGTCCATGATCTGCTGCGTCAGACCCAAGTAGACTCTTGTAGTGCCATTTCCACGCCTGATGCTGCACCTTGCAAGTTGTCTGCTACGGAAGGGAACACATTTCATGATGTGACTTTATACAGAAGTATAGTTGGTGCCTTGCAATACCTCACTTTGACGCGCCTGGATATCACCTTTGCTGTGAATAAAGTGGCTCAGTTCATGCACAACCCACTGGAACCTCATTGGGTTGCAGTCAAACAAATTTTGCGTTACCTTAAAGGTACTATGTCATATGGTCTGCATTTTGCTCATCAACCATCCGTTCTCTTACATGGCTACACCGTGATGCGGATCGGGTGGTTATTATGATCGTAAGTCCACCAGTGGTTGTGCTATTTTCCTTGGCTCTCATTTAATCTCATGGGCATCAAAGAAGCAACGTGTTGTATCTCGTTCAAGCACCGAGGCAGAGTATCGTTCCCTTGCCAATGCAACCTCAGAACTCACATGGTTGGAGTTTTTACTTCGGGAAATTGGTTGTTTCTTCTCCTCTACTCCTGTGTTGTGGTGTGATAATCTTAGTGCTACGTATTTAACTGTTAATCCAATTTTTCATCGAACAAAACACATGGAGATCGATTTTCATTTCGTTAGAGATAAGGTGAAGAACAAAACACTCTCAGTTCGTTATATTGGCACACATGATCAAATTGCGGATGTTTTGACTAAAGGGCTATCCAAGTCTCGCTTCCCGGAGGCCGGGTCAAGTTGACCGTGTTTGCCAACCCCGCTCAACTTCGGGGGTGTGGGGGGGGTGGTAAAGAATAGAATCCTAGTATAGATACAACTAGGATACGTCCCTTAGTGTATATAGGATACGTCAATACTTGGTGCCCAAGTTCTGTTGTTTGGTTAGGACTCTACTTGTTGGTTGCTGCTATGTATTATATATTTGTTGTGTGTATTCCCAGCAATATACAGAGAAAACGATTCTTTCACAACATTCTGCAAATAGAGAATGGACGCAAAATTGGCGTTACGGAAATTATTAAGTGCAGTGTTCTAAACCTTTGCTTTCGTATTTTGAATAGAGTTATAATTAAGGACTCATGATCATGAATCAGCTTCACTTGTATATAAACATATAAATAGATTTACGTATACAAAGGATTTTTAATATTTACAATTGAATATTTGATAAAAATAATATTTAGAGAAACAATTTATTTTAGATCTTCAATAACAAAAACTATATTATTTTTTTTAAAAAAAGGTAAATTATAGAAGACTAATAGCATTTAAAACCAAGTTTGGGATTTTAACACTAATTATTTAGAGAAGTTCATTGCTCCATTCGTATACCAAAAATTGATTATTACATACTCCCTCCGTCCCAAAAAGATTGTCTTAGTTTGACTTGACACGACATTTAAGAAATAAAGGAAGGCTTTTGAAATGTGTGGTCTAAAACAAGTCTTAGATATTTGTGTGGCTATAAAACGTCTCATAAAGTTAAGTTATTTCTAGATATAAAAATGTGTCAATCTTTTTGGGACAAACTAATAAGGAAAATGAGACAACTTTTTTGAGACGGAGGGAGTATTACCTATAAAATAAGAAAAATAATATGAAATTATCGATATATATTGTTACCATTCTCTAATCGTGATTTTGAAGATATTTTAAGTTTTTTCTTTCTCTAGCTAAGCATTTTAATTAATGAAACATTAACATTGCCTTTCTTGTTTATGCTTAATAAGTGTACACTTGTCAAGTAGTATAGTAGCCTCATAGAAGTAGTGTTGGTTATGTGACTTACAAAATAAAAATTTTTCCTGCGTAGATAACTTTAGTATATAAAAATATTAGATTTAGGAGTGCTTTTTCTTTCCAAGATATTAACCGTCCTTATTTGAGAGAAAAAAGTAAAAAAAGAATTTTACTCCTATTTAAGTTGACCCTATAGAGGTTTTTCTTCCGTAAAACTGACAAGCTAGGGTTTAGTGGGGTAATATTAACGCAGTCCTTCCACGATGAAAAA
>NC_081349.1:45743520-45754574 GCF_029784015.1 Lycium ferocissimum | reverse complement strand
GTAATGCAAATATGTGTTGTTGGGCCTTTTTTCGCTATGTGTTGTTATGATATACTTCTTACTATTGTTATTCAGCTGCCTCGTTGGTCTATGATTCACGTTACAGAGTTTAGATATCACAGTTGGTTCGCTCGGCCCTTCGGGTGCCGGGTGCCGGCCACACCCCTAAGGTTGGGGTGTGACATCAGCTAAGTTTCAGTGGACGAATGCTTGTGAGCAGAGTTTTCAGATATTGAAGGACAAGTTAACTTCAGCACCCGTTTTGACTCTTCCAGAGAGAACAGACGGCTATGTGGTATATTGTGATGCTTTAGGTATTGGTTTGGGCTGTGTGTTAATGCAATATAGTAAGGTTGTCTCTTATGCTTCTAGACAGCTGAATCAGCACGAGAAGAATTATCCAACTCATGATCTTGAGTTAACTCAGTGATTCATGCCTTGAAAATGTGGAGGCACCATTTATACGGTGTTCATGTTGATATCTATACAGATCATAAGAGTCTCTAATACATCTTTAAGCCGAAGGACTTGAACTTACGCTAGAGGCGATGGCTAGAGTTGCTAAAGGATTATGATGTTGATATTCTGTACCATCCTCGAAAAGCTAATGTACTAGCCGATGCTTTTAGTCGTAAATCCATGGGCAGCCTGTCATATGTGCAACCAGAGAAAAAGGAGATAGTCAGCGAAGTTCATCAATTAGTTAGCCTCGGAGTCCGATCGATCGACTCGAAAGTGCGACGCAGAGTCAGCGCTCAGTAACACGCGGTGGCGTCTTTTGGCAGCAGAGATAAAGGAGCGCGCAAGATGAAGATCCCATTCTAGCCCATTACTGTGACGCAAAGACCTCGTAAAAGAAAATACACCCGTGTTTACAGGATATGGAGCATCCGACATGTAGGTAGATTGTACGTCCCTAATGTTGCAGGCTTCACAACAGTGTTATAGAGAAGCTAATTATTCTCGCTATTCTATTTATCCAGGCGCGACAAAAATGTACCATGATCTGAAGGAAGTTTATTGGCGGGATAGCATGAAAAGGGATATAGCAGAATTTGTTGCCCAATGTCCAAATTGCCAGCAAGTTAATATAGAACACCAGAAGCCTGGAGGTCTATTGCAGGCTATGGAGATTCCGATATGGAAGTGGGAGGTAATTAATATGGACTTCATTGCAGGTTTGCCCCTTACCCAACGGAAGTATGATTCCATATGGGTTGTAGTTGATAGGCTCACAAAATCAGCCCACTTTCTGCCTGTCAGAACTACTTATGCAGCCGAGGATTATGCGAAGCTTTATCTTAAAGAGATTATACGACTTCACGGTGTTCCTATAGCTATTATCTTAGATAAGGGAGCACGCTCTCACAGCCTAACTTCCGGGAAGTCTTTTCGTAAATGGATTGGGACTCTGTGTCAAAAATCTTAGTATCGCATTTCACCAGCGTACGTACGGGTTTTTTGAGCGTACTATACAGACACTTGAAGATATGTTAAGAGCTTGTGTACTTGATTTTCAAGGCCGTTGGGATGACTATTTGCCTCTTATTGAGTTTGCCTATAATAACAGTTATCATTCTAGTATTCGTACGGCTCCCGCGAGGCCTTATACGGGCGGAGACGTAGATCGCCCACGTGCTCGATGCTCTGGAGAATCGCTTAGTAGGCCCGTACCTAATTCAGTTGTGCGCTGATAAAGTGAAAATGATCCGAGAAAGATTGCTAATTGCTTAGAGTCGATAGATATCCTATACGGATAATCGGAGACGCAAGTTAGAGTTTGAGATGTCGATTGGGTTTTTCTGAAAGTTTCGCCACGGGGAGTGATGAGGTTTGGCAAGAAGTGGTAAGTTGAGCCTCGATATATGGGCCATATAAGATCATTCGTATGTGGGTAAGGTGGCATATGAGCTAGAATTGCCTTCGAGTTAGAGTCCGTACATCCGGTATTTCATGTGTCTATGCTTCGTAAATGCATCGAGATCCTTCAAGAGCCGTCCCAAATAGATGATATCCGTGTGATCGATCGCTTATCATACGAAGAGGTTCCAGTTGGCTATATTGGGATGTATGGGCCTTCGCTATTGCGAACCAAGAATGTAGTTTCGCTAAAGTTTTATGGAGGAATAAGAATGTTGAGGAAGTGACTTGGGAAGCGGAAAAGGCAATGAAGATTAAGTACCTGCATTTCTTTCCAGCAGTACAGGGGGTTCAGTCTGAAGCATCATCACTCCAGGTATGATTCCATTTTTAGTTATCGTGATTGGTCGTGTGAGGTCATGGTATTGTATGTTGTAGTATGTGGCCCTGTGTGGCATCGTTTGGGTTGCTGTGTGCAGGTTGGATTGGTATATGTACTGGGAAAACTCTGTCAAAAATTTTATAACCCATGATTGTTTGAACATTCGAGGACGAATGTTCCTAAGGGGGGGAGAATGTTACGCCTCTCGTTCTTGTCATAGTAGAACCTATGGTTTCATAGTCGGGTATGCCTTTGAAATTGAGACCCGTGTCTGAGTTTTGGAGATAGAAAGTGTCTTACCCCGAGTACAAAGGTACCAAAAGGTATCCCTAGTATTTAAGGTGGATTTGAAGTTGAACAAATTGAATCGATGCGATCTGAGCTGAACCTGAGAAATCTGCAGACACCGGTCATTATCGACGGGCTGTTGACATGGTCGACAGACCGTCGTTATGAGGCATTGACAGGGTTCCGCAGCCTTGAAATCTGCAGGCGTAGGTCAATGGGCAAGTCAACGGACAGTCGACATGTCGACGGGTCGTCGACCCGCTCGTCGAACCGTACCGCTGGGACTTTTTAATTCCATGTATAAATATGTGATTCACGACTTTAATTCTCATTTTCTCTATTGCAAGTAAGAGAAAACCCTAGTATATTTACTCCCAACAATTTTCATCATTATTAGTGGAGATCTGGTAAGATCCGAACCCCGTAAACCCGAGCTTGTGAAGAAGAAGGTTGTTTCTAGGGTTTCTTCAAAGTTGTGAAGCTTAGGGAGTTGGAGTTGAAGTTGATCCTTGGAATCTTAGACCCCTCAAGGTATGTAAATGACTTCTACCCTTTTATTTGAGTTAATTATCAAGAGTTTTAGTGATTTTAAGTGAAGAGAGGATACTTATGGAAGTGGTAAGTTGATGAAGGGTAAGATAGGGATTTGGGGCTATTTTAAGAGATGGTTGGGAATGGATTTGGGTATATTTTGGTATATGAGTGTTGTCTTTGTTGTTGTGGTTGATGTTGGACCGAATGTGAAGTTGAAGAGTTATAAGCTTACAAGGAAAATGTTGTTTATAATTCGTTAAGCTCTATATGTATCTAAAGATGGCTAGTAAGTGAGGTAAATAGTCTAATTAAGGAATATGTTATCTTAATTGTAGATTTATAAGTTCGAGAGGTAGAAGTTGGACGATTGGATATACTTCAAGGTATGCTAAGGCTATCCTTTCTTTCTTCTAGCATGATCCTATGATATGAGCCAACAAGCGAGTAAGCGAGCTTCCATATTACTCTACTCTTAGAAGCATCAGGAGTACTTCCGTCTTTGATGTTCATGTACCCCTTTTATGAGTGTTCCTTTTGTTCATGGGTCCAATTCTATGTATACAGTTTATTCATGTATTACATTCATTATATATCTATGTACATTGATCCGTGGCCAGAAGGTGTTATATACATAAATATTAGATATATGTGGGGTATGAGAAGAGGGATAGGCGTTATACACGCATTACCACTTGATCATCAGCTGGTGCACCATGATGATGATATAAGGATCGTGCTGCACGTATCGCAGCAATGTATATGATGATGGCCGTAGAGAGGCCGATATGATATGATGGGATGCCATAGAGGCTTGACAGGCGTTATATACGCACACATATATGTATGACCTACATTGATAGGTATGAGCATGCCTATTATGCGCCCACAGAGGCATTGTCAGTTATACAGATTTATGCAGATACATACAGATACTAGTTCATACAA
Source organism: Lycium ferocissimum (assembly GCF_029784015.1). NCBI lineage: Eukaryota > Viridiplantae > Streptophyta > Magnoliopsida > Solanales > Solanaceae > Lycium > Lycium ferocissimum. Next base: position 45,750,565 of record NC_081349.1, on the reverse strand, counting down.
GTACATGCAGATAGTCATTTCAGCTTATGAGTTCAGATCTTATTCATGATTCTTATATATACATGTTGTTCTTATGCCTTTCATACTCAGTACATTATCCGTACTGACTCCCCGTTGCTTGGGGGGGGGGGGGGGCTGAGTTCATGCCGACAAGTTCAGGTAGACCGACAAGTGGTCCAGCTTAGTAGGACTTCCATCTAGCAGTGGTCAGTGTGCTCCATTGATCTGGAGCTGCAGTATATTTTGGTATGCTAGTCTTTTTAGATATACATGCATATGGGTATGACGGGGCCTTGTCTCGTCCTTTCTACAGCTTTTATTCCAGTAGAAGTCTGTAGACAGTTGTATGTATTAGTCAGACGACGTAGCTTTGTCGGCTTCTTTTTTTTGTGTACGATATGTAGTTCTAGTCAAGCCTTGCTCGTTTCTTCATCATGTTTATGTATATACGGATTGTACGAGTTCATGATGTCACCCATTTATGAGGCAAGATGAGATGGGTTTCGATCACTTGTGGGCCCTTGATGTTCAAAGGAGGTTCGGACAAGAGTACGGGGGTGTTTGGTCGCTAGAGGTCAGACACTCGTCACGACTCATCGGTTTGGGTCGTGACAACATGCATGCATATTTGGATCGGGTTGCACGCTGCAACATATGTTCGGATAATGTTATGATAATAAGCTAACCAGGGCCATGGTAGGGTATATAGACATAGTGGAGACTGAAAAAAAATTTGGCATATATATATATATATATATATATATATATATATATATATATAGGCTAGATTTACATCGGTAGCTTGGAAGTGTCAAGTTGATTCTTATCCTCCTTCTTTGCAGTATATGTTTATTATGTTACATTTATGCCTTACATACTCTGTACATTGTTCATACTAACGTCCTTTTATTTGTGGACGCTGCGTTCATGCCCGCAGGTATAGACAGCCGAGGCGAGGATCCTCCACAGTAGGCTGCCTCCAGCTTCCAGTTTTGATTGGTGAGCTCCACTTCTTCCTGGAGCATTGTCGAGTCAAGGGTTGTATATGTATTATTGTGTTATGGGTATGTCGGGGGCCCTGTCCCAATGTATATACTTTGGTCATGTCGTTAGATGTTTTTGCAAACAGATCCTGTGTACAATCTAGTCATGTTTTGTCAGTAGTGATCTCGATCTCGTAGACCCTTATATATGTGTGTATGTGTATTTTGGGAATGATATTTACAGAGATATATGTTGACCTTGCGGTCAAATGCTTAGTTTTGTATGATATTATACTCACAGGTTGGCCTCGTTAGCCTTGCTCGTCCTTCGGGATATAGATGATGTGAGTTATAGTTTGGTTTGCTCGGCCCTAATCAGCTGTCGGGTGCCAATCATGCCTCGCCAAGGTTGGGTTGTGACAGAGTGATATCAGAGCATGTCTGTCCTAGGGTTGTCTGCAAAGCTGTGTCTAGTAGAGTCCTAGTTATCGGTATGTCGTGCACTGTATCTATAGCAGGAGGCTACAGGGTATTTAGGAAGACACTTTTCTTCATGAGCCAAATTAAGAATGCAACTATCTAATCTTTCCCTGTTTAATTTTCAGCGATGCCTCCGAGAAAGAAGAAAGTCAGCACAATACTGGGCATTGCTGGGGAAGGCACTAGCCGAGTACCCCTGGCTGATTACATAGCGAGGCTCAGAGCGCCACTCCCTCGCATGCTACCTCTATTCCTCCAGTTGTAAAAGAGCATGGTAGGGTTCCGCCTCCCTCCTTCTCCTCAGCCTCTAGCTCCTCCCTCTACTATTCTAGATTAAGACTTGCGAGATGCAGTCCAATTATTGATCAGATTGGTAGTCGCTCAGACTCAGCAATAGGCTGGCTTTTCGGATAGGGCTGTCAGTTCCCGCGTTCATGATTTTCTTAATTTGGATCCTCCGGTCTTCACGGGGTCAAACCCGAAGGAGAATCCCCAGGACTTTATAGATCGAATGGGCCGTGCTTTGAGGGTAATGCATGCCTCTGATACAGAATCAGTAGAGTTGGCTTCTTATAGATTGTGGGATGTAGCAGCAGTATGGTATGAATCCTGGCTACAATCGAGAGGGCAGAATGCACCTCCAGCAGTATGGTCCGAGTTCACCAAGGCCTTCTTGGCTCATTATTTGCCGGCCGTGATTCGCAGGGCCAGAGTTGATGAGCTCTTATCGATTTGCCAGAATAATATGAGTGCTCGAGAATATAATTTGAAGTTTAACTCTTTGGCCAGATATGCCCCTATGATTGTTGCTGAAATGGAAGATAGGGTTCATCATTTTGTAATAGGGCTTGGGCCCCACTTGATAGATGAATGTATGATGGCCTCACTTCAGGATGGTATGGATGTTGCTCGTATCCAGGCATATGCTCAGAATTTAGAGGATAGGAAGAGGCAGCAGTCTGGAGAGTCGAGTGAGGGTCAGCGTAAGAGGGCTAGAAATTTTAGTCAGTTAGAGGACGTCAGGGGTAGTTTTAGGCCTGTTGACACCTAATTTTTGACCTCCCGTAATTTATTTTAATCATCCAGTGTCCTTGGATATCAAGCGGAGTGATGTGTATTTTTTAAAAGTCAAAATGATTTTATAAAATTTTTTTGATAATATTTTGCCATTTCATCTGGCAAAATAACTTCAATAATATTATAAATCATTTAGAGATTAATTACACATTTTTATAATTAATATGAGGCATTTGCGAAGTTTAATCAAGAAGATGATTTTAAAGCAATTATTTAATTAATGGTTAAAATTATCAAAGGATCAGTTAGCAAGCATTTTACTCCATTTAATCCAATAAATCTGATTATGAAGTAATCAATTTATCCTCAACTCTTAAAATTTTGCATATGCATTTGCACAATTTATTTGAATTAATCATAATTAACTAATTGTTTAATTTTGATGAAATTCCATAAATTGTTTGCTGCATCGCTAATAGCGTCTATGATTGAAATAACCAATTGATAGTTAATTCTAGCCTTAATTTGAAATAGCCAAAGTTGTTGGTTTAAATAAATTAGGGTCATTATTGTAAACTTACCCTTTAATTATTTGATTAGTTTGATTCCGACCTTAATTGAAATACCCAAACTCATTGGTTTAAATCAATTAGGGTCATTATTGCATAATTGGTTTTAATTGGTCAATGGGCCAGGAGTGGCCCTAATTGTGATGACTTATCCCATGGGTTAAGAACCATTAAGGCTATGTTTGCAATATTGAGTCTGTTTGCATAATTAGTCGAGCTTGTTTGATTTGTTTAATTGATTATTTAATCATGTTTGACCATAATTAGAGGATTTAAATTAATTGAATCACTTAATTGTGGCAATTTATTTAACTAAGGTTGAGTCCTCTACGTATATATATACACGTATATACACGGATATTCACATGTATACGTGTACATCCATGTATAATGGCCCACCCTCTTTTCTCTTAAGTCAGCCGAGTCTAGGCCCAAAAGGACCGTACCGGGCCCAAGTCACTCCCTAAAGGGGTAATACCCCTCATTTCATTTCAGTTAAGGGCCAAACGACCCTTTAAGGGAGAAGAGGGTTTCCTCTCCCAAACGCTAAATGCCGCCCTGACTTTGTCTTCTCTCTCCTCGTCACCCGGCCAAAAATGGAAATGGATCAGACGTACATAGATTTTAGCAGGCTTGCTCAATCGATTTAAGTAAAGCATTAAATGCTTACCCACTTTCCACCGCGATTCAACCTCAAACAAGGTGCAATCGTCTCCTTTTCTTTGTTTTCTTTATTTTTCTGCCACTTTCAATGGTCATACTACTGAGAAACTTTAGTGGGTTTTGTTTTTGTTGATATTGAATACTCGATTATTATTGGTTCATGAAGAACCCCACAGATTGACCAAATTCGAGTCAAATCTGACCCTTAATTTGTTGATTTACCTGATTCCTAGCCGTTGGATGTTGGTATTGAGAGATGCAATTGTGAAAATTGCAAGACTCGCACATCGTTTGAAAGCTAGGGTTTTTAGGAATTGGGACCGAAAAATATCACTTGCATGCTCAAAAATCGAAAATACCTAGGGTTTCTAGCATTTTGCTTAAGACCTTTAATCTTTTCGATAAGTTTAAGTTTTAAAGTTTTTTTTGTTTTCTTGTTGTCTGAGTGTGTGATTGACTGTTGGAGTGGAGAAGAAGGATCTTCAAGTCCAAATCTCGACCAAGGCTGCGCACAGAAAAGGTAATTTTCTCTCCTTTTGCTTATTTTCTATCATATTTTCGTTTGCCTATATATTTATGTGTTATTTGTATTCATAGGTTATTTTTAGCCTTGATTAGTTAGCTGCGTATGTGTAGTTTAGTACTTTGTTTAAGCATGTTAATCCATGTTTAGTATAGTTTAGATTAGTTCAATACTGATTAGCTAATATGTGTTATTATCTATCAAATAATATGCTTATAGACTCTGTTTGACTCAGTTAGCTTGCCTAATCATGTGGTTAGCTTAGATTTGTAGTTATTAATCATGCTTGATTTTAGTTAATCATAGGATTAGTTCAGAATTGTAGTTGTTAATTATGCTTAATCTTACTTAGTCAATCTGTAGTTTGCCCAAATGTGTTTTATATGCTTAATCCTATTCCAGTGGTAATGGAGGTCTTGTAACTACTGGATTATGACCCACAACCTAAATCATGTTAGTTCATTGATAGTCTGATTTATAAATTTAGATACCTGAACACTATGATATGTTTATGCTTAGCTTCATGTGTTTTAACTTGACATGTATCTAGACCAATTTGCAACCTCTAAAGCATGTTTAATTTAGCAGAGGGTTTCTTCTTGTTTTCAGTTAGTTTAAAGTATGTCTAGATGTCATCACTCCATTTGGATCAGTCTCAAGCCTTTGAAATATTGGTATTAGTTTGGGTATGAATCTATATCTGACCTGTTGGATGGTTAGTATGCTCCTGTGATTTGTTTAAACATGTTTCAGTATCCCTAAGTCTATGTAATTTATAGTATTGGTAAAAAATAAGATTCAAGTAACCTAAACTCAGTATGATATCTGCTGATAGGATTTGTGATGTTCAATGGTTAATCTGCTTGGCTGGAATTTGGATTCTGAGGCCCTTGACCTGAGAATTTAACATATCTGCTTGATCTGTGCTAGGTAGATAATGATAAGATAATTGTTTGTGCTTGAGTGTAGTATAATCTCTCTTGAATCTGAAAATACCTATTTGGTTTTCTAAGTATCTGTTGCTATAGTTTCTGAGTAATCATGTACTTTTATTTGTCTGACACTACCATTAGCATGCTTAAAGTATATTTGGTCCCTGTTTTTCTCAAAATGTTTAAAAATGTTCTTTCAATATCTTAAGAGCTCATACGAGTTAGACTTGATAAAAAATACTGCAATGGATTTTAAAACTAGTTGGTTGAGGTTTACATGTAAAAGGAATTTGAAAAAATGCTTTTGTTAGACTTGAACATGATTGCTCAAACTTGTGATTCATCTGGGTTAATATGGCAGCTGCTTTAAGTGGTTTAACATAGAGTTAACATGCCTTGGTCTCCTATTTGAGCATCCTCTATTTTTTTTTATGATAACCTCAGTTTTCTCTATGTCTTATAACCTACCAGTAATGGTCTAGGAGGTCTAAGTTGTTCATGTGTGTTGGGTATAAACTGTTTTGCACCTGTTAGGGATGTTTTCATATCTCACTTGAAGTGAAAATGTGATTTATATGTAAGAATGACTAGTTGTGCTCTTTCTTTCCCTCTTTTGTGTCTATGTTTTCCCTGATATTGTCCTAGGTCTGCTGTTGTGTGCCATTATGATCAATTATGCCTGCCTGTGCATGTGTCTATCAAGTTCAATCTGTTTGCTTGTTTTTAAGGCCTTTTCATGATAGTATATGCTCTATTTACGTGTTGTAGATCTTATTTAAGGGAGTACTCACATTTTGCTTTAAGAGAAAATAATGTAAAAGGTTATACGAGTTTGAAATAGCATTTTGTCCTCACTGGCATGTCCTAACAAGAGTTATCTTTATCCTGTTTCACCCATGTGTTCATATCAAAATGTGAATATGTTGAACTGATCATTCAGTCTTGAACACAGGTTTCCTTGTCTAAAATGCTTGATCATTTGTCTATGTATGAAGTCTGTTGTATGACTAAGATATGAGCATGTTAGGCTTGAATCCTGTCTACCTATGTCCTCCTTTAATAGGCCATACTTCATGATTACTTTAGTTCTTTGCCTTGACTGGGGTTGTTTGCATGATAATGTACTTGAGATATGCAAGGTGTATATAGCATGTATATACTCTGATGTATACAAGAATATATACTTTGTATGTCATTTAAGACTGATGTGTGCTTTGTCTCGTATGCATTATGGTAAAACTTTAGGCCTATTCCTTTGTCTGTTTGTCTTGATTGGGCCCTCGCTTGTATATGATTCTGAATTTGGGCCCTCAATTCTTGCTCGTCTATTTTGCTAAGTGTGTACACGTATGCATATATGTCTACATAATATGATTGTGTTTCCTCATTAAGTTCTTGATAATTAATTTGCCAAGCCATAGCTACTCTCTAAATCATTTCTTTTCTCTTCCCTTTTTGTGTGCATGGGACTTCATCTCGGGCCACTGGGGTCATTTGTTTCCGCATAAACCTTGTTAGGCCTGAGGTCCAACTCTCTTCTTTGATCGAGTCCGAACCTGAAAGGGAAGCTATTATTTGCACTTGAAGGCCCAACTATAGGTGAAAATAGTTAACTGGTGGGTTTAGGTAGGCCCACCAGCCTAACTCTGTCTCTTTATATACTTCATGTATTTATTTGTAACATATAGTTGTATATGTAAACTGTTAGCACCTAATTTTTTACCTCCCATAATTATTTTAATTACGTAGTCCTTGGAAAGTAAATAAAATGAGCTATGAACCTTAAAGGGTTTAAATAATTTCTATAAGTTGTTCAGATCAATATTTTACTCCTTTAAATTAGTGAAATGTTTTCATGACATCACAAATTTATTTAGA
>NC_081349.1:45712405-45743420 GCF_029784015.1 Lycium ferocissimum | reverse complement strand
TTTTTATCTTAAAACAGGTTTGGAAAATTCCCTGGGAGTACAGAACCCCATAAAATTTTGGATTAAAAGGATTTTTTCCCTTTGTATGAAAAAACCCTTAAAAATTGTTTTCCTAATTTCCAAAATTATGGGATTTTTAAAAAAAGTTCGAAGAGCCCAAAGTTCGGGGTTTTCCAGGTAAAGGGAAAATAAAGTAATAAACAAAATATAAAATTTTTGTGATTAGAAGGGAAAACACCAATTGTTGGGGAAGTGTTTAAATGTTTTTCTTGGGTATTTTTTAATCCATAAATCGGTAAATTGTTTTATTATGAATTTTAAAAAAATGAATAAAATGGGTTAGTTAAGATTAAATATTGGGGCAATTTGGTGATTGGGCCCAGTTTTGATAAAAAGAAAATTTGGGAAAAGGAACAAAATTGTTTGGGCCACAAGCCCCGAGTTAAAAAGGGATTTGCCTTCCCAAAAAAAGATTTGCCCAAATTTCAATAAAAAAACTTTTTCATAAGTTTAAATGAAGCTTTTTTTTTTACAAACTGATTTGGGTCTTGTAATTTCTTTGTAACAGGACTTAAAGGAATCTCAAACATTTTGGGGCCAAAAGCCCAACTTAAAGGGACAAAATAAAGAGGAAATATACTTGGACTAAGATTGAGGAAAGATGGATTTGGTGTGGAAGATGAGTTGACCTATATGAGCTTCAAATGTATAAAATAGACTTAAAATAAAAAAATCGGAAGTATACTCCATATTTTCAATAGACGCATAATAAAATTTGTAAGAACTAAACCCATTTTATTAGGACTAAAACAGTAACTACTCTACTCGGGAAAAATTCTGGGTGTGTCATAGTCCAGCAATAAAGTGAGTTGAACACTTACGTGAATTTTTTTTAAAATCCAAAACCCCCTTTTTCTAAGGGTACTTTTTGCCAAAATTTTCCTTGAAAGTTATGATATGATTAAATGACATTTTGCGGAAACTTAAATATTTTTAAGCAAATAATTACAATAATCACACATTGAAGCTCGTAGGTCGATCGTATTCTATGGATTTTTAATACGAGGGTGCGTAAAACCTTTCCTAAGGGATCACATAACCCTTACCTCGAACTTTAGTCCAAAATTTTTTTTTTTCTTGTTTGATAAACCCTTTTAAACCCGATTCTCCTAGTTTTCCTTTAATAAATTAGGTGGCGACTCTAAAATATTAAAATTCAATTAGAGCACCAACAACCTCTTAGTAGCTTTTATGCGCCCTCGTAAAAGTGAGCCGTAACAAAGCCCCCACTTTCAGCTACTAGTACTCCTTCACCATCTCAGAGGTCGCATTATGTTAGGTCTATTTATTCTAAGACAGGTCAGGATTCGAGGGCTACATATTTTCAGCACCAGAGGGGTCCAGGACAGATGAGGATGCCTCCTTCATGGTGCAGTCTGTGTGGTAGGGCTCATATAGGATGGTGTCGTCAGGGCTCTGATGTACGTTATACTTGTGGGCTTTCAGGCCATTATATGAGGGATTGTCCGATGAAGAATAGGAATGGCTTTTGACCCGGCTAAGCCCAACCGGGTCAATGGTGGCATCATCTTCTTCAGTACGTTATCCAGAGTAAGGCCCTCAGATGTCAGCCAGCAAAGGTGGAGGTAGAGGGGGAGCATCTAGCTCCGGTGGTAATCGTATGTATGCATTGGCTAGATAGCAGGATCCGGAGCAGCCAACCAAGGAGGGCACAGGTATATTACACTAGTTATGTGGGGCTAAAGAATTACTATTATGTGATAACTCGCTAAGACATTTGTATAGTACTATTTAATGACTGTTAGAGGGAGAATGCATGATTATTAGGGAGCTTTTTTTGCAATTCCCATTGGCCCTTAGTTTAGCATTCGAGGACGAATGTTTCTAGGGGGGGAGGATCTTACACCTCGATTTTTTTTTTGCGTCGTTTGCGTTGTAAGTAAACTAACGTAAGCCCGGAGAGGTTATGGACCTCTTATAAGGTTAAGGAAGACTTCTAACAAGTGCTAACCAAGTGTCTAAAGGTTTCGGGATCAAGTGAATCGAAAAAATTAATTTTGTCGAAATTTTGGAAAAACTTGGTAGAATTTTGGACAGAAATTTTGGTCCAACTTGAGGGAGGTGTATCTCCTAGAATATGAGGAGTTGTGGAATGAATAACCTATGTAAATTGAAGTTCATTGAGTCTAGTTTCTAACGCAACAAACTGTTCATCGATATGACATCGAAGTAGGAAGTTATGGGGGTTTCAAGACAGACTGCCAGAGGCTTACAGACCTTCGCGTTCGTGAGCCAAAGGCTTCACGATCGCGAAGGCCAATTGTGAGGCGGTGGAACCGACTTTCAAGGGGTATAAATACCCCCATTTTCCCTATTTTATCATCATTACACTTCCCTTGAGCTCTAGAAACCTCCATATACATCTCCTAAACACTTATAGCCCCTTAGATCAAGAATTCAACAAGACTTACACTAAACTAGATCATAAAAAGTGTTGATTTGCTTCTAGTTGAAGTTGTGGTGAATAAGCTTTGGAGTAAGTTGGTGTGGCTAAAGTTATTCAAGTATAAGGTATGTTATTCATCTTGACTTTGATATTGAGTTGTTTTTGGAGGATTTTAATGGTTTAAAGTGAAGGAAAACATAGTATAAAGGTCGTAGTTTGATATGTTGATGTTGTTGGCTTATGGGCTGATTTTCGAAGGAAGTCTCGGACGTATTTGTATATGTTTGTCATGTAGTATCTTGATTATGTTATTGTTGATGTTGTTATTGGTGTTTGGGAGCTGTTTGGAAATTGGTTCGGAGTAGATAATATAGGGGAAATGCTGTCCGAATTCCGTTAACTTATTAACTAGCTAAGTTTGAGTGTGTAAGTGTTCCTATGGCCTGATTGTTGTATGAATCATCTTGGATGTAGATTTGTAGGCTTGGAAGGTAGACTTTGAGTGGCTAAGTAAGCGACGGAAGGTCCAGCAAAATTTTGCCCTTTCTTTCTTATGGCATGATCTTATTGATACACACTCATTCACATGATATCCATAATGTCCCTATTCCTAGAAATACTAGAAGCCTATGGTTCTTGATGTTCTCTTGATATTATTGATGTTGGTCTCATCTTATGATTATTGTTCCTTTAAGGTGAGATATGCTAATGATGTTAGCTCCATAATGGAAATCGGAGGTATAACGACCTTACGTCACTCCGATGAATTCAGAAATGTGTTCTCAAGGATTTTTTGGTAAGACATGAATAGTTTTCTTGTTATAAGATCCCTAATGAGGTACTTAATGCTAGAAGATAGGCTTATGATGCATCGAGGAATTGACTAAGGTTTAGTTAATTCGGGAAGAAGTCTTAATGGACTAAAAATATGCTTATGAGTCTTTTGTAATCATGTGGGCATTAACGGATAGGTAATGACCATGAGAAGTGCATAGGAATTACCCATAGATGTCTGGTTATGATGTTGATTGTATTTACCACTGGTCAACGACCAATTAGGCTGTTATGTATTTACCACCAAGCTACGGCCAGTCGAGTAGTTACCACTAATCAGTTGGGCAGATAGCACCAGGATGATAAGTAGGTCAGAGACACAGCATTGTACATAGATGTAGTTAAGCACATAGAAGTATAGAGAGACACACATGCATTCATATTTGGATCGGGTTGCACGTTCCGCAACACATGCATGCATATTTAGATCGGGTTGCATGTTCCGCAACACATGCATTCATATTTGGATTGGGTTACACGTTCCGCAACACATGCATTCATATTTAGATCGAGTTGCACGTTCCGCAACACATGCATTCATATTTGGATCGGGTTGCACGCCGCGACATTTGTTCGGATAATGTTATGATAATAAGCTAACCAGGGCCATGGTAGGGTATATAGACATTGTGGAGACTGCAAAAATTTTAAGAGGTATATATATATATATATATATCTAGGTTAGATTTACATCGGTAGCTCGGAAGTGTCAGGTTGATTCTTATCCTCCTTCTTTGCAGTATATGTTTATTATGTTACATTTTCGCCTTACATACTCGGTACATTGTTCATACTGACGTCCTTTTGTTTGTGAACGTTGCGCTCATGCCCGCAGGTATAGACAGACGAGGCGAGGACCCTCCATAGTAGGCTACATCCAGGTACCAGTTTTGATGGGTGAGCTCCACTTCTTCCTAGAGCATTGCCGAGTCAGGGATTGTATATGTATTTTTGTGTTATGGGTATGTCGGGGGCCCTGTCCCGACGTATATACTTTGGTCATGTCCTTAGAGGCTTTTGCAGACAGATCCTGTGTACAGTCTAGTCATGTTTTGTCAGTAGCGATGTCAATATCGTAGACCCTTATATATGTGTGTATGCGTATTTAAGGAATGATACTTACAGAGATATATGTTGACCTTGTGGTCAGATGCTTAGTTTTGTATGACATTATACTCACAGGTTGGCCTCGTTGGCCTTGCTCCTCTTTCGGGACATAGATGATGCGAGTTGTAGTTTAGTTCACTCGGCCCTAATCAAGTGTCGAGTGCCAATCATGCCTCACCAAGATGGGGGTGTGACACCAAATTTTTCACCAAAATGCTTGAGCTTGACCGCTTGAATGAGGATGGTTATTATACACGTGGTGGACTTTGTTTTGACTCCTCCAAGAATGTTTACAAGGCAGTGCTTATTGTGCACCATCATACCCTGATTATGGTGGTGAGTTTGTTATAGTTGCTAGTCTTGAAGACAAAAAATGGAGGAAAGTCGAATTCCCTTACCATATCCGCTCAGTCCGTGATGGGATTACGGTGAATGGACAACTTCACTATAGGTTTAGGGTTAAAAAGCCCTACAACAGTGAAGGCGAAAGTATGTGGGATAGTTTTGGTCCTCACAACGAATTAATTTGTTTTGATCCTCTCTCTCAGAAGTTCCACATATTTCCAGGGGCGGATTTAGAGCATGCCGAGGGTGTTACCCGAACACCCTCGGCAAAAACAATATATATATATATATATATATATATATATATATATATATATATATATAGGGTAGATTTTCTGTGTTTATGTACATGTATTAACTTTTGAACACCCTGAATAAATGCAAAAGGTTAGCTCAAGCGGTCCGGGGTGTTCAAAATTGTCATTGTGTCCTAGGTTTGATTCCCATTGACAATATTATTTTTTATATTTAGCTTTTATTGTTTTTTCGAACCCCCTGAGTGAAAATTCTGGATCCGCCACTGCATGTTTCCCATCCCTGAGTCTAAGTGTGATCAAGGGGAGATTGTTAGAATTGGTTTAGGAGTTTTAAATGAATGTCTACGTATGACTTGCTTGGAAGATGGTAAGGGGAGTGTTGAGATATTGGTCATGAAGGAATATGGAATAAAGGAATCGTGGACATCCTTATTTTCCATAAGGAATTTAGAGATAAATCCTTCTTACATTGTATCGCCCTCTTTTCATGACAGGGAATGGAGAACTAGTTTTGGTAATAGACAATTTTAGAGAAAAAGTTGTTGTATACAATCCTAAATAAGATAGCATGCAAAATATTCTTGAACACACGGTGACATTATATATGTGTTACACCATTAGCTATGTGGAAAGCTTGATCTCGCCGAAGAAGTACTATTGGAGTATAAAGCAGCACGAATCGTTTGGAAAGCTAGATATATATAAAAAGCTTTACTTTTTTTTTTTTTTTTTGAAGTTGCAGAATTGATGAATAGCATAAATGGTTTTTGGTCTGATGTATTTAAGTTCCGTTTCATATCCTTTGTTCTGATCATAAGAACGAAAATTAAAAAAAATAGGTTTTTTTCTTTTGTATTGCTAGCATGAACTTTTTTAGGCTTTTTAATGTGAAATGTCAAAACAGAAGAAAACAGCTTTAATGGTGTTTATTTAGCTCTTGAATTCTCCACTTCCTAAATGACTTCACTATGGCTTTTCGTGAAACCAAGTTGAACCCAGAGTGCTACCAATACAGATCACCCTTTTATATTTAACATTAGGAGTATTATCATTGTGCTTTTTTGGTGAATGTACGTGAAACACAAAAAGGTTCCCACAGCAGAAATTGCAATTAGCATCAAAACATAGATGCAGCAATTCCCTGATACTGACATTGTATTTATTCCCCCACCACCAATAAAGATTTTATTCTCAGTTAGTACAAGATAAAGATCTTTTCTACTTACACTGTATTTTCACTGCAGCTATTCAATGCAAGAAACCAACAATAAGGATTAGAAATAGCTGCCAAGAGGCAAAATATCACTGCCATGTGAATAATCAGCTTGACCATGCTTTCTAGAACCTCCTATCCTGCTTCGTCAACCTCAATATATCGAAGATTGGCAGATCATTACACGATATTCTGGAGAGAAATGAACATATCATTATCCTTGCACAACCTGCTACACACATGAATTACCAGAATCCTAATATTTGAGAACTGTATTAACTCAACGACATCCAACCTGAAAACTACAGAGTGAATTTTAGTATTACAATGGCCAATGTACAATTTAACTAATCCCCAACAGTTGGATACAAATAGATGATTATAGACAATGTTGCATGCATTGCATAGATTTATAGTCATGACGGAACCCTTTGTGGGGTGGCATGTATTTGCAGTCATGACACAAGTTTTAACGTTTTTTAACTTTTTAGCATCTTTCCTCAACAGTTGGATACAAATAGATGGATTGGATTGAGACAAATATTTTTTTCATTATTTCTATTGTTTATTACTCCCTCCGTCCATGTTTACTTTTATATAACTTGGGACACTCATGGCTTAATAATAAGGGTAAAATAGGTATAAAATGGTCATGTCTGATAGTCTACCATGGACAAATAAAATGGATAGTGTATTATAAAAATTTATGCTATTTCAATTTAAATCACTTTGCTACTAGAAAAAATATGAAAGGGATTTATTTTTTGCTTGTAGTTTATCAATGCTTATGGGGTGAGTTTTTTTATTATTATTTTTCTTCTTGATGTTATTTTACTTGTGCAAATTCATTTTTTAATATACATAAAGAGAGATGCAAGGAAAATGTTGATTTTAATATCTTTATGTTCGTTTCTTGATTTTTGAGATGCCACTGAATAACTAAAAGAGCTCGACCAAGGAGATAACAACCTGATATTTTGTCATGGCCTCCTGCATTTGCACCATCTGGATCTATTTATTTGCTATAGATCTTTTGCCAGCTCGAATAACAACCGCTAGTTCACTGATTTCCATCCCACAAATTCGAACAAAAATCAACTTTCATGGCCTCATTTCTATCTGAAGTCTACCACACAAGTAAAAAAATTTACAAGTGTAAGGGTTTGCAATCAATGAGCAGTCCTTCTTGATTAGAGGAGGCATATCTAGGATCCGACGATCCACCAAGGGGAGAGCTTCTAAGTCCACCTGATATTTTGTGCATGGTCGTTGGATTAATTGTTAGTATGTCCAGTAGCTCCTTCACTATCAAGTCATGTATTTTATCTGGGCAAGCCATTCTATTTTCAACCTCATTTCTGTTACCGTAAAAGTACATTTGCAAGTTTCTCGGCCTTTTTTCTCTGGGATATAAATCATCTATCAGGTGATATATCTGCCCTTGAACTTTAAATGTGTTAGTATGAAACGTCCTGAATTAATGATATGCTCAGATTAACTTTAAAATTGTCAAATTATCTCAAATTCGAAAAAGATATAAGAGTGTAACGGATCGTGGTTATGGAGATGAAAGAATTAAGAGATCAAAGTATTTCAGCGACAATGGTAAGAAAGTGACTTTAAATGTTACATTATTTTAAAGTTAATAAAAGTAGTTGCACTAAATGTTTTTCTTAGTTATTTACATCATCTTGATTGACTCCAATTTCTGAAGCATTTGCTTGTTGTTTTGAGCACATTATGTAAATCTGGATACTTGGGTGTTGGTAAGTACCATCCATCTGCAGAAAAGTTGAACCACTTCAGTAAAAAACAGCGAATGTCAGAATCTTAACGTTGATTTATAACCATAAGTTTGGACATAGAACATAATGGTTTCACTAAAAATCAGCTTTAGAGTTTGAGAAGTCAGGATTAGGGATTTAAAATGAAGGCCAAACACATAGACAGACACCTAAACTTGACAACATATTTTTTTTTTTTTTTTTTTGGCAATTTAACTTTGCCTCTTTCCTATAGACACTGCAACTCATTTCAAACCGTGCCAACAAAATTACTATCCAGCCAAAAGGATAAAATGTGTGGATTACACGAGCATGATGTGGCAAAATTAAAAATAGCCACGTGGCAGTGTCTAATAGGAAAGAGGCAAAGTTAAAGTGCCAAAAGGAAAAGTGCTGCCAAGTTTAGGTATCTGTCTATGTGTTTGGCCTAAAATGGATGCAAAGTTCACAGTTTACACACAACTGATGATGATAGGAGGAGTTATGGTCTAGTTGATAAGTATCAGATGTCAACTGGAATTTACCTCTTCCTTTGGAACAGTTTGGACCTCAAAATTTCTCTTCCACATCTCAAGCATCTTTTCATGGAGATTTGTTGATCGGATTTCATACCCCAACTACAAACGAAAAGGTTCAGTAATAATAACAAAAGAGTTCTGGATAAAGACAAGTATCGAATACAATACCAAAACTGTCGTCTCTGGTCCAGAAAGTTCAATTATTGTCTGCAGAAGTGGTTCCAATTGATGCTCTTCATATACCTAGTAAGACAGGTAACTTATTAGTGCAGATGTACTACAATAGAGAAACAAAACAGCAATATCCTAGTCAACATCTATGAGTAGCCCAACCACTATCCACTCTGAAAATTAATCATGACAGAAACAAAAGCGGCACAAGATATATACCGTCGCGACCAAACAAGAAAACTCATCATGAGTATAGGGTCTATAAAATTCTAATACTTCATCGTGCCATATTTTACTATTGGAGAAGAGCAAATAGAATTGTACCAACACAACATCTAATAAGACTTACAACATCAGTCCCAATGACATAGTCGAATGGAAGGCCACAGCCAATGGCCTTCATCTGATTTTCATTACCCCAGTCCAGCTCTGCAACCTCTATGGAACCAAAAGAATCTACAAGGTACAGAGCTTTAAGTAAGTTCATAGTAAATACAGACCACAGTCGTCCAGTTCTGTTTGATGGAAAGAAACATGCGTCGGCAAGTTAACAGGAAAAGGTTATGCAAACATGCAACAGATCAAGTGGAAACCTGAACCTGAGGCTGTACTCTGCATAACGGTGGAAGGGTTAAGCTTCATATTTTTCATTAGCAACGGCAAAATCTCAGCTACATTAGTTGAAACTACGTCACATCCAAGCAATGCCATGCCTGCGGATGCATGTTTTGTACCGCAGGCAAATGTAGATGGCATCTAAAAGAATTGGGCCTAATAAAATAAAAGCAGATTAGCTTACCAAATCCTGCTACGCCACAACCTGCCCCTAGTTCAATCACACGCTTTCCTCTCAATTCAGATGGAGAAAACCGACTATCTCTTTCCTAAAATTCAAATCAATTTGTTCCCAGGTTACCAGGTAGGTCATAACTGAAGGTGTACGAGTGCTATATCGATGTAAGTGTAGGTGTATAAGCTAGAGTAACTGAACAAACAGACTCAATAACTAATTTAGGTCAATGGTCCCTCTATTCCAGTCACGCAGAAAAAAAAAAAGACAAATGAAAAATTACAGAAAAATGAAAGAGAAGAATAAGTGTGGTAGCAAGGACAAAAGCATTATTATGAGCCCGTTTGGATTAGCTGAAAAAAAGTGGCTTTTAAGCATAAGTTCTTAAAGTACTTTTTAAGTCTTTGAAAGTTATTTTATAAATAAGCAGGTTTGGATAAAAGTGCTTAAAGGGTTTTTAGAAGTAAGGGTGGTACTGAAATTAATAGAAAAATATAAGGGATAAAAGGGTAAAGTTGTTGGTCAACCCAAAATGGCTTTTAAGCCAAAAAAAAATAAGTTGGGGTTGAGCAACTTTTTAGTTTTGGTTTATTTTAAGCACTTTTTAACTTAATTTAAACTATTTTCTATTTTTGCCAAACATCCAAATAAGTTAAAAATGACTTATAAGCTGGTTTGACCAACTTATAAGCCAATCTAAATGGGCTCTATGTCTATTAAACCTTACCAGAAATTTTACTAAAACCATAGATGCATCCCAAACAGTAGCGCCTAAATGCTTCAAACTGGGATCCTGTCATGATTAAAGGCAAACAGTTCAAGATGCAGAACTGGAAAGAAGATGAGAAGTTGAAAAGCTAGTAAAGACAAATATTTTGACGAGAGACAACAACTAGAAAACATCTATGCATTTTTTTTGGTAAAACCAATACTTTTCTAGATTGACAAAGATATTAGGAAATGCCTTGAAGAAATATGGCAAGTATCACTCAATGAGAGACGTTAACAAGTTTCACAGCCAGTGAAAGCTAACGGCTGTTTTTGGAGTTTGTCACTGCATAATTTTCATTTCTTTCTTATGTTAGTTTTATAATTGTCATTCCTACTAGTCAAATATCATGATTCTCTCTTTCTTTATCTATCAATAAAACACGCTTTTCCTCAATAGAGCTACCAAATTCGAATACAGAAATGACCATGGGTCAAGGAGTCACTAATTACATATATAGCCATAAGGAAGAAAGGATGAAGATCATCAAAGGCCTAATTACCTGGAAAAACTGAAGTTGATGACCTAGAACTTCAAAGCTAACAGCGGAACTGTGTGCAGATCTTAACCTGCTAAGAGTTTAGACTTTAGATGACCATCAAATGACATAAGTACAAGAAATCATGAGCAAGAAAAGACGATATCAGGACGGCTAAGAATTAAGTCAATTACCAATATTTGTATGCATGTATAAAATTTAGGTAAAATCTTGTTGAGAAAATTTAAAAATATGCATGCATTCTATTTTCAGATGCCAAAAATGTCAAGTGATTATAAAACACATGTCTTTCTTTATCTTGCAATCATACTAAATTGGTTTTTGCTAATCTCCAATAAAAGTAGTCTGTATTCTAGCTAACAAACAAAAAAAGTGCGGAAAAATTGTTATACGTCATTAGATTTGGGTCAATCAGTTCATGTTAAGAATTAAAGTGGTCACACTTCTCAAATGATATCTAACCAAGAGATCAATTTCCAATACGATTTACAATTGTTTTAATTCACCCCAATTCCCATCAATTTTTCCTATTATAGACACAAGAATCAGTAAGAAGCTCTTCAAACTGCATAAGTTCATGCATGGTCCAAAGTTTTTCTGCTAATGCAGTATGTTTTCCGTCATATGGAAGGCCACATAAAGAACTACTACCTTCAATAGTTAAAGAACTACTCTACTCTCTGGCCAGCAACTAATAGCTGCAGTTCTCAAAATCTTTTTGTTGTATTCAAATACTTCCTAGTGATGTCAACAGCTAGAAAAACTGGCTTAACAAATTTTCTATGTGGTTCCTCTATAGTGCTTGTATAGTTTTATAGAAAACTAGCTCAAGAAGTTATTAAAAAACTCAGGCATTACAGTTTATCATTTAGGAGTGAGTGCGAAATATTTATGTACGTATTAAGAACAAAAAATTCAAAAAACCAAAATAATGAAATAGTTAGAAGAGGCACATACGTGGAAGTTTTTGTAGCCTTTTTGGATATTTTCTCAAAATACTGTGGTGGAACTTATCTAGCTGCCGAAAAGGATAATAGAAAAAAAGAGAAATATTAAAATCTTTTTATTTTTAGAGAAGCCAGTTTCTCAAATACTATTTTCGGGCTGTCTAACGATCTTAAGCTATACTACACAGCATTTTGAATATATTCTTGCATTAATCATGGAGTGGAAAAAAATAAATTAATGTCCAAAGCTATAGGTTCTTGCCTTTTATCTTATATTTTTCCACTCACTGATAAACTAGCAATTACAAGTTCATCAGCACGTTAAAAAAAAAAAAAAAAAAAAAAAGTTACTTTCCTGTGAATAAGAAACCAGCTCAAATTAAATATAGCATACCTGATCAGATTATCCAATTTCTCACCGGAAAATTTGATGAACCAACCTAGCAAAGCTTCCAATTCTCCTCGGGGTGGTGTCTTAAATATATATCCCTTGAAAATACCTCACAATTATCAATCAAAGGAAGAGTTTGGAAGATACAAAACTCGAACTCAAAATGAGGGGGCGATCCAAATGGAAGAAGAACCTACCTATTTATAAGGGAAAATGCTTGGTCTCCATGATACTTGGCCATCACTCGTATATATTTCACATGGCTAGTTGTGCCATATCTTACAGTTCCTTTTATGTTGCTTCACTTTCCTATTTCAGCTGCACTCTACGTTTGCTGCATGTGATGTACCTTTTATTACTTCTTCTTGTTTATTTTTCTTTTTCAACAACGAAATACTAATAAAAGAACTGGCAAAACATTAATAATAGTAACTACTACCTTCAATGTTGTAAAAAACTACTCTACCTTCCAGCAACTAATAGCTGCAGTTCTCAAGTATTCAATTTTGTGGGATTCAAATACTTTGTAATGTTGTCAACAGAAGAAATGAGCGTCACTCTTCCTTCATCATAGTTTGAGATGTGAAGAATGGCTGCAAATTTTGTATGTTTTAATCAATGCCTTTAATCAATTCAATGACGAAAAATTCAAAAAAATCAAAATAATGAAATAGCTAGAAGAGGCACATACCTATCCGGCTCCGTATGTAGAGGAGGGCCATACACCCTTTTCAGACATTTTCTCAAGATACTGTGATGGAACTAATCTTGCTGCCAAAAAGTGTTGAAGAGTCCCACATTGATGAAAAAGGGATGGGTGGTCTCCTTATATGGACTTGGCAATCCTCACCTCATCAGCTAGCTTTTGGGGTCGAGTTATTAGGCCCAAGATCCATCTCTTTACGCAGTATCAGAGCAGGGCCCATCCCAATTCTTGTTTACCGATGTTGGGCCCTTATATTAAAATTGTCCACGCTTCACATGTCCAGCCCCGGGCGTGAGTTGGGGGTGTCGAAGAGTCCCACATCGGATGAAAGAACAATATTTATCTTTTTATTTTTGAGAAGACATTTTTCTCGAGCACACTTTCTGGACTGCCTAGTGATCTTAAGCTATTAATTAGTTGGACCATCGAAGTTGTGGGTTATCACACGGCATTTTGCCCCTGTTCTGGATCGTTGTTACCTGTCATATTGTATTGTTACATCAAATATGGCTTGTTTTGATTGTTCTTAAGGTTTTACTGTATAGTATCGTTAAATCATGTAACGATGAAAATATCCACTTTTTGAAACAATTGATTTGGTGTGTTTCTGTTGTTACCTTATTTCTTTTTCTTATTATATCCTCATTTGATAGCATTTCATATTTTACCCTTTACCCTTGATATTCCAATTTAGCATATACACAAGTATTGTCATATTTTAGTAAATTTAGCAGTTACTATTAGCATAATATACAGTCAAACCAGAATAAACATGCATGCTATTACATCGTAAGAAACGATGCAGTTTCTCTAAATATTGTATCCACTAATACAGTATTATCATACAATCAGAGGCGAATCCAGGATTTCAAAAGGATGGGTCCACCATTGCTTTTTAGATAAGATATAAAATTTTATAGTGACATCAACTTGGCGAGCAAAACGTTAAAGGCTGCTTAGAATTTGTTTTTTAAAAAAAGACAACAAAAGTGCATTCAGTAGGGTTCTATCCTGTTATATCCCGTATTTTCGCGTATTTGGGAAAATTCGAAATAATTTTGATTTGTAAGGAATAAGGTCATATGTGGTTTGAATTAATGTATGTGTGTGTTGTTTATGAAAAATATTGATGTGGGAACACGGAGGAAGGCCAAGGGCAAAATGGGAATTTTGGAAATTAGCTTCGGGAATTACAAAACGAGAATTTTAACCATTTGGGCTCAAGAAAATTGGATGGAAAAATTTGAGCCCAACACCTAGGGGTGGTAGGCCATCACTTGGCCCAAGCCCACCTTTTTAATAAATAATTACCATGTGCTAAAATGACTTATAAAAGATCATATTCTCTAGAATTTTCTTGAAACAAGAAAGAGAGAGCAAACAGAAGAACAAGAAAAACCAATAGAGGGCATTCGGCCCTCTTGCTCTCATTTTCAACTCTCAAAAATCTTTCTCCAAAAATTCGTATCTTGTGATTTTCCTACTAAATTGAGTATCCTCTACAACATGGTGCAATTGTTTGGGAAGGAAGAACCCTTGTTTCTTCAATATGACAACATGTTTGAGTGAAGAAGATTGAAGAAAAAGGTAAGAATTTATCCCGTGTTATTATGTTATGAAGGTTTGTTTGTGTTGTAGTGTATGGAAATGAGTAGAATTCATGAAAACATGGAAGTTTGCAAAGTGGGTGTGCCTATGTATGTGTGGCCGTGTGTATACTACATTGTATGCATGTGATGTGTTGAATTTTATGTTGTATTTTAGTTTGTGTAGGATGGAATGTATATTGAAAATGAAAGTTGAATGAATTGGATGGAGGTTGGAAAAATGAGTGTGGCCGTGTGGCATTTGAAGTTGGAGTGAGAAGGAATTAATTTGGTTTAACATGTTTGTTGTGTTATTGTGATCTTAGTAATGCAAATAGAGGTTTAATGACTTGAATTGGCATTGGAATTGCTTGCGTGTAATTATGGGAAATTATGTGAAATTTATATGATTTTTATATAAGTATGGAAGTAAGACTTTAAATGTGAATTATGGTTGTTGTTGACGAATTTGAGGAAATAAAAATGTGTTATGAACGTTTGTGTCGAAGAATGGAAGTTTTGAATGAATTATGAATTCGGTGGGATTTTTGTATATTTTGCGAATATTTTGTATAATGGTGTGGAATGCTTTCGAATGATGTTGGAGTGATTTTGATTAGTAAATGAATATGGAAATATTGATATTAGCTTGGAATTGTGAAGTTGGAATGGAAATTGTTGTCTTATGTAGAAAGGAAGAACCATTATACTAGAATGCATTTTAATGTAATTTTGATGATTGTTGAAGTTGTTGGTTGTTGTTGTTGATATTGCGAGCCGAGATGATTCTCGGGGATATCATATGTATAGGGGGGAGATGCTGCCCAAATTTTTGTAGAACAATATAGGCTAAGGTTAGAAATTATGAGTCTCATGAATAGTAATTGGTCAACATGACCATTTGCAGATTTTTGGCGAAACGGGATCGAAGTTTTGATGAGCTTAACAAGCGAGAAAGGTATGTAAGGCTACCCCATTTCTTCTTATGGCATGTCCTAGGTATACTAGGTCGATATTGGAGCCTCGGGGAGCAATTTTGTTCCTTGAAATCGAAATGAAAATCAAGTACTATTCATTCAATTGAATTGAACTAGAAAACGCATATTTTGTTGGAAAGCGCCCATATGTTCAAAACTTGTATAAATGTAATCGATTTGCTTCAAACCTTCATGTATGGTTACATAGACCCCAAATAACCGCGATTCGTGTTCGCCACCTCGACTTGACCCGAGGTGGGCCCACTAACTCCGAGACTCTTTTGTTTGCCCTATTAGTCTCATTTTTATACGGTATAAAGGAGGACTTTTGCTATGAGTTTGAGACTCCGTTTGGTTTGTCTCATAAGTTATTTGAAATCTTCTCGAATATGAACGACACTAATTTTCTCGAAAAATAGTTTATGAAGTACTTTCGAAAGTGTTGTAAATCTAAAAGCTTACATCCTTTGTATATTAATTCCGACGGACCCAATACTTACTCTGAGCCTTTTCGATCTTAATATGAGTATGGATATGTATTTAATTGCCGAGTTTTGAAATTTAATTGGATATATGCATATGGTTCTATTTTGAATCATAATTACCATTTTGGAAATACCTTCGTGAAATAAACCCGCTTTGATTAATTGTTTGAACTATTTTGACTAAAGAGCCAACATATGATTTTAGCAAGTTTGTAAAGGTATTTTGATATATATATATTGCATTGTTTGCTCACGACTCCGCTCGTGCCTTATTATGAACGTTCACCGGTTCCGGCGGCTTTGTGATCGCGCGCGCACCATGATAAATTCGGCAAGTATCTCGTGTTACGGTTCGAGACCCGCCATAGGGCCGGGTTCCGTTTATGGAGTTATCTTGTGATATGGCTTATGATATATGTGATGATGTGATTTGTATGATGGTGTGATGTGTTTGGAGATGTACGGAGATTTGAAACCCTTCCAGAGTTATGCGTGAGTGGCACTTTTGGCGTCGGAGGGTGACCACGTTCCCGAGCGTTATGCATGATTTTGATTTGCATTATATATGTATATGTTTCAGTACGGATCCGATAAACTAATTCGGTATTCTCTCTCCTTATACTTTTACTTCGCCTATGATTTGGATTTCGCACTTTATGCTTTACATACTCGCACATCTTTCGTATCGACCCCCCTCTTCGAGGGTCGCGCTTCATGCCCGCAGGTACAGAGGTTCGTGATTTGCCAGTGTAGGCCACACATTCTGCTATTACAGAGCGCTCCTTTGATCCGGAGCCCATATGTTGGTACATATCTTTTATGGTATATATGTATTTCTGTATATTTGACTATTTGGGGTACGGCGGGGCCCGTCCCGTCATATGATTTCGTTATGATTTGTAGAGGCCGTAGTCATCTGTGTGGGTCGTGGGTCCTATGTATGTTCGATTCGTTTTACGGTTTGCATCTTAATGCGGTCCCGTATTGTTATGGTGGCTATAATGGCCCTTGTATTTGTATATGTGCATATATGTCGGCGATGCATATTCGCCGCTCTTTTGACTTTGATATGATACTGCATGTGCGCGGTCGCTTAAGATAGCATGTATTTTCACTCCTCGCTAATAACGATAAGTATGATATTTGAACTAAGCTATATTATGATGATTTGATATGAGAGTCTGTTTGGGTGTCCAAATAGGGCGCCAGTCACGGCCCATGGGGTTGGGTCGTGACATATCCCGCGAGCTTACAAGATAAAACCCAGCACTTAACCAGTGCTCCACTCAGTCTTATTTTACCATGTGTTCCTTCAATTAATATTAGATATATTTTAAGAATTATATACATAATATACCGAGTGTAGTCAGGTGATCCTGGGTTCACGTGACCCATTTTTTATACGCAAAATTCGTCCCTGCATTCAATCCACTACAAGAATGATAAATGAGGCCATATGATGGCATTAGCATAGAAGTATCAAGAAACACTTCATGAAAATAAACACAGACTATTAATTACCAATTATACACAATGACAAACTAGTGTGTGGATCAGTAAATATAGGCTTTTTCTTGAATCTTTTATTTTTTTCACTGGCTGATAAAATGCAAAATCCAGCAACTACAAGTTCATCCACAATAATAACATACCTAGTGTAATCCCACAAGTGGTGTCTGGGGAGCTTATCCCTACCTCGTAGAGATAGAGAAGCTATTTGCAATAGGCTCGGCTCAAGTAAAGCATTTCAAAGCTGTTTAAAAAAGGAGATATGAAAATAATGAAAGCAGTAACAATAACGAAATAATGCCATAGAAAAAGCAGTACAAGTTCATCAGCAAGTGATTATTTCTCATGTTTAAGAAACCCGCTCAAATAGATAGCGCATACCTGATCAAATTGTCGGATTTGTCGAGGGAAAATCAGATGAGCCAACCTAGCAAATCTTCCAATTCCCGCCGGGTGATTTCTTAAATATGGAGTTGCTTTTATGTTTTACGTAATAACGTTTGCTTCATTTTTCCTATGATTTTCACCCCTAACTTTGCTTTAAAATCAAACTTCCCCCTCAACTTTAAACAATGACGGTCTCTCCCTTCCCCCGCCCCCCACCTTTATCCTATGCAATGACTATTTCACTCTTATTTTTTTCAATCCTCAATTTATGTATACACTAGTTCAGTAAAGCCCGGGCCCAAGATCAAGATAATTAATATGCACTTCATAATGGTTTTAATTGAAAAAATTTGTGTACGTTTCTTAGGCACAACTTTTTTAAGAGCACGTTTGGATGGGCTTATGGCTTTTGACTTGAAAGTCAAAAGTAGTTAGGGATTCTAACTTATGACTTTTGGCTTATTTTTGTTATTTTGACTTAAAAACAAGTGCTTATAAGCACTATTTTTTTTTATCTTACCAAAACACTACAAAAGTGCTTAAAAGCTATTTTGACTTAAAAGCACCTAAAATAAGCCAATCCAAACAGCCTCTAGGATGGTCGCTTCTTAATCACGTATTATTCATTATTTAAGTGTTTTGATTAGACAATTAGATAATTTACTAAAAGAATTGTTATAAAGCGATGGTGTAGTAAGAGGCAGTGGTGTTCACCCGAACATTTAAGTGTATATTTATGATAAATTTTCTATGTTCATACATATATTAATTTTGAACACCCCGAACATATAACGATTGTATATTTATATCCAATTATTTTTTCCGAACACCCGAGTGAAAATCCCGGATCACCGGTTATAAGAAAGCAAGAACAAATATCAAAGAGATAGAGATAACTTGGATGTTTAGTAACATAATTTAAAGTATGCAAAATGATATATTTTATGAATTTGTGAGCATATAGTTTCTAGTTAGAGGTAGGAATAGCATGTTTTGGCATTTATTGATTACCTACTTATAATTTCATGTGACAATGGTTTATGCAAAAACAAAAACGGTGATTAAAGTCTAGGTTTACATGAAATTAAAAAAAAAAAATTGAATTCATTAATGAAACAAAGTTTAAGAATTAATTTAGTTTGTCATTAACTCATTGATGCTTTATTTTTAAAAGAGAACACCCTTGCTCAACCAATTAAGGATTACATGATTTCTGACAAATTATTTGCAAGAAAAGAAGGATGCAATTATCAATATTTAATAATTATGGGATTGAGGAGTTGATCACTTGGTAAGCCATCTTATCCTCTTTTCTATCCCACATAATTAAGCAAATTGAATCAATTTTAAATGTTCTTTTTCTTTTATTTTCCCAGATTTTAATCTATTAAGTATTAAAAAGTTTTAAATTTTATTTTCTATTGTATAATTGTGTTTAATCCTTAAATAAGATCAAGAGAATGTGACTTTATATTTTCAATTTTTTTTTTTTTTTACTAAAAATAAGTTCAAGAGAAATTTACTTATTATTTAAGAATTACTAAAGAAAATTTGATCGACAGAGTACTCTTCCGGTACCAATAAGTTCTTCAAAGTCATTATCATCACCATTTTAGATTATCTGTGCATAATTATTTTTATTAGATGACATCATCACTATTCGCAACTTTTTTAGCATTTGAAAGGGCTAAAAATTGATTGTGTCAACCTAAGTAAAAATGAAATAAAGTAGGGGCAAAAATAAAACATAGAAAAAAGATATGCTATCAAAAAGGATTTGAAAACATTTTGATTTATTGGAACATACTTTGGTACATGAAGTACTTAATAAATAGCAAATTCAAGGGCAATTTGAAAGAGCAAACCATTTTGATTGGGCCAACCAAATAGTTACAATGTAACTAAGTACTACAAAACTCATTACATTGTCCCCTATATATAGTAGTAATTTTATATTATACTAATTATTTTTTTAATCTAGGTATTTATAGATTCTTATTTAAGTTCATTAACATTATAAGTAGAATAATACTTTTATGAATTTGTAACAAAATCTAATGCTATTTTTTATGATTGTTATTTCAATATTATACGTAGTAAGTAGGTATATATATATATATATATATATATATATATATATATATATATATATATATATATGCATCTGTGTATATTTAAGTTTCACTTCTCTCTTATTCTATATTGTTTATATAAATAAACAAGTTTTGGTTGTCACTAATGGAATATTTCTTAAACTATAATAAAATTCATTTGTAGTATAAATAAATAATTTTTAAAAATTTGCCTCTATTTTATAATTATGTTTGCATTACCTACATATAATTATATTTACAAAGTTATTATGACCTGTTATTTTTCACTTTTTTCTTCGCCTAGAAGATAATATTTATTTTTATAAGAAATTTGTTCATAAATAAAAAAAAAATAAAAAAAAATATCATGATCTTATAGAAGTAAAAAAAAGAAGACAAAAGTTGATAAAGTAAGGGTAAAATAGGCATTTAAGAAAGTTAATTAGGATAAAGGGGAGAGAGTGTCTATTATTCAAAATTGAGGGAAGAGTTTGATTTTTAAAGCATAGCTGGAGGGTGTAAATGATTTTTACCCTTTTTCCTATTCAATTGTACCATATGTCAGCTGAAATGTACCTTTTACTTTTTTTTTCCTTAAGACAAAAGTTTACCAAAAAAGAAAAAGGAAGAACGAAAAATAAAGACAAAACGACAAAAATGTTTCTTTATACTTGAGAGTACGTAGGTTTAAAATGGTCCTTTAAATATACTTCTCAACAGCTTAGTGCACTTTTAGTCTTCGACAAATATGTAACAAACTCTGACAGTTAAATTTAACCGGAATTGTGGGGAAAAAAAAGGAGATTTAACCAGAAACAATAGAAATTTATGCAAATTCAACAAATTGCGACATTGGCACACGACACTAGAAATCGATAAAAATAGCAGAACTGGCACCTCAAAAGCAAAAGCTGCATATCTCTAGAAATAGAGCAAAAGCATTAGAAACTACAAAAAATGCACCTCTAAATGTGAGTTTATGCTAAAACCCTTTTTACTACAATACCCATTAAATCTTCATTCAATTCAATATCCGAGAGACAAAAAGTACTTATTTTTGATAAACTTAAAGGACCAAAACTGCTCATGAGTATATTTTAATGCATAATATTATCCCCAACTTAAAACATAATAGACTATTTTTGTCAATTTCTGCAATAACAAAAGACAAGTAAAAGAAGTCGCAAAATATAAATACTAGCTTAACACAGGAGTGAATTTGCCTCTTCTTTTCATACTTTTATCATTATTGTCATGTAAAAGAATTAGATATCCGAAAACACACCAACTCTTTAAGCTCCCCTAATAGTAAATTTTAGATTAAAGTTGTACTGTAAAACTAAACAGTGTTATAAAGCACGCATGCTCAAATGCTATATAGCACGAACATGCAATAAATTCAGCCTCCAAAAAATTTAAAAAATTTAATTTGATACAAAGTGATAAACAATAAAATAAATGAAAACAAAAAATTAAAAATATAGTATCTTTTATCTTATAAATAATACTAGAAATATAAAACGATGGCACTGTTCGTGTGCTCACTTGGGCTGGCCGTCGCACTGTTAAAGAATGAAAAAAGTCCCTCATCGGTGGTTAATGAGATGGGTAATTTCTTTATATGGACTTTGACAATTCTCCCGGGCAATTTGCGTGATTGCCCTTATTCAGGGGTGCTCTTTAATTTTTGCCCTCGCCTAAAAAGCATAGGTTCTGGTTGACACCCGCTAGTCAAAAAAAAATTTTAAAAAATCGTAAAGAAAATTTGCGCAAAACTCTACCTTAAGGCGAGTTTGCTTTAACGCTTAGTTTGCCTTAAGGTAAAAGGCAAAGTTTGCCTTCAGGCTTAAGACTCTCCCTTCAAGCATAAGACAAACTCTATCTTGTGATTATTTTTTCTAATTTTTGACTGAGCAGGGTTCGAACCCGGAACCCATGTGTTTTTAGGCGAAGGGAAAATAATTAAAGATCAGTGCCTTTGAAGGACAATCCGGGCAAAAAAAATTATTCTCCCCTCATGAGCTAGCTTTTGAGGTTGAGTTAGACCCAAGATCCATTTCTTTATATGATATCAAAGCAGAACCCATCTCACCCGATATTGGGCCCCAAATTAAATTGCCCCGCTCCAAATGTACGGGCCTGAGGTGAGGTGTTGAAGTCCCTCATCAGTAGCACGCACATAGAATTTATAGCTGCAGAGAAACAAGAAAGCTTCTCCTCTACAAAATGGGTCATTTGCACTTTTGTCATTATTTTGTGCTGGTCTTTAATTTTTGTCCCTCAAGATGAACGACTTTCTAGCGGGGTATAAGTTTATATTTTTCGCATCATAATATCCACAAGTTATGTTATATCCTTTTGATGGGCATAATATCCCGCAAGTTATGTCGCTAGACATAAGTTCGCTTTTGAAAGGTAAAAATTAAAGACCAGTCCATTTGAAGGGAAATCCGTGCAATTTCTTCCTCAAAATGATATTGAAGTTGTAAGTCAATCTGCCCGGCCCCCATAACTTTCTTTGTCGGTTATTAAGAAATTTTGATACTTTGGTTGATGACAAAATTGCACATGCCAATTCAACTAAGTAAAAATATCGCCATTTTAAAAAAATAAAATAAAAATTCTGGAAATAGTACAGCTAGTTTTTGAATTGGGACAAATTTGAATGTTTCAGAAAAAACAAATGGACATGTATTTTGCCAGTTGCTTTCTTGGTCCCCTAGTAGCTGTATAAGGTGGACTGACCCTTGTATTTGGGTGTTCATCATTTGACCTCACGTGCCCAGAAATGACTTCCTGATTTCTCATTTGGTAGCTAGATATTGATAAGTAATATTTCCTTCGTCTCATAATAAATGGCACTTTAATAAAAAAAATTATCCCATAATAAATGTCATTTTAGAAAACCAAGACATAAATTGACTAATTTTTTTCAACTCTACTCTTAGACAAAAATTAACGAGTTAAAGTAACATCTAAATGATGATTGAAAAGGGTACACAGTAACTTGATATTGTTGGATTCCAATGTCAAAAGAATTATTACTTGTGCATGCTTCAATCGAAAAAAAGTAAATTATTTTTTATTATATAGAGTAATTTAGAAGCTTACATTGTATTATTGGTTTAATACGACATGTTTGTGGGCTAAGCACACTTATTATGGGACGGAGGGAGTGTACTTGTGTTGGGTTAATTTGCTATTTTTGGTAAGATGTTGTTATGGTCTGTATTTATTTTGGACCACAAGTTTCAAGAATCTTCCATTTCTTAAATTTTATGTATAGTCAAACACTATCACATAAATTGAGACTAAGGGAGTAATTTTAAAATGTGTAGTTAGTTTTCGTGATTTACACCATATTTTGCACTTTTATGTATTATCCCTTCAAAAAAATCGAAGGACGACTCATTCGGTTATGGACTTTTAGGTAAGGGGATCCATATTTTATAAAAAAAGTAAAAGAAAGTTTTTTTAAATAAGCTAGCTCCACCCCTAAATTTAAACACACTACTTATTTTCTCCGTGGTCAGTCATCAGAGAACTTTATCACTTCACTACATGAACTGCCAAATATTAAGTTTGTTTGTTTGTTTTTTTTTTTTTTTTTTTTTTATTTTATTTAAATGTTGAAGTGTATAAAGAGAAGTGGAATGAATTCTCTCTTTCTCACACACACACACTTACACCAAGTCCATTTCACACTCATATTTCCCCTTATACATGTCAAAACCCTTTACAACTCCATGATATTCTTCATTCAAATCTTAGGGAGGAAAATGGCTACTTCATTCTCTCTTCTCGTTCTTGTTTTGCTACTTCTTTCTTTTTCTCATGTCCTTTCATTGTCATCAAAGTTTTTCTTGCATTCTGGCCTTATAAGGTCCTCCAAATTCCCTGTAACAATGGCTGAAAAATTCATCAAACAACTTAACTTGTTCCCCAAACATGATATAAATATTGTTTCTTCAAAAGAAATAGCACCTGTTACTGAACAGAGACTATTTGAAAAGAAGTTGAATTTATCTTATCTTGGTGATTCTGGTGCCACTGTCCAAGACTTAGGTCATCATGCTGGTTATTATCGTCTTGTACATACTAAAGCTGCAAGGTTCTGTTTTTATCTATGATTATTATATTTCAATTCACATTATTTTGCAGTTGTTACTGTTCATTTTTTTTTCTGAATTCTATGTAATGTTTTCCTTGTCATTTGCTGTGTCTGCTTTACTTCGGTATTTTCCTTTTCAAACTGCTTGGATATGCGCTACTTGAGCCGAGTGTCTTCTGAAAACAAGATCTCTCTACCTGCATGAGGTAGGGGTAAGGTCTTCATACACCCTCCCCCAAAACCCCTTACACTGGGTATGTTGCATTGATTACTATATCATATTTCAATGTCATCATTGAGTTTATTTTTATTTTTATTTTTATTCCATTTATCAATTTTATAATGTTTTTAATTAATTCAAAATTAATTCTGTTTTTTTGGTTGTGGTGTAGGATGTTCTATTTTTTCTTTGAATCCAGGAGCAACAAGAATGATCCAGTTGTGATATGGCTAACAGGAGGGCCAGGATGTAGCAGTGAATTGGCGTTGTTTTATGAAAATGGACCTTTTCAAATATCAGCCAATATGTCTCTTGTTTGGAATGATTTTGGCTGGGACAAGGTGAATCTTCTTGTTTTTTTCATTCATTTAAACTATAGTTCATTCAAGAAAATTAAGTTTGGTTAGATTAGATATAAAGAGAACGACATGTTATTGTATTAATATCCAACCTTTTTTTCTCTATCATGCAAATTGTCTCCTTTCAACTACTAACTAATATTCTTTAATTCGACTTAAATGACTTCCAACTACTTCTAATTATGGATGGATAAGTCCCTTCTCCCTGCCCTTTTGTCTTCTTTTAATTTTCTTTCAATCATTGATCAACCAATTGCCGACAGCTACATTATCTTTTTGGCAATATAATAGCTGCTCATTTCTTCCTTTGTGTTATCTAAATGAATTGTTTTTGTTATCCTAGTTAAGAATTAATTAGAATAATACTCACATTAGTTATTGTGAATGGACAGGTATCGAACCTTATATATGTTGATCAACCAACAGGAACTGGTTTTAGTTATACTTCTGATGATCGTGATATTCGTCGCAATGAAACAGATATAAGCAATGACCTTTATGACTTCATCCAGGTTCGTTCCCCTTTTTCTTTTTCTCTTTTCAATTTGTTTGTTTTACTCCCAAAATACGAATTTTGATTCATATTAATACTAAATATAGGTTGTATTTGATAATAGGCCTTCTTTAACGCGCATCCAGAGTATGTAAATAATGATTTCTACATTTCTGGAGAATCATATGCTGGCCATTATATTCCAGTATTTGCTTCTCGTGTTCACCAAGGAAACAAAAATAAAGAAGGAATTTACATTAACCTTAAGGTAAACTTTTTTTTTTTTTTTTTTTTAATAAGTTATCTCCCGGTATTTTCAACAGTTATGGTCTGGACTTAGATACTGATGTCTATTTAGTCAATTATTCGATCAGGGATTTGCCATTGGCAATGGAATGACTAATCCTGAAATCCAGTTCAAAGCGTACACTGACTATGCTTTGGATATGAAATTGATCAATCAAACTGATTACGATGACATAAGCAAATTATATCCGAAATGTCAACAGCAAATTAAGTCTTGCGGTAATTCTTTTGTTCCACTTGGTGAATAATTTTTTTTTACACTATTAGTTTTATTTAATTCATTTTAGCCGGATGCATGCATTATTTTCCATGTTGCTAGTTCTACTTATTATGGGCAGTTCCATGTATTATATTTCAGGTGATTATCACCCAAACCATTCTTCGATGTAATAGCAGCTGTTCTTATCAACCGTTTTCTGTGAAAATATTGGTAGGAAATGGTGGTGAAGATGTTTGCTTGCATGCATTTCAAGATTGCTTTAACATCTTCAGCAGTATAATGGACATTGTGGGCGACAAAAATGTAAGAAAGCAGAAGAAAATTCAGTTTTTTTTTTTTTTTTTTTTTTTTTTTTAAGAGAAAACAGTCATATAACTAAAGAAAATTTGATTTCTAACCATCAAATGGAATATATATGACCTTTTACCTCCAGTATTATGATATCCGGAAGACTTGCAAAGGTGACCTTTGTTATGACTTCTCGAGAATGGAAACTTACCTCAACTATGACCGAGTTAAGCATGCCCTTGGTGTTGGTGACGACATTGAATTTGTTTCATGTAGTAGTAGAGTTAAACAGGCGTTGGGGACGGATATGATGAAGAGTTTTGAAGTTGGTATTCCTTCCCTTCTTGAGGATGGTATCAATCTACTCATTTACGCTGGAGAGTATGACCTTATGTGCAACTGGCTCGGTAAGCTTCATTCACCTGCATGCTAGTGACGAGAATTCATATTATTTAATAGGGGGTTGATTTCTCAGAGGATCACTCAACTAGTAGTTTACTTAACTCAGAAAGTCACCTTTCTTCTGGCAATTTCCTTCAACAAAGAAAACGACTTTCTGAGATAATAACTACTAGTTGAGTGACCATCTGAGAAATCAACTTTGTGTAACAGTTACTGGTTAACAACTAAAGCATCAGTTTGTTGACATATATTGACAGGGAACTCAAATTGGGTGCATGCAATGAAATGGTCTGGGCAGAGAGACTTTGGTGGTGCACCATCCATTTCTTTTACAGTAGATGGTGAGGAGAAAGGAGTTCAAAAAAAGCATGGACCTTTGACTTTCCTCAAGGTCCATGATGCAGGTCATATGGTTCCAATGGACCAACCTAAGGCAGCACTTGAAATGCTTCAAAGGTGGACACAAGGCAAATTGTCCTTGTAATAAGGTCATCTAGGTCACATGTGAACCATCAAACTTAAAAACACACTTTAGTGAGAAAGATATTACTAACAGTTTTTCCATCTTTATAGTTGCACCAACTCGAAGGGGAGCCTTGGAGCAACGGTAAAAGTTGTATCCGCGTTACTTATAGGTCAAGGGCTCGAGTGGGGGAAGCAGCCACTAATGCTTGCATTAGGGTAGGCTGTCTACATCACACCATTTAGGATGCGGGCCTGCTGCCCTCCCCGGATCCCTGTGTAAATGCGGGATACTTTATGCACCGGGCTGCCCTTTTATAGCTGCACCAATTCACAGAAAGACATGTAATCACAGTTCATTTTTTCAGGAAACCCTGTAATCTGTCAATGAAATATCAAATTGACGTGAATATTCTTCTTCTAAGATTGGATGAATTGTAACGTATAGTGAATCACATTGTTTACTCTTGAGATCTTCTATTCCTATCTTGCATTATGCATCATGCCAGTGTCGCAATAATTAATCTTGCAAAACCCGTTGCATCCTAGCATTTGGATACTCTTTACCATTTTTTCTTTTACAAAAAGCAGTTGGGAGCACCGTGCTCGAACTGTATGAAGGGATAAGAGACGAACACATACAAGGAAGCCATTGAATTTAATTTAAACGAAATTAACATTATTAATCTAGATTCTATCTTAACAAAGGTCAAGAACAGGTTGTCTCAGTATTTCTGTGCCCTAATAATAATCATATGATATCCCAATAGTATCATCAAAGCAAATACTTTGACATGACAATCAAGAGAAGCATGACACGATGCCGACCAATCCATACCTATCACAACGTCAAAATTCCGCATAGGCAGTACCAATAAGTCAACCTTAGTATCCCTATATGAACGGACACCACACGATCCCGATAAACATGGTCTACATAGATAGTCTTCCACAATAAAAAGTGACTCTAAAGGTCTCAACACCAGCTTCAAGAACACACTAACATGTGAGGAGACATAAAGAATATGTAGAACAGGGAAAAATAAGTGCCA
This sequence comes from Lycium ferocissimum, assembly GCF_029784015.1. Taxonomy (NCBI): domain Eukaryota; kingdom Viridiplantae; phylum Streptophyta; class Magnoliopsida; order Solanales; family Solanaceae; genus Lycium; species Lycium ferocissimum. Next base: position 45,715,672 of record NC_081349.1, on the reverse strand, counting down.
AGGCTCTATGAGAGCAAATAGTAAGAATACTTGTGGCCATCTCCTCGGATGCATCTGCCTGGCGAGCCATACCAAAGAAATGGGGTTCTCCCCCTGCTCCGTGAACGGAAGTCCCCTGACCAATGATATTGAATTTCACAGAAACGTTATAGACAAGCCCAAAATCACAATATACAAGCTAATAGAAGTCTAAGAATTCAATTCGGACTTACAGAATTCAAAACGGACACTCGCAGATATTCATGTATGAACAGAAATACACTTGACATACCTAAAACATACAATGTTTACATATCAATTTTTTTTACTCTAGATGCATAACCAAAACCTGGACATACACAATGAACACAAAAAATCACAAATTATTAAAATTAAAAAAATCAAATACCTTAACGTGCTTCATTGTATTTCCAGCAGAAATAGTCTTGGTGTTGGGGTTTCAAATCCACAGTTTCCTCAACGAAATCATCAATCTTTTGATTTAGTTTGCGGGGACTAACTTTCCTTTTTGGATTTTAATACACGGACCTTTCCCATCTTTGCAACTTTTTGATAAGCATCCGTAATTCTCGTGAGATCCATGAGTGTATAATGACTAACTTTCCTTTTTTGGATTTTAATACTACAGACCTTTCCCATCTTCACAACTTGTACTTCAACTTTTGCCCTGACATTCCCCTCGTTTGAATATACTTTGCTGGTCATGCGCATTTTTTAGCGAATTTCACTGGATGAAATTGGAGAACTTTTCCCCTCGGAATCAACCATGGAAGGTTGCGATTGTGAAGCTTTATCCTGAGTTTCTATGGTAAATGCATGCAATTCAAAACTTGGCCAACAACAACAACATTATTCGGTGAAATAATCTCAATAATTCATAATAGTATTTAACATCAAGAAATTTCTAGAATTTAAATAATAAATAATCATAGGAATCATTTATATTGTGCATTGTTGTTGTCATAAAAGCTTATAGATCTTTGGGTAGGGCGTTTTGGAAAATATTTATGCAATTCACAATCCCGCTCTATGAATCCTACCTCGTGGGTCAGAGCGGCTGTTTTACGGAAGATCCTCGGCTCGAGTGCAGCAAAGCAACGTAGTAATGAAAGAGGAAATACGACAGTAAAGATAACATGGCAACCGAAAGGCTTTGCTGGTGAACCCAAAGCCCTCTTCTTCGACATACCGGAAAACTAAAAAAAATCAACAGGATTCCCTAAACAAATTAGGGAATTTGACAAAACAAGTAAGAATTTGGAAGAGAATATCACAACTTCAAAATGATTTTGAGAGAGAAAAAAAAAAGAGGGCGGGGGGGGGGGGCAGATGATAAAAATTTTAGAGGAAGAATGCGTAAATTGTAAGAGTGTTGTCAACGTGCAGTAATTGTGTAGTTAATTTTGGTAATTAGGGTTGTAAATTTTCCTAATGAATTTGTGAAAAGAATCCTACTATAACCAGGAATTGAAGTCCAAGCAAATATGACTAAACCAAACCGACCCATAACCTTTATTTATTTATGTGTAAATTGTCCTCCTTGGAAGAGAATACAATTACAGTTGGAAAAAAAAAAAAAGAAAAAAAAAAGGAAGCCATCGTTACCAAACATGTTGGTTACATCTTTGTTATGCAGATTGAGAAGCAAGTCCATCACCATCTGAAGCAAAATTGACATCTCTCTCATTGAGGTTTGTGTGTATATATACATATCTTTCACTAATTTCCATTCTTCTCCTTCGCAAGTCATTATTTGTAATCGGTTTAATTGTCCTAATCAATTTGTGAAAACCATTTAATTTTCCCAATGAATTTGTGAAAAGAAACCAACTATAATCAGGAATTACAGTCCAAAGTACTCCTATAAATTAGGTGAGCCTTGGAGAAAACATATGTTACTATAAACATCGAAACCCTATACTCACTCCTATAAATTAGGTGAGCCTTGGAGAAAACATGTTACATAAACATGTGAAGCTCGTTTGTTGGATACGGAGTTTAAGAAAGAAAAGATAGACTTTTAAACTTGTGGTGTTAAATGAATCACATATATCTTGTATGACTATAAATCATTGCATAAAACTAAATTATTTCCAAATATAGAAAGAAATCGTTCTTTTTGACACAGACTAATAAAAAATAGGTTCACATAAATTAAAACGGAGGAATTATATATTTGCATTACTTTAACCTCTTCAATATTCATATGAAAAGCTTTGTAAAGATCATTTGCTGCTAAGGAATTAAATTATGAATAGTATGTGCGGCAAAGTGATGAAACGCGATGAGGAGGATTCGCTTCCAGATGATATTATTTTTAAAATCTTGAGCTACTTGCCGCTTCGGTCTATGTACAGATTGAAATGTGTTTCCAAGCTGTGGAATACCCTATTTCTGCATCCATATTTCTTGTACCTTCATCATAATGGACACTTCCCGTACAGTGCTATTTACGCCAAGAATGCGAAAATCTTAAGGTGTCTCGATGTTGCCTATCCGGACGGACGGGGCTTTACCGAAATCTGTTTGAGCAGTCACAGCTTGCTGCTGCAGAAGAAGAACAATTCTCAAACTTTGAGTCACTGCATAGAATGCGCTCAATTGCGCGACGTGCTTCCAATCCCCAATCCACAAAATACTAGTTTGTGCATTACCCTCGAGTTTGTACCGTTTTTTAAGTCTAACCACAATTCTGCACCTAGTGCTGTCAAGTTGGTTTCTGTTCATGGAGATGGAAAAAACCATTCATTTGGTTACGAAGTTCTCACTCTCGAGATTGGACACCTAAATACTTGTCCTCGCTAGGGAGCCATTCCTTCAACAAAAGAATTCAGTACTGATGGAGGAGGAAAGAGGAAGAGCATTCAGTTCTTCTTTCGAATGGGGGTTGCTTATTGTATTTGGTATGTTGCAATGGAGGATGATGATCTCAATATAGAAGTTGATGTTCTGGATATGGTTAATGAGACCTACATTGGTCATATTACTTTCCCTAGAGCAAGTTTTGACTTCTCAAAGTTGAGCATGAGCAAAACTCATATCTTGGATTGTAATGGTCGCCTCTCGTTCGGTCAACTACTAAAAGATGAGCTCCATGTCTTGGTATTGGACGATCACACAAAGTTGAAATGGGCTGAAACAAAGCACATCATCAAGCTGCAATTCTCGAAACCAATGATGGATCAGCAGCTCATAACATTTCAAGTTTGCACTCACAAGTCTATTTTGCTCTTTCTATGGCACAAGGACAAGAAATCCTATTGTGAG
>NC_081349.1:45696573-45712305 GCF_029784015.1 Lycium ferocissimum | reverse complement strand
ACGTAAAAGATGCTAAAGGAAAGTTAATATGCACGTGATTCACTTTCAAGAGGCTATATGTCACAAGGTTTTCCCTTTATCTTATATTTCCTATATTTTTTCTCATTGTATTGTTATACATGCCCCACATACTCGATGCGATGCTCGTGCGACGTCGCTTATTTTATGGACGTTGTGTTATGCCCGGTAGACGTGAGACGGATCGGATTCAGAGTCTTGTCGGCGGCTTGCGGGAGCACCCTATTACTCGGGAGGTGCCTTTTAATATATTCTTTTGTGTATATATTTGGGTATGTCGGGGGTCTGTCCGTCCTTATGTTTAGTACTCGGGGCCAAGTTAGGCTCGTGAATACGTATACGTGGATCGTAGACGCGTTACCTTCCTCGTGTATATTTTGTATATCATTTTTGTAGCCGTGAGGGCTTGTGCGTATATGCATGCTTTGGGAGATATTTTATGATCAGTTCATAGGAAGCGTTATTTTGGGGATTATGTGTGTATAGTTTGAGAATGATAGTTAGCATGATAAGTGGTGCTCGGTAGGGTAGCTTCAGGTACCCGTCATGGCCCCTAGCTGGGTCGTGACATATGCTTATCATTGTGATAGTTATTTATGCACTCTTTATCTTTGTGAAGACATATTTATATAGTCTTTATCGTTGTGAAGACAAACTCGGTTGTTGATCTTACCGATGATACTAATGGAGTGATTGATTGTCTAATCCATACTTAAATTGGCCTGTGTCTATAAGTGATGTAACGGGTAGATATTCTCTGCTTAATCCTTTTGTTTTATGCCTCTTGAGGTATCATACTCCTCATGTCTTGTGCTTTCAGCAATTTGTGTTGCTCACTGCGGCAATCTGGTTTTCCATTAACTGATATTTTGAGTTCTTTGGTATAGAGTAGCTTTTGTAGTGGAAATAGGGTGCTTCTGGCATCTTTTAGTCCTATCTGTATTACATGGCATGCTTTCCTTTTCTTGTCTATCTCTGCATCCGTATGATGTCTAGAAGAGAACATCTTGTTTGACACAGTAGTTTAGGCATAATGATAATATTTTGCCTAATGCACCTTTGAACCTTTTAGCGGTGTGTCAATTTGCATGTTTCCTGTACTGGCTTCAATTTGCCCAACTCCGATTTTGAACTAAAGCAAAAACTGTGTCTCCTCCATGTGGTCTTGATTTTTCGGTTTCTACTTGTTGATAAATATATTTATCATGTTCATTCGGATGTAATTCAGGTACATACTTCCTAAGGGAAAATAAATTCCAGAGATCACTCTCGCTCCTGCTGTCATGGTGACTTAAAAGTTATCAACCACTAAGATAGTATTTAAGTTCTTGATTCCTTTAGTATCTAATGCGGTCCTCCAAATGATGTTGCTTAAAGTGAATGAGAAGGTATACACGAATTCACAACCGTACGTACATATACATCCACGGATCTCTGTGGACAACCTTATTATCATAAATTAGCCCCTAGAACTTTTATCAAGCTATAAAAAAGGTGGCCCCTAAAAGTTACTCTAAATGCTATTTTGCAAACCAAGATTATCAATGTTTACTTATTATTTGATTAATATGAACTGATAATGCATGTTATCTTGTGGGGTTACACTTAATTTGTCGTGGCTGGATGATAGATATGTTCAGGATCTCAACTACAAATATAGTTCTTTCAAAATTACAGGTTATGTGCAGAAAATAACGCTACGTAAGGAAGTTGATGTGATAAGGGAATGGGATAATGGAAAACCACCTTTTATTTGACCATTTTGTTTATACCATCTGATAAGACAAAGTACATTCTATGTTTTGATGATTGTCAAACTGCTGAAGTAATAGAGAGAGACCTGGTTCGTTATCTGCTCCTTCTGTACGGCGTATAGTCAACAGTAACAGCTGTAAAGCTGTACTGCCAACTGTATAGCAGTGCTGCGGCCTATGCCTTAAGTCAAACATGGAATGAGTGGTCTCTATCTCACCCATATGTTCCCCAATTTATATACAACTTATTCCAAAAATATTGTGCATCATTTGAAAACCTAAACCATCTTGTGCAAATCCTTGCCGCCACAAGTTCTCAAGTGCTCTCAAGAACAAAGCCACTTACAAGCTGAAGAACCTGATCCAGACACCAGATTATGTCTATGTTCTTTAGGTTGTTGTGAGTCTTTGTTCATTTGTTCTTTAAACTGTAAACCTACTCTTCTTTCAAGAAGCTGTTGTAGGTAGCTTAAATTCTCAGTAGTTGTTAGGCAATTTACCTATTCAATCTATTGAGTGGTACCCTTGGCTAGAGTTAGTCAAATGTATTTATTGGTTTGGCTAGAGTTAGTCAAATGTGATTGTGTGCTTGGTTAAGGGTAGTCAAGAGTTGTAGCTTCCAATAGGTGTATTGTAAGGGTGAGGGATTTATGTGAGTTAAATTCCTAGATTGCAAGAGGTTGTAATCTGAAGTTGCTCAGTGTAGTGAAGTGAAATCCTATGTGTTAGGTCGTGGTTTTTTAATCCCTTGAGGAAGGAGTATTTTACGGTAAAATCTTGTGTTATTTACCTACAGTATTATCTGAGAGAACTGGTAGACAACCAGGTCTCTCCATATACTGTTTGGTGGATGCACTGCTATTATTATTAGTATGAGAGTAGGTGCTTTCTAAAAGGTTAACACCTAGAAATAATCTGTGAAATGGCAGCCTTACCAAACTTGGAAGAAGGTCGATCATCCACCAGACCATCCAGATTCAACGAAAATTATTATGGGTAGTGGAAGGCTAGGGTGCATGACTTCATATGGCTGAAGGCTCAGAGCTGTGGGACATCATTTGTGATGGTCCACATATCCCCATAAACAAAGATGAAGCTGGTTTGGTAACCACTCCTAAAACAAGGAAGGAATACACTGAGGCAGACAAAAAGGCTGTGGAAAAGAACTATAAAGCAAAGAAGATTCTTGTCTGTGGTATAGGAGTAGATAATTACAATCGAATATCATCATGTACAACTGCTAAGGAAATCTGGAAAGCTCTACAAACTGCCCACAAAGGAACAACTCAAGTAAAAAACTCTAAGATTGACATGCTCGAGTTGTTCAAAATGAAAGAGGATGAATTTATCCATGATATGCACACTAGATTCACCTCTATAATCAATGAACTCAGCTCTCTAGGAGAGGTTATCACAACTACCAAACTGGTAAGGAAGTTACTCGGAGTCCTGCCTGATTCTTGGGACAGCAAAGTAAATGCCATCTATGAAGCCCAAGATCTCGCAAGCCGACGAGTTGATGGGCGGAGGAAATCTCAAAACGTATGAGATGAAGATGACCATAAAGAAGATTGAAAAGAATGAAATAAAGAAAGAGAGAAATCTGGTTCTCAAATCTGCTAGAGGAAATTTAAGTGATGATGAATCTAAAATGGCTTATCTTACGTGAAGTTTTCATAAGATAATCCGGAGAATTGGTGGTATCCCGAAGATAGAAAGTCTCAGCAGAATTTTCAAGGGAAGTGACAACTGCTGCCACAGGTGTGGAAGATCTGATCACTTCGTTAAAGAGTGCCCTCAGAACAAGCAGGACAACTGTGACAAATTGTGTGGAGGAATCAAGTTCCTGACCGAAAATTCAGAAGAAAGGAGTCCGCCGATGAGATAGTAAAATAGGTGCTCGCAGCATTGGGGGTGTTCCTCCAGTGGATCTGAAGATGGAGATGAACAAGGAACTACATCAATGGTGGCCATAGAAAATGAAGTAACCAAATATGAGTCAATCTTTGCACTCATGGCTGAATCAGAGATATATGATGATAATGAGAAAGGAGAGGTAAACTTTCATGAAGTCAAGAAAAATTGGAAAGTATATTCTCAGAAAAAACTCATATCAATTTCAACTGTGTTAATTGATGCGTATCATGCTCTCATTGATGAAAAAGGTAAACTGAATGATAAGATCGGTGAAGTGGAACAAGAAAGAGATGACCTGTTAGTCTCCACTGGGGATATGAAGAAACAAATCAATAAAACTAATCAACAAAACATTATGTTGGAAAGTCAAATGAGAAGGGCGTGGGAACTTCCTTTAAAGGAAAGAATGAAGCCAGTAAGGCTCAAGAGGAGCTTGAAAATAAACTCAAGAAAGTGAAACTAAGTCTGACTGCGGAGATTGAGAAAAATGATCTACTAAAATAAGAGCTGAATAGGGTAAAGTTCGATCTCGATAAAGCTCTTAAGTGGACCTGGTCCTCTGACGCAATCATTTCAATGCACAAGAGTAAAGAAAGTGGTTGAGAAGGACTCGATTTTAAGAAGAAGATGCCCTACAATCCCCACATTAAATAGGTTTCCACAATAGAGAACTGGGTGTGTACTCATTGTGCACAGGTTAGTCACTACAAGGATGCCTGTAAAGCAAAAATTGGTCTTTTTCAAGGGAATAAGAACTTTGTCAAGCAAAAGTTAGGACTGAAGGAGCTGGTCCTCAAAAGAAAATGAAGGGAGTCGGTCCTCAAATGAAAGGACTTAACAAAAAAAACAAGGGAAATGTACTGCCGATTGGGCTAAAAGAAGTTTAATTCATCTCTTCCACGACTACAAGGGACCCAAGCTGGTTTGGGTTCTCAAATCGGATCAGTGACATCATTTACAGGCTAAGGAGAGATGAAGTTGTCAAGACGATTGATGAATAGTTCCTAGCTCATAATTGAGCTAAAGAAGTCTCTGCTCAAGGCCTTCACAGTAGAATGTGTTCTTTCGGTAAACAAAAGAAAGAACACATCCTTGATGATAGATATCACAGGCAAGAATCGTCGGTGGTTAAAAGAAAACTTCAAATGATAGAGAAATTTGAGCCGTGGGAAGAATTGAAAAATCGATGAAAGCATAGGATAGAAAATGATCAAAAGGAGAAGGAAGCTGTAACATATGGATATTTGAAATGTTGAAGAACCCGGTGTCATGACCCGACTAGGGTCATGACGGGCACCCGGGGCTAACCATCGAGCACCACTCATTCTATTACTCATCTGCTTTCATTCATACTTCTTATGCTCATAATCATAGAAAACTATTTTCATTGAAACAAATTCACTTTATAAACATGAGCCCCTTCGGCTATCAAAATAATTTATATATATATATATATATATATATAAATATACAATGAAAAACTTGTGAGACCATACTACCCACAACTGCGCATCCACGAGCCTTTACTAGAGTACTAGACATATAGACGGGACAGGACCCGTCATGCCCAAAACATGTATATACCAAAAGAATAAATCAATGGCACCTCCGAAGCAATGGAGTGCTCTCAATCAGCTAATAGCTCCTACGAGTCTGGATCACCTCCCTGTCTACCTGTGGGCATGAACACAGCGTCCAAAGAAAACGGACGTCAGTACGAACATTGTACTGAGTATGTAAGGCATGAATGAAATGAACATAATAAGGAAATCATAGGGCATAAGATGAAAACATAACCCGCGTACTCTTTAAGTGGATACATTTTATACATTCATCATACATAAGCATATCATATGAGTTACCATAGCGTATACATCATCATATCATACATACGTCATCATCGTTAACCAGCGTCCGGGTAACCATCATATGCCGCCTACTAGTGGTGATCGTGTCCGTCCCTCTAGGCGCGGTGGAATCATAAGCAGCCCACCTTAGCGGTGACATGTCTGGCCATTTAGGCACGATGGAATCACAAGTAGCCCGCCTTCGCGGTGACATGTCCGGCTAATTAGGCGCGGTGGAATTATATCATCGTATATACCATAGACTTATCCTTATTATTCATCTTATAGGCCTATCATGACTTAGCATCATTATACATTTATCATCAAAACATACGTTAGAACTTGAAGGCAACTATAGCTATATCGGGGTGAAATAAGGTCGTAACCCCCGATTACGTTATGAAGTGATCATAATCGCTATATCTCACCTTGGAGGGACTAACGTTTTAAGGTGAGTGCACATAAGGAAAACATCCATGAATCGTGGTTAACATCAATAGCTTCGTAGGAACGTGATATCATGAACTCTAGAATCTTTAGACTTAAGCTCATCATCATCATTATCGTATTCGTAATGTATCTCTTATCTCATATGGCTATTCATGGACATAGACTCTAGTTTCTGGAATATAGGAAATTCATGAAGAAGGAGGAAAATCATGCCATAAGATTCATGCCTTAGAAAGGAAGGTTTAGCCTTACATACCTTTGTCGTTTAACTATTGTATTGCTTGCTTGTTCTCCTTTAAGGCACATGTTCTACCTTCAAGAGAATTCGTATCGACATTAGCTAAACAATTATAAGAACGGGCTTACTAGAGCTAAAGAAAATTGGGCAGCATTTCCTTTATTTATACGACTTCCTCCATATTCCATATCAACTCCCAAACATTTGTAACAACTATCACAATATCATAAACAACAATCATCATTCAATTGCATTACCCACATTTCACAATTTCACTTCAAATTCTCCATAATCATGGTCATAGTTCACTATTACGTTCTTTCACATATAACACTCATTCCATGTTCTAAATGTCCTTCATAACATATTCATAATCACAACATATCAATATGCACAACTCAATCCAAGCTTCTACTCAACAATGACACTATTGCCATATTTATGACCCATTTCCTATTTCCTTCTATAATCCAAGTGTTTTAACTTTTCAATACTTCAAACAACTTGAAAAGATCATGAAACTTACCTTAGATAACGGAGGAATAAGTCTTGAATGAAAATACTCTTCTTGCACCAAAACCCTGGTTCACTTCTCTTGGGATTCCTTGACTTAGATGACTTTAATGTGTTTCTAACTCTTGATTTTTGTTGGTTTGATGAAGTTGATCATCAATTTCCTTTGGATTCTTGTGGATGAAGAGTGGAGAATATTCCAGAGGTTTCTTGACTTGTGGAGTGAAAAATGAAATGAATTAAAATGAAAGAGGGGTCCTTATATCAACGTTAAGTTCTGTCCCGACCAAAGCATACGGACCAACATACGGTCCGTATATTTTATACTGACCGAATTTCTGGACCGTATGTTTGGTACAGTGAAGAGTTCCATTCTGGGCTGGACCTACGGCTGGACATACGGTCCGTATGTTTTATACGGCCAGTATGTCTGGCCGTATAATGCCCAGCTATCCGAAACTTGTTCTCGTCGACTCGTTTGATCTCCGATCCTTATGGAACCTTCTTGACACTTGTTTAACACCTCATTACTAATCTAAGGGATGTTATAACTCTTCTCCAAAGCATCATTAAAACATCAATAACTTGTTGCTCGTAAATCCTTTCCGACACACAACATATGACTTGCTTTCCTTAACAACTTTCTTTCCTTATCGTAAATGCCTTTGAAATCTCGTTTAGAGTCATCAAATGCTATTTCTTACTTATCAAAATATCGTATACGTCATGCCCTTCGTTAGTCTATTCACTGTACGCTAACGAAAAATTTTCCGAGGTGTAACACCCGGTGTTAGAAATTACCTTGAAAGCATAAATTAAAAGACACTACGTTGCGAAGGTATACACATATGGCAGAGACCTGGTCTCTCCGTAACTTAGGTTAGTAGACTTCTCAATATTTACATATGTTCTGAACTATGAAAAGGTGCCACGTCAGTCAAGCGTCACCTTATTCATAGAATGTGTCTCTTCTGATGAGTGGCCTTATTCGTGAACTGACTCGTTTTCTCTTCTTGCACTCCATCTGAACCTCCACCTCTGTCACTTTAAAGCATCTCTAATGTCTTTCTTTTTTTCTCACTTTTAGACCGTTGATCTCCATCTCTCTCTCTCTTACATAACGTCTTCTTCTCTTCTGTTTCGAACTGCTTCATATCTCCTCCCCCCTACCAACCACTTGGTCAGTGTGACCAACCGCTCTCTAACCCAAGAATATGGATCCTGTGTCATCATATTCAAATAATCCAACCTCCTCAGACCAAAATACCAGTGAATCAACCTCAAAATCCCCTATCTTTATCTCTCTTGGAACCAAAAATCATAGAATTTTGGGAAAATCTACATCTCTATCCCCCCTATTTGACTCAAGTAAAGAATACGACTCCATTGATAGTGATGAGTGTTCACATCTATGAACATCAGACTCTTCGTAAAAAAGATCGAGTGAAAGAGATGAAGGGGTGACTCTTGAAAGTAGTAGCACCGACAACTCTGCAGGTCAACAGATCAAAAATCTTAACAGGGGAGAAAATATTGTGGGTAGTACGAGCACTCCATTGGTCATGAAAACGGGCAAGAAAACATGAGGAAGCTCGAGGTAAAAATGATGATGAGAGGGAAGCGAAGGGAAAACCTGGTGTCATCTCCTCAAGAGGCTGTGTTGAGATACCAGGTGCCTCAAGAGAAATCTCAGGTGCAAATGTTGACTCTGGTGGAGATATCCTACTACGTTCTGTGCGCAAACAGACCTCTGGCAGTGCGTAGATACAGGTAAATGAGGAAAGCAAAACAAAAAAAAAAGACAGGAGAAGAGGAACATATTACTCAATCTGCTTTTCAAAAGAAAGGGAGGATAAACACGAGCGAGGAGCCATGTGCCTCTAAAAGGACAAGAAATGCACTTGATAAGAAAGAAAGAGAGGAAAATTTATGAAAGCATAAAGTTCTTTTTAGAATGATGATTGATGTAAACCTGTGCAAGTAGACAGAAATGAAGAAACTATTGGAAATAGTGAAATTTCAAAATTGGACTCATCTCCTTACTCTACCGGCACCTAGTGTGTATGAAGCTGAAGTGATTAAACTATACATAAGCTTGTGCCACTTGGATATACTCTGGTTCTAACAGTGAATGTAACGGAGTTTGTGTTGACTGAGTCAATGCTAGCGAAAATCTTGGAAATACAGACTAAGGGGTTGAAGACTGTAACTGGAAGGGCCTCCACCTATTTCAAAAATGCTATTGTTAAGGAAGAAGAGTCAGCCTCTAATGAAAATCTCTCCAAAAGAGAGTTTAAGCCTGAGTATCAACTGGTTTTTGAATTTGTGGACAAGGTACTCATACCAAGAGCTGGGGGAAGCACTGGTGTCACTATCACACATTTGGTCCTCATGGAATCCTTGTCAGCTTTTGAACTGATCAATCTGCCTGCATCATGATTGAACATATGATCAATACAGTGAGCATTAAGCAAGGTGAACATGGTCTCTCCTATGGGTTTTTTCTAACAAAGGTACTCGGGCATTTCAACGTAAGAACTGGAAAAGCTACCTTGGGGACAGGAGAAAGTATGCTCTCTGTGGCTACCCTAGAAGATTATGAGTGCATGACTGAAGGAGCAGCTCTGATCCTGTCGACCATGGTCGAAGCTCAAAAAGCCGCTGATGCAGAAATTCAACAGCTCAAGGCTGAAAACGCTCTTCTAATAGATCAGCTGGCTGAAGAAACCAACGAAACCGGTTCCTGTCGCCAAATGAAGGAAGAAAATGAGAGGTGCGCGTTGAGAGGAATCACTTGAAAGCAGTAATGGACGAACTTAGGGATCAGATACTGCAAGATCAGCATGCTTACAATGAGAAAGTTGATAAGCTCCTTCGAGCACTGAACCGTCCCCGGTATCTTTCCTAGTGTTTATCCTTCCTTTCATCCCTTCTGTCTAAAATCTTGCTATTGCCTGTCCTTTTGTTATCTTTCCCCTTGACTGATGGTACAATGGTAGTTGGTTTATCATATGTTTGTCCTGATTGGACTACTATTTTTTTGTGTGATTACTCTACTTCAGGGAAGTTAATCTGACCTGTGCATTATTATTGGCTTATATGTTTATGTTCTACTCATGTTGTACCTTAATTACTTTTCGATGATGCCAAAAGGGGGAAGGATGAATGGATGTTTTTTGGATAGATGTTGTTTAGAGGGATGTTGTTGTTTTGCGATGCTGTGATTAAGGGGATCTTGTTGCTAAGATGTATTATGCTTTAAAATTGGTCTATGTCGCAGGGGGGAACAAGTGAGACTTGAGTCTCAGGGGGAACATTGTGTCAAAGTTTGTTATCATCAAAAAGGGGGAAATTGATAAGACAAAGTACATTCTATGTTTTAATGATTGTCAAACTGTTGAATTAATAGAGAGAGACCTAGTTGGCTATCTGCTCCTTCTTTATGTCGTACGGATCAGACAACAACAGACCGCTAACCGTACAACCGTATAGCGATCGCGGCCCATGCCTTAAGTCAAACATGGAATGAGTGGTCTCTATCTCACCCATATGTTCCTCAATATATATACAACTTGTTCCAACATATTATGCATCACTTGAAAACCTAAACCATCTTGTGCAAATCCCTGCAGCCACAAGTTCTCAAGTGCTCTCAAGAACAAAGCCACTTACAAGCTGAAGAACCTAATCCAGACACCAGATTATGTCTATGTTCTTTAGGTTGTTGTGAGTCTTTGTTCATTTGTTCTTTAAACTGTAAACCTACTCTTCTTTCAAGAAGCTGTTGTAGGTAGCTTAAATTTTCAGTAGTTGTTAGGCAGTTTACCTATTCAATCTAATGAGTGGTACCCCTGGCTAGAGTTAGTCAAGTGTATTAGTTGGTTTGGCTAGAGTTAGTCAAGCATGGCTGTGTGCTTGGCTAAGGGTAGTCAAGAGTTGTAGCTTCCAATAGGTGTATTGTAAAGGTGAGGGATTTATATGAGTTAAATTCCTAGATTGCAAGAAGTTATAATCTGAAGTTGCTCAGTGTAGTGAAGTGAAATCCTATGAGGTAGGTCGTGATTTTTAATCCCTTGAGTAAGGAGTTTTCCACGGTAAAATCTTGTGTTATTTACCTACTGCACTGTCTGAGAGAACTGGTAGACAACCAGGCCTCTCCATATACTGTTTGGTGGACGCACTGCTATTATCACCATCAGACATTAAAAAAGTTGTGATAGGTACATATCATTGCAGGATGGATTTGCAGAGTTCATTCCGTACTTTTGACATGGATGATGACGGAAAGATTAGTGTTCAGGAAGTCTACGGGGTGGCTGGGATTGTGGTGTCGCCTTAAAGATTGCAGGAGAATGGTCAAAGTTGTGCATACAAATGGAGGTGGTGTCATTGACTTGGAAGAATATGTGACTATGAAGACTCGCACTATAACACTTGGTTAGAAGTTTATCCCTGATAGAAATCCTTTATCAATACAAGGTTGTTAAGAAGCCTTCCAACTGGGAATATCAAGCTCATGATCTGTCATCATGGTTTGTGTAGTCATATGTTGTGTAAATATAAGGTTTCTGCATGCCTTGCTGTGTGGTGACGGCATTAGTTCTTACAAGCTGGATGTTTTACAAAAGATCAAATATATATACAACTGTATACGGTAAAAATCGGATGTATGCAAGACCGGTGAGACCGGGGACCGGGGATAGGAAGAAACAAGCACGAGTACGAAGTCTTTCCTTCGGACCGGTGGGATTGCACCAGGTGCAGTTGATCCGAGAAAAGTGGAGTAAATCTGTTTGGTCCTGTATTTCCGGACCAAACTCTGCATTGACGTTAGTCCGGTTTCTCCATGACCGAATTGATTGTGACCGTTAGTCCGGTTTCTTCATGTCCAAATTGGTCGTGGCCGTTGGTCCGGTTGACCAGTTGCAAAGTTGCCACGCGTCAAGACCGTTCTGTCACGTTGTACTGACGGCCGTACGGGTGTCAGACCGTACGGTCCAACCTTATCCTTTTAGGGTTTCTTTTATCCTAAAAGGGCTTTATTTTATATGTAAGGCCCACAAGGCAAAATTATAAATAGGGGGCATTTCCCTATTTTTAAGGGTTGTTTTTTTTTGGAGATCTAGAACATTGTAATAGCAAACATATATTAAAGCATTTATCTCTCTCTCTTTAGTCCGGTTCAGTGGATCTTTGTGGTCTTTGCATATTCCTCTAACACCAATAGCTTAATCATCTATAGTAACATATTCATTCAAGGCATTAATATATATTCATATATACGTACCATAGCAAGCAAATCTACAAATATTTCTCATAAACTTAAAATAGATTAAAGTTATCCACATATCTTATACCTCACTTACAAATTCAATTGATTACCAAAATTTGGGGTAAACAACAACGTCATAAACTTGGTACGATGTGATCAATTAGACACTTAAACTTAGCTAGTGTCCAAATAGATACTCCTCCACTCGGAAGAAATGTATCTCATGAATGCCTACGTCGGACATGCGCAGACTCACACTCAATTTTAAGCGCGTGATTATTTCGGCTATGCCTAAGCCTCCTGTTTCCAGTTTCTTCTTAATGAACGCAAAACATTTCTCCAACTTTGGTTTGACCCCAATTCAAGACCAATTGATTCTGTCTCACACTCCATCTTCTTCTACGCAAAGCTAGCCACCACAAATATACTCAGCGCTCTTAGTTATTACTGGAAAGATGCTTCTACGACAGATGAACTTCTCTGTCAAAATATTCTGGAATTGCTTATGTCCTATAAGGATAAAGGAGGAATTTATATGGTCAAACTGATAGAACTTTGAAGTCTGAGTGGCCTATGCTTCTCCAAATGAGCACTATAAAGCAAAAAATACTTGGAAAAGGGTTCTTGTTAGTTCAAAATGCATGCCACAAGCAGAGGCGGAGCCAAGATTCGACATTTGTGGGTTCGAGATTCTAATTCATTTAAGTTACTGGGTTCTAAATTAACAATTTATACATATTCAATGATTTTTTCAAGATAAATACAGGATTCAACCGAACCCCCGAGTAATATGCCAGCTCCGCCCCTGGTCACAGAGCTGGGTCCAAGATTTGAAGTTTGTGGGTGTTATACCCTATTTTAAGCGGAGTCAAAATGGTTTACAACATTCTAGTAATTTCAGGGTTAATTAAAGTTAGGGAGTCGTCACCTAATTATTTATGGTGAATTAGGATTCCTAAAGTTAATAAAAATGATTGTCTAAAGTTAACTCCCTCTATGGTCTATTAAACTTAAAATGTTCTAGACAAGGGTTCAAGTAATCTGAAAGGAATGTGTTAAGCACCCTTCAAGATAAAAAAAAATGGTTAACCGACCAGACTTAATTATTCAATTAAGGCTAGGGCTAAGTGTAAAATATAAGTATGGATAAGAAAATTACTCATAATTAGCACAGTAGTGGTTAAATAGATAATTAGTTTGTAAGTGTAAAATAGTCATGGGTAGTGATATAAAGGGATTTAAGGATCTGGACCAAACCTAAGGTAAATCGTTTTTGTCCGTATTCAAATCTAACGAATAGAGCTTAACCAAATCAGCTTTCGAACGGAAGACGGGCTAAGCCTAAAATCATTTCTAAATGAGATCTGAATTTGTCTAAAATACATTTAACTTAACTAAAAAAAATTATCTTTTGGCTGAAAATGAATTAAGGATCACAGTGATTTGGAATTTTGAACTTTTGAAATCAAACCTTTTTAAAGAAAGACTTCTGGAAAGATTATATCCTGACTCGAAAATGAACATCAAGGCTTAGTGCCATTTTATCATAGCTAAACTTGAAAATTTTGATAAAAGTCCAATTGATTTGAAAATCCTTTTCTTGCTGTCGAGACTATAAGTCGCTATTGTTAACTAGAGTAAAGGCGCTAAGCTATAATAATTCTCGGGTCAACAATAGACATATGACTGAAACAAAATCGTTAGTCACGGCAGTGGGTAGGCAAACATACGCACAATAGCATGAAACACTCTAGAGCCATGTTCAGGCCCCGCAGAAATTTTTATCTTGGGTATTTTGCTGCATAGACGAGGTAAAAGCTGGACAAGGACATATAGCCTTCATTGCGTCGTAGAGTCTCAAAATGGGACTCTTGGGCTCCGGTGTTCATTCAAACAAAGAAAAGAAGATGAAAAGGATTAGAAAAATATGATTCTTAAGACAGTAACAAAATGCCATATGCACATTTGGTTCATACACAAACTCTTTAGAACAAGTGTCCCCAAAGCATGAAAGAGTCTATATTTTAAAAACAGCAATTCCAAATAGTAAAACATAGAAAACAGCAGATGGATACATACACTGTCATCTCAATCTATTTTACAAACGAGACATTCAAGTCCTGTGAATGATTAAAACATTTAAGTACATTAATACTTAACATTATAAATTTTCTCATTAGTCAGTGCTTAGGTGGGTAAAACAGTATATCTAATCTTGATTCATACTCCCTAAGCTATACTTATATATTAGTTAAGCAAGATGTGCATACTCAAATAAACTCCAAAACCAGAATTTTTATATTATTTTTTAAGCTGAAGAAAGATCCTCCTTAATACATGATTTCCAGAACGACGAATTAAATCCAAACGGCACAAGTATCGACAAGAGGGATCGGTGCTTAATGTCTGTTCTCACGATACATCAACACATCAAGGGTAAAAACATGTTCACGTAAGCATCAAACACACGACCCTAACATGTTCTGAAGGCATGCATGATTTCTACACACGACCCTAACATGCTTAATGTTGGAGCTTCTCACAAACAAAATAATGGCAGGGACGGGGCATCTTTGTCGATGTTATTTTCATCAAAATGGTGAAGCAAATCTGCTACCATGGAAAGACAGTGGGAAAACGATAGAAAGGGAAACTTCTTTTTATTTTTAGTCAAATCCCACGTGAAGGAGATGGACAAAGCAGTTGACCAGATTTAAATGAGGTGTTTTTATTGTTTGAGAAAGACTTAGACATATATATATATATATATATATATATATATATATATATATATATATATATTGTTTGAGAAAGACACATATACACACACACACATTGGGCTTACTTTGGACAGAATTGCAAGCTAAAAGGAATTTTTACCTAGCATAATCACCTTTAAGACTTATTTAAGGATGATAACTACTATTTAATTAATTAACTATTAGTAGCTAAATGAGTTTTTTATTTACATATCATAGTGATACGCTCAAATTACACCTATTAATGGTATAACGCGGACGTTGTCAAATATAGTAACCCAACAAGGTTGGGGTCGAATCCCACAGGGAATATGGTGTGAAAAGTTTACTAAAATCGTAGATGCTAAATTTTAGGTCTAATATCTTAATCCGATAAGTTTTGGCAAAGGTTGGTTTTTTATAACTAATTGCTAGTCTATTGATTTGGTGGAAGTTTATGGTAAAAGAAACTAAGGTTGTGTCCCGTTAGATAGGGTGTATGATCATGGGTATTGATCTTGATATACTTCTAATGGATCATTATGTGAATGCACTTAATCTCTATGTGAATCTCTACTATCTCCCAATAAATAAAGATTATGTCTTTCTATGATTTCCCCAAATATAAGAAAGTGGTTATGAAGAATGATTAATCATGCCAAGTAAATTCTTCTTATTCCTAAGTGAATTTATTAAACAAAGTTTAATGCTTTGAGTTCTTGTTGTTTATTCTTACCAACCCCAATTATCTTCCCAAATAAATCAAGGTTTGTGGCTTTAATCAATGTTTGCAACCATTAATTATGAATGAAGAATGAAGAATAAACAAACCCTAATAATCCATTATTTGTATATCAATCACAACCCAATCACAAAACACCCATCAATTGGGTTCACAACCCTAGTAAGGGAAATTAGCTACTCATGACAAAGAACAAGAAACAAGAAATTGAGAAGTTCATAATTGCTTACTTTGAACAAAAGA
>NC_081349.1:45511963-45696473 GCF_029784015.1 Lycium ferocissimum | reverse complement strand
CTACGGTTTTCAAGAAAACCCATCTCAAGGTTCAAGAATCAAGATTTAGGAAATCTTCTCCAAAACTCAAGTCTTTAATTCAAGTTTTGGAGCAATTAAGATATGTAGAACTTCCATCCACATGTGGGAATCTCTACGTTCTTCCCCATGCTCCGTTTCTTGATATACATGAAGTTCAAATCATAGGACATTAAACCCAACATATTGGTAGCCCGTATTTATGTATTCATGTACATGAATTTTGTATCTATATTCGTTATTGTATTCCTAATCTTCCATTACGGTTATTAGGAACCCTAGCTTAATCCATGAATCATGAATTCTTCCTCATGTGTTCTCATTATGTTTTTATGAAACTTTATGATTTTATCTAGCAAGTTACAAGCATATTTTCAAGTCAATTATATATATATATATATATATATATATATATGAACTATTGTTATTAATCATGAATCAAGAACATGTTTGCAAGACTATGACAAGTTATCTCATGAAACCATATTATAAGATATTTCATGAAACTATGTTACAAGTTATTTCGTGAAATCATGATTACAAGTTATTTACAAGTTACTTCACGAAAATCATGGGCTTCTTAGCCAACTATATCATGTTCATGTTTTTTTTGGGATTTGCTTAGTTAACCGAGAAGGCTCAGTAAAGCCCGAAACTACGTAACCACCGTAGGATAAAGGTTGTCAGCAAGGAAGCAATACCTTCATTATGCAGTTTGGATCCTTACATGCTTATTATTACTTAAATCTCATATCCCTGGCAAGGTGTGAGTGTTCTGCTGGTAGGACGCAAGTACCAGATTATTTTATCGGTTATACTATAGCATTCCCCACGTTACTAGTAGTTTTATATACATGTATTTCCATTGATTTACTGTTTTCAGACTTTACTCACGTTTCATGCTCATGTTCAAGTAACATTCAGTTTCAGTTCATGTCCTATACCTATGTTGTGCCATGTTCTTCATTTTCGAAGCGGGTTTTACATACTAGTACTATTCACCATGTACTAACGTCCGTTTTGCTCGGGGCACACTTCCGGTGCATACCGGTTTCGTGAGCATACACCACGCGGTAGGATCACCTCAGTTATCAGCTTATTGGTGAGCCCCACTACTCTCGGGGTTCAACATGGAGTTTGCATTAGTACTCAGTTATGGTAGTCCAGGACATGTCCTGGTAGTTAGTATTCAGACATGTTTTAGAGGTTTCATAGAAAGATGTTAGTTGACAGAGTCAATTATGTTTTCATGCTTATGACTATTACGTTTTCATGATTTTTCATGCTATGAGATAATTTCAAGACTTTATTCCGCAAATTACATTTTCATGATTCATTTAAATTGCATCATATAGATTATATTGTTTTGATATCCATGTTGACAAGCAAGCCATGAGGTTCGCTCGGACACATGCAAGCAAGGCCCGAGTGCCGTGTTATGCCCAGGCCATGGTTTGGGGCGTGACACATTGCCACATGGGTATCAACCCATTAGTGGGAGCAAATGAAATTATTGTACAACAAAAAATGTGGACCCCATATTATTGTTTTTCTTCAAAAGGTTAAGTAGCTAAACCACACAATTTCCTTTCTTTTCTTATATTAGCCTGAGATCTAATTTAGCTATTTAACTGTTGCATTTGTTATTCCACCATGTCATTTATTTATTATGTTTACTAAAATAAATACACTTAAAATATTTATATTTTAAAATAAAGTGGAATTTAATTACTTTTTCATTTTTATTCTTACTCTAATAAATGTGAAAAGAGATTAATGTCGTAAAAGAAAAAATAATATTAAATGGAGATCAAATAATAAATAAGGTAAATTAGTCAAATTCTAATTCTAATTGACGTTTCCTTAAAAAAAGGTGCAAAAGACAACATGACAAGTAAAATGAGCTAAGCCAAGAATATTCACCAAAATTAAAAAATAGTAGTTCTTCGTTTAAATAGAAAATCAAATTTCTACTTTGTTTCGTTTTAAACATGTAAAATTAATTTAATAATTTGAATTAGAATTATCCAAATCAAAATTTGATAAAAAAATAATAAGTATTGAATCTACATACATTAACAATAGAATATTTTACACCTTTAAATTAATCGAATTAAAATTCAAAGTATCAACTGATGCTTAAATATTGCTATTGTTTTGTCTCAAGAGAGGAAAATAGTTTCCTTTTAAACAAGTCTTCTCTTTTAAAAAGCATTAATAAATTAACACTAATATAATAAAATTTTGGATACGGACCACAAATTATAATGTTATATTAATCGTGTTTTGAACATAGTATGTATCTATATATATATATATATATATATATATATATATATATATATATATATATATATATATATATATATATATATATATACCCAAACACAACTATATATATATATATATATATATATATAATCCAAAGTGTTGGGCCCGTTCGCAGCATGGGCATACGCCATCTAGTTTGTATTAAAAAAAAGGGCAAAAAACATATATGTACATACTAAGAGGTTATATTTACGGAATATAACGATACTTTTTCGATTTACAAAATATATCAATAGATTTGTTACAAAATCTATACAAATGGTAAAATTAAAAAGAATTAAATAAAACACATTAAATAAGGTAAGGAGATTGCTTTCATTATTTTATCCAATTTTCTCTCTCCAATCAAAATTAAAATATAATGTTACCTGATTTTCTCCGTGCTCTCCCTTATTTCATCCACTTTTATCTCCCCATTCAAAATTAAGAGATATTGTTCTCTAATTTTCTTCAACTTTTATTCAAAAAGTCAATACTAATCGGTAGTTTTTATATACATCGTAGAAAACATATATGTATAATTTTTATATGCAATATGTATATATCGTATAAATTTGTTATAATTTTTGTATATGAAATATGTATTAAAATTATGTGTATTTTGATTATGATAAAGTGCATATAAATTGTATAAAATTTAATCAAAGTATGTATAAATTTTGAAAAAATATGTATAATAAATTTGTAATTGATACAAACCGATTCCATACAAAGTTCATACACCGTAAAATAAATTTGTGTAAATTTTTGTATGCAATATGTATAAATGTATAAATTCGTTATAATTTTTATGTATGAAATATGTATAAAAGTTATATGTATATTTTGATTATGATAAAGTACATATAAATTGTATAAAATCTAATCAAAGTATGTATAGATTATGAGAAAGTATATATGTATATTAAGTATTTTGATTGATACAAACCACATTCCATACCCGTATAATTTTCAACATTTTTTAGATTAATTTATATCGAATTTATTCGCATTCCATACACACTATGCCACATATATCTAAAAAATGATAGTATATAGCAGATTCCATACACATTTCATACATATACTAGTTTTCAACATTTATACAGATTTCAAACACACAATGATAGCACATATCTCAAAATGATACAAATCAATTTTTTATATACAATTAATACACATGTCAGTAATAAAAAAAAAATTGTAATATTAGTTTGAAAATTTATATTATGAGAGAAGATGAATTTTAGGTCTACAAATGGTGTCTATCATAGAGGGGGGGGGGGAGAGGGAGAGAAGAATATTTTAAAAAAGGAGAAGAAGTTTATTGGAAACTATCCTATAATTAAGTCCACATTTAAAATCAAATTCTTTTAAAAAAAAAAATGCCCAAAATCGTGGGTATCTCATTAAGTCCAAATGCGGTATTCTATTTGGTATACTTTGTAATTTTGTTGGTATGTTTTGTAAATAAGAAAAAGTATCTTTATGTTTTGTAATATAGAGTCTTAAGTAGTATTATTAAGTCATTTTCCCTTAAAAAAATCACTTACTCCCTCGGTCCCAATTTGTTTGACACTTTTCGCTTTTCGAGTTGTTCTTTGACCCTAATTTTTTCATATGTCTTTTAAATATTTCAAATTATTAATTATGGTGACTTATATTACTTTTTACCTAGTTTCAAAATATGTAAATTTTATTTCAAAAAATTTTAAGATTCTATGTTCAAACAACAGTCAAATTAAGATGTTTGACTCTCGAAAAACGAAAAGTATCAAACAAATTGGGACGGAGGGAGTAATATATATAAATATTTTATTCAGAACCTAATAAGTTGACTTTCAAGATATCAGAACACAAACACAAAAAAGTCATTTGTAAAATTCAAAACCCATAAACTAAAAAATTTGGCTCCGCCTTTGAAATTTGTTGGTATGTTATAAGTTTCTACTCCTTGTTTTATTTGTCTGTCTTACTTTCCTTTTACTGTCTCAAAAAAAGAATGTTTCTTTCTCAATTTGACAACTCCTTTATTTCAACATCGCATCGGGCATGTCTAAGACCACAAGATTAAACTGCACTTTGATGCATTATATGTATCTTTCATTTAAGATCACAAAATTCAAAAGTCTTCTTTTCTTTTTTAAATTTTGTGCTCAACAAACTGAAACAAATAAATTAAAATGGAGAGTAAAAAACAAAGATTGTTCGTAGGAGTAAACTCTAGTTTACTAACTATATATAGAAGGGAAAGGTGCTTTATAAATGGAGGTACTATCTCTGTTGAATACTTTTAACTACTTAACCACTAAAACTCTCTAAAACTTTACTCTTTCATTTGGAGTTAATCTTTTGGCTTGTGGTAATGGCACAAAAATGGGTGCTAACGGTGACGGCACAAACACCAACTAACATGTCAGTGATAAGGGAAATTCGAGCTCGTGCTAACGATTTTGAGGATGAGAAAAAGGGTATCAAAATCACAAAAAAGGACTGGGAAAACTTGCACGTCCATATTGCTTCTAACAATAATTTTCCTACTGCTGCGGGGTTGGCTTCCTCAGCTTCTGGTTTTGCATGCCTTGGTATCTTTCCTAATCGCTTGTTTAGCAAAGCTTTTAAAAAGATATGATGAAAAAATATATTTTAATATGTTGGTTAAAATTTACGTAGTCTGAATCTTGAAAAACGAAAAGTGCCATGTAAATTGGGACATGGGGAGTAGTATAATTTTAGACCCTTGCCTAATGGCTTGCTTGGACGAGCTTCTTGTAACGAATCGACATGAAAGTCGTTATCTTATTCCAATAGGTAAGCAATGTATACATACAGTACATTAGGTGCTAACTTAGGAAAGAAAATAAAGAATGATCCCTACGAATCTGCTATCTAATTAGAAGGATCCCTATGAATCTGCTACCTAATCATGACTCTGTACATTACTAGGAATAAAGTCTATAAACATCTTGTAACACTCCCCCTCAAGCTGCAGCATATATATTGATCATGCCCAGCTTGTTTCAAAGGTAATCAACTCGAGTTCCATTCAACGCCTTTGTGAGCAAATCAGCTAGTTGCTCTCCTGTCTTCACGTAGCCAGTGGAAATCAAGTTTTCTTGAAGCTTCTCACGAATAAATTGATAGTCAACATCAATATGTTTAGTTCTTTCATGATACACTAGATTTGAGGCGATATGAAGAGCAACTTGATTATCGCACCATATTTTTGCAAGTGTATGATGCTTAATTCCAATCTTAGTTAAAAGGATGTATCCACATAATTTTACATGTAGACCGTGACATAGCTCTGTACTCGAATTCTGCGCTGGATCGAGATACAACACTTTATTTCTTACTCCTCCATGATACTAGGTTCCCTCCAACAAAGACACAATAGCCTGTAATAGATCTCCTATCAACTTTAGATCCAACATAATCTGCATCAGCAAAACACTCAACACGAGTATGACCATGATTGCTATAGAATATGCCAAGTCTAGGAGCTCCTTTCAAGTAACATAGAATATGTTCCCAAGCTGCCCAATGTTTGACTGTAGGTGCGAACATGAACTGACTAACAACACTTACTACAAAAGCGATATCTGGACGAGTCACGGTGAGGTAGTTTAACTTCTCAACTATCCTCTTGTATCTCTCTGGCAAAAAGGTCGCCATCATCTTTCATAAGATGCACATTTGGAACCATTGGAGTACTACAAGGTTTGGTTGCCAACTTTCCAGTGTCTGCAAGCAAGTCAAGAATATATTTTCTCTGAGACAGTAAAATACACTTCTTGCTTCTATTTACTTCTACTCCCAAAAAATATTTTGACTGTCCCAAGTACTTCGTATGAAACCTAGCATGCAAGAAAGACTTGAGGGAAAAGATCCTTGAATAATCACTTCCTGTGATGAAAATGTCATCAACATATACAAGGAGGATAGTGCCAGCTATTAATTGCCAGTAGAGGACTAAGTGATCACATTTGCTCATTTTTAGCCCAAAATCCTGAATTACCTTACTGAACTTGCCAAACCAAGCACGAGGACTCTGGTTCAATCCATATAATGATTTCTTCATATGACAGACTTTCTCATACTCAGCTTGAGCAACAAAACTAGGTGGTTTCTCCATATATAGCTCATCATGGAGAACACTATGAAGAAATGCATTTTTGATAGCCAAGTGATGTAAAGACCAATGCTGAGAGGCAGCCAAAGAGATAAACAAGCGGACAGAGTTAAGCTTGACTTCCGGGGAAAATGTATCAGAATAATCAACTCCATAAGTCTGAGCATAGCCCTTAGTCACAAGTCTTGCCTTAAGTCTTGCGATAAAGCCATCAGGATTAATTTTAACTGCAAAGACCCACTTGCATACTACTGCTTTCTTTCCCTTGGGTAAAACCACTAAATCCCACGTGTGGTTTTCCTCTAAGGCATGTATTTCATCAAGCATTGCATTAGACCATCCAGGATGATTCAAAGCCTCTTTTACTGTTTTGGGTACATTGATGGAGTCTAGAGAAGCAACCAAAGATCTAGACGTAGAGGATAAATGGTCATATGAAATAAAATTAGCAATGTAATATGTGGATTTACAAGTACATGTACCTTTGAAAAGAGCAATAGGGAGGTCAAGGTTTTTTGGCAGATCAGGGGAAGAGAATCTGACAACGGAACTGGTACAGGACATGTATCATTGGCCTTCCGCCTCCTCGAGTAAACTTGAACAATTAACAGTCTTAATGGCATAGATGGAGCAGGCGCTGAAGGTACAATAGTCGATTGGTGATCAATAGAAAACCTGAGAGATGCAGGAATAGCATCCGATTGTTCTTTCAAAACGCGGGTGACCTGATAGACTAACCACTCATCTTCCTCCCCTTAACTCATAAAAATGGGAGGTGCATAGAAAAATGGGGTAGCCTCTGAAAATGCCACATCGGTTGAAACTAGATATTTTCCAAGTTTAGTAGAATAACATCGGTACCCCTTCTAAAGACGAGAATAACCCAGAAAAACACACTTCAATGCTTTGGGATTCAACTTGGTAACAGATGGTCAAACGTCTCGAACATAGCACGTGCTTTCAAATACCTTAGGTTCCACCGAAAATAGTGACCTGCTAAAAGAACATTATAAGGCGTCTCACCAGTAAGCACAGTAGATGGCATGTGATTAATCATGAAACAAGCGGTAGAGATTACATCAGGCCAAAAGTGTTTAGGAACCTTCATTTGGAAAACAAGTGGCCGAGCTGTCTCAAGTATATGCATATGCTTCCTTTTAGCAACTCTGTTCTGAGAGGTTGTATCAACACATGAAGACTGAAGGAGCATACCGTGTTGTCTCATGTAGGACTGAAACAATTCTGACATGTATTCCTTAGCGTTATCACTCTTTAGAACACGCACTGAAGCATTGAATTGAGTTTTGACTTCGGTAGAAGGCACAAAAGTGAGTAGACACTTCATAAAATAAATCCAAGTCATCTGAGAGAAATCATCCACAAAAGTGACAAAATACTTATGCCCAATTTTGGAAATAACAGAACATGGTCCCCAAACATCAGAAAGAACTAATTCAAAACTTGACTCAACTCGATTATTAACCCTTGGACCCAACCAGTTGCGATGGTGTTTTGCAAATCGGCATGACTCGCAATCCAACGAAGAAATGTTCTGAAACCGATGACAGAGCTTCTTCGACAAAGGTAGAGAAGGATTTCCTATCCGACAATGTGCCTCAAATAGAGACACGACACTGGAGCAGGAAACATATTGAGGTTCCCATTCATCCAGGATATAGAGATCATCAGATGCATGTCCCTTACCAATAACCTGATTAGTCGTAAGATCACGAAACAAACAATAATCGGGAAAGAACGAGATATAAAAATTAAGGTCTCTGGTAAGTTTACTGACAAAAATCAAATTGAAGGCTAACTTTCGTAGACTTAATATAAATGGCAGGATAATAGAGGAGGTTGGTTTAGCAGTCCCATATCCATCAATGTTACAAGTTGATCCATCAGTTACAGTAATCAGAGATGGTGTTTAGTGTGATCTAAAGTTAGAAAAAATATTAGAATTACATGTCATGTGATTTGTGGCACTTGAATCAATTACCCATTTATTTGATGAGGTCATAAGACATGCTTTTCCGAATTCAACAAGGGCAGTAACTGAATTGGATTCCTTAAGTGATTCTCGATACAGGGAGAATTTTTCAAATTCATCCGCCGAAACCATGATTAATTTATCAGAAGATGGACTTGCCATTATAAGTGATTTCAGCAACAATAGAGAACCAGCAGATACCAACAAAAATAGACTTCAAAATTAGTAGACAAGAAACAAACGAATCAGATATATAGCAAGTCAACTTGACCCAACAAATCACAGTGATTCCAACAATAGAAAACCAGCAGATTCCAACACAATAACTTATGAGAATAACCCCAACCAGACAACCCAATAGACAATATTCGAAAAGGCAGATTTCAAGAGTTAGCAGACAACTCACCCAACAAAGTAATTGTGTAAACCAGAGTCAAATACCAGATTCCTAACAGAGCAGCGATGAGAAAGAACAAAGGAACCAACAATGAAGAACAACCAGCCACAAAACAACAATAATTCAATGTCGAGCAGAAGTCAGCAGTCGCAAAGCACCAAACAAATACCATATCTGATTTTCGCAGAAGCTACAGTGAAAAATCAAACCTGGAAGTGAAGAACAGTTCTCCAAACAGTGTTCTAACACCAGAAAAAAGTTTGGGTACACCGTTAATGACAAGGCAGTACTAGAAATCAAATCCCCGAACGATTCTGCCGGAGCAGGCGCCTACACGCGCCGGCGCGTGATGGACAGCTGGAGTGTACAGATGGCGCGTGAAGGCTACTCGCTTCACACCCAACTGCTGGAGAAGACTGGTCCGGCCGGAAATAATGCCCCGCCTCCTTCCGTGGTGGCGGTGACAAAGATTGACCACTTAAAACTGATCGATCAAAAATCAAAGTTTCTTTCAGATGCAGGGCAAAAGCAAGATCGAGACCTTTTTTTTCTTTCTGAAACAGACCCAAAAACAAATTCGACGAGCCAATAGGCTCTGATACCATGTAATCAAATCTAATGAAAGTCGTTATCTTATTCCAATAGGTAAGCATAAACACAGTACATTAGATGCTAAGTTAGGAAAGAAAATAAAGAAGGATCGCTACGAATTTGCTATCTAATTAGAAGGATCCCTATGAGTCTGTCACGACCCAAATCACGGATCATGCGGGCACCCACACTAACCCCCTCTGGTGGGCGAACCCTTCCCCTAACTACCTTAATTTGATACAACATGAGGAATAAAATATGTAAACACACTCCAATAGTTTAAATATTACACCAATGCGGAAGAAATACTTTTATTATAAGAAATTTCCAAAACCTGATCTAGACTCGTACAAGAGCTTCTAAGAAGTTTACAATTTGAAGTAAATAACATATTCAAACTGCATACGACTTCTGTTTAAGGATAAAGAACAATAGAAATCTAAGAAGAGACTCTGGGTTGCAAGATCTCAAATAGCTCAGCCAAATGCCTCTGACAAATGCCTCGAAACGGTCGCAAGACTCCGAATATCACCTGGAAACAACTCTACACTCCACAAAAAGTGTAGCAAGAGTAGTATGAGCACAACACAAGACTCGCACGTATCATAGGCCGACTATGGTTAGTTCACGCATATAAACAAGAAGCAACTAACAAGTAAGCAGATAAGTAATCAAACACAGTCACAAATCTAGCAAATATGGAAGTCTTGTAGTAACGAAAGTCACAAGGGATTTCAATATCTCAGGTTATAAGCCTAGGTATAAAGCTCTAAACCTCGAGTCAATCAAGCCTCTAAATAAATACCTTACAAACAATAACAACTCAATAATTCACCAATCAAGAATCAATCATAGAATGTGTCATGCAATGACATGAATAGCAATTCAAATGGAGTGCAATGCAATGCAATGCAATGTCGTGCTATGCAAATGCTATAAAATGCAATAGTCACCTCTCACGCTCCACTCTCGTACACACATGCTATGGCAATGCCTCATAGTCATGACCCATGAGGGACCCGCGAATTCTATGTACCACTCATGCTCTCCGGCAGAAACCTCGGAGGCTATCAATCACTCTCAATCTCCGGCAAAGACCTCGGAGTCTCTCTGTCACTCTCAATCTCCGGCAAAGACCTCGGAGTCTCTCTGTCACTCTCAATCTCCGGCAAAGACCTCGGAGTCTCTCTGTCACTCACCTCACCATCAGGACAATAAAAGAGTAATATGGAAGCATGTCATGCATGATATCAGTCTCAGTAATATCACCAAGATGCAATCAACAAGCACAAGTCATATTATTGTCCACAGTTCAATCATCAATATTACCCTACCCTTTCATGTGATGAGGGAGCTAGTATGTGACAGAGATACAATTAGGTGGTAATCACATCAAATAACACATGAAATATGGGATATATGCCTCCTATGAAATCAACCTCAATAATCATAGGATCCACAGATTCATACTAAGAAATGCAATTCGATATTCAATTTCTTAGTAATAACCTTCCTTTTCCATATGACAAATGAGATAACAAGAAAGAAAGACACAGTTATATCAAGTACATGAAATCACAACCATGGCGACAAGCCCACATAACAATATCACAATAATAGTGACAAGACCACATAACAGTATCACAATAATGGCGACAAGCCTACATAATAGTATCACAATAATGGCGACAAGCCCATATAACAGTATCACAATAATGGCGACAAGCCCACATAACAGTATCACAATAATGGCGACAAGCCCAAATAACAGTTGACAAAACCAATCAAGATGGAATTCACCTCCACACCATGCCCGAAGATCTATCATGCTTTCCCCGTCAATCACTACTATCTACATACGTTTCACTAACCAGAGTCTAGACATAAAGTAAGTCGTAACCTACCTCGAAGCCAAACAAGAGCCGCGAACCTTCAAGCCAACGCCTTTCTTTTTTGGAGCGCTTTCGAACAATGAAAGTCTATCAAATATGAATTCTACGTTAAAACACGAATCCATAGATACCCATATTGCCATAGTTTTACCCAGAACCCAAAAATAATATAAATAGGTGACCCCGAGCCCACAAGGGCAAAACTATTATTTTATTTTAAAAAATCATTTTACCGATAAACTAAGGGTCCTATATCAATAAAATTAGTCAATTTCATGCACAAATGGACTCTCAAGTCATAAATTCTCATTTCTTAATACTAGGGTTCAAAACCTTCAATTTCCCCAGAATCTTAATTTGGGATTAAAATTTCATATCTCAAATACCATGAATTTAACGGTGTACATATAATCCAATACACCTAATATTCAATTAGTTAGACCCAACATATAAAAAAATGAATTGCAATATGATAAACATAAAAGAAAATTCGAAATTAGAAGAAAAATCGAACAGTGACTCTCGAACAAGGAAAAAAATGTTCAGTGCCATTAACTCTAATCAAATTTGTTCATTATTGCCCCCAAAATGATTGGTTCATCATTACCTCATCATTAATCTCAATCATTATATCTTACTTGCCATCCACTAACTTTATGTAAAATGAGTGTGTCTTATCATTGACACTATGATTTACTAGTCAATAAGTAGTTAAGAGAAACCATTACTACACCAAATGCAGATGAGATGTATACCTGGTGCCCACGAAAATTTTCGTCCGTGAGAATTGCTTCAGTGTTGCCAACAATTTGTTATCTCAAATGTTTTCTCCCTTATTTTTTTTTTCTTGCCAAAGGAAAATGTATTATTTGATATCCTATGCCACTAAGATATATGGGTCATGAGAAGTGGGCTAAGCCCAATAACTAATCCCAATAGTTTCTACAATTTACTTATTCACTTAACCACTTTGTGTATTTTAAAATTTACACACTCCGTCAATACCTTATTTACCAACTTATACCTTATATCTGTGAAAATAATATTCCTATTAATAAACTATTCACACACATTAAATAAATATATTTCAAAAATTACCCGTCAATAACCGTGCCATCCATCCTCGCAAGTCATAAACGTTGGAATGAAACTAAGAGAAGGGTATTTTGAGGAAAGGACGGCTAAAAACTCAAAACGACCAAACAGGTCGTTACAGAGTCGGCTACCTAATTATGACTCTGTACATTACTAGGAATAAAGTCTATATACATTCATTAACACTTCTCAAAGGCTAAAAGTACTTAGTTTAAAGTCTGAAGGAGTTTGATTGAATTTTTGCTGAAGAAACAAGTGTTTTTGCATTATAGCAGAAGCAATTTTTCATAGAAGCTGAATAAGGAATGTTGTTTATTCTTTTAGGATAGGATTATCGTATAAAAAATCATATGTACCAAATTAATTAGTAATAACATCATTTTCCGTAATTTGACATTTAAAAGTAATTTTAAGAAAATATTGATCAAATACAAATTGCTACTTTATAAAAAAACTTTTCAGAAAACACTTTTGATAAGAAGTACTTGTCAAGATAAGTTGATTTCTGACAGCTTCACCAAACACGCTTTATATGATTGTAGTGGCAGAGAATGAATTTAAGTTGGCCCATTTAAAGAATTTCGTTGACAAGTAGTAAATATTACACCATTCATGGAATCAACTTTTTTTTTTCCTATCGATTTGTTTGTTTCCTCTAGCTGTAATTTCCACTTTCTTATAATCTTCAAGTCTTCTGAGTTTTCAAGAAGTACGACAATCTTTTTGTCTTGTTTATGCAATTTTTGCCCTTGCCAAGTTAATGAATGTGTTGGAATTAATGCATTCACAAGGATACTCTCCTTGACTTTTATGTTTTCTAGGAGTTCTTTATTATTTCAAGAATATCATTTAGTTTTTCAATATTATCTCTTAGTTTTTTCAAGAAATCTTTTAGGAGTTTGTGATACATGTATCTAGTGAATTGTGATACACGTATCTAGTTATTTGTGCAAGACTTTTGAATTGATTTTTTGAGTAGTATAAATAGAGATGTAATTGATGATTGTAATCATCTCAAGTAGCCTTAAGTAACCTAATACAACTTGAGCATTCTCTAAGAAAAATATTCTCTTCCTATTCTTTCCTACAAATTGGTATCAGAGCAGTTTTCGTTCTTAATCTGGGGTTAGGTGAAGAAAAAAAAATTATGGCATCTAAAACAAATGATGGTGCTGATTCTTCAGTTATTCTTACTCCAGTTTTTTATGGAAATGACTTTGAATACTGGAAGATAAGAATGAGAACTTATCTAAAAGCTGAAGGTTTGTGGATTATTGTTGCAAATGGCTATAAAGAGCCAGAAGACGATGGTGAACTTTCGAACCAATGAGAAAGCAGAGATGAAAAATCTTGAGGCTAAGCGTCGTCAAGATGCAAAGGTTTTGAGCAAAATTCAAATGGGAGTCTCAAGAGCATTTTTTTGCAAAAATTGCTACTTGTGAGACTGCAAAGCAAGCTTGGGAGTCTCTTGAAGCTGAGGTGTATGGCGACGAAAAGGTACGCACTATCAATCTTCAAACTCTTAGAAGAGAGTTTCAAAATTTGAAGATGATAGAATCTGAAAAAATCGATCAATATTCCACAAGAGTCATGAATATTGTTAATGAAATGAGAAATCATGGTGATGAAATTTCTGACCAACAAGTTGTGGAAAAGATTCTAATTAGTGTCACAGAAAAGTATGAGTATATTGTTGCTATCACTGAGGAGACGAAAGATTTTTCTAAGCTTTCCATCAAAGAGCTAGTTGGATAGTTTTGTGCACACGAGAAGCGAAGATTTTTTCGTGAGAATCAACCCAAAGAGACGGCTTTCCAGTCCAGAACCAATGAGAATTTTCAAAATTTCTCAAAGAATCAACAAAAAAAGAAGTACAATCTAAAAAAGAAGCAGGATCGTGATGGCTCTACTAAGAAGGTTGAAGCCAAAGGTACTTTCTAATTTGTATTGATGATTTTTCAAGAATGACTTGGGTTTATTTCTTGAAAGAAAAGTCAGAAACATTTGCTACATTCAAGAGATTTAAAGCCTTTGTTGAGAAGCAAAAAAGGCTGGCACAAAGATCAAAACCATTCGCAAGGATGAGGAGGTGAATACACAAGTCGAGAATTTGAAGAATTTTGCAAAAATGAAGGCATTGAGAAGCAACTTACAGCAGGGTACACTCCTCAACAAAATGGTGTATCTGAAAGGAGAAACAGAACCATTGTTGAAATGGCCAGAACGATGATGAATGAGAAAGGGTCGCCAAAATATTTTTGAAGAAGACATACAAAGAATGTACATCCTCAATAGGTGCCCGACAAAGGCATTGAAGGATAAGACACCAGTTGAAGCTTGGAGTGGAATGAAACCTTCTGTAAGTCATTTTAAAATTTTCGGGTGTATTTGTTATGCTCATATACCTGCTGAAAAAAGAACAAAATTGGATGAAAAGAGTCAAAAATGTATATTTCTTGGTTATAGTGATGTGACAAAAGGCTATAGGCTTCTCGATGTCAAAACTAACAAACTTGTTGTTAGTAGAGATGTCATTTTTTATGAAAAAATAGCGTGGAATTGGAAAGATAAAAAGGTGGAGAATACTTCTATCATTTCTCTAAATGTGCCAAGTCAAGAAGAGGATGAGGAAGAGGAAGATGTCCCTCAAGGGGGAGAAATCTCAGATCCAGAAGATGAAGGACCACCTCCAAGAGGAACAAGAATGTTGAGTGACATCTATCAAAGATGCAACTTTGCTGTCGTATTGAGCCGTGAAAAATTATGAGGAAGCAATAAAGCATGATGTTTGGAAGACAGCCATAGTAGAAGAAATTCGGATGATTGAGAAAAATAATTCTTGGGAGCTTGTGGATGTACCCAAAGAAAGAGAAGTTGTAAGTCTAAAATGGATTTACAAAATCAAACTCAATCAAGAAGGAGAAATTCAAAAGCACAGAGCAAGGTTGGTTGCTAGAGGTTTCACTCAAAAGCCAGGTATTGATTTCTATGAAACTTTCTCTCCAGTTGCACGTCTTGAGACAATTAGAACCTTGATTGTTGTTGCTGCACAAAAGAAATGGAAGATTTTTCAACTTGATGTTAAGTCTGCATTTCTAAATGGAAAACTTGATGAAGAAATTTATGTTGAGCAACCTCAAGGATTTTTTGTTC
Source organism: Lycium ferocissimum (assembly GCF_029784015.1). Lineage (NCBI taxonomy): Eukaryota > Viridiplantae > Streptophyta > Magnoliopsida > Solanales > Solanaceae > Lycium > Lycium ferocissimum. Next base: position 45,680,895 of record NC_081349.1, on the reverse strand, counting down.
AAGGGGGAGAAGAGAAGGTGTACAGGCTAAAAAAGGCTCTTTATGGGCTAAAGCAAGCGCCAAGAGCCTGGTACAATAAAATTGATACATACTTTCTGAAAAATAATTTTCAGAGAAGTAAAAGCGAAGCCACTTTGTATGTGAAGCAAGAACATGGCAGCATTGTCATTGTTTGCCTCTATGTGGATGATCTGATTTTTACAGGAAATGATCTGAAGATGATGCAGAAATTCAAGTAAGATATGATGCAAACCTATAAAATGAGTGATCTTGGGTTGCTACATTATTTCTTGGGCATTGAAGTTTCTCAAGTGAAAGAAGGAATTTTTATTTCTCAAAAGAAGTATACTAAAAGTATTCTTCAAAAATTTAAAATGATGGATTGCAGGTCTGTGGCAATACCATAGCAGCAAATGAGAAATTCGTAAAAGATGATGGAGCAAAAGAAAGCTAATAGCTCACTTTACGGGAGCTTGATTGGAAGCCCGCTATATCTTACTTCAACAAGACTCGACATTATGTTTGCAACGCTAGTTTATTATCAGATTCATGCAAGAACCAAGCCAAGTGCATTTTGGAGTCGCAAAGCGTGTTCTACGCTACTTGCAAGGAACAATGGATTATGGGATAATGTACAAATTTGATGGAGATTTGGACTTAATTGGCTATTCTGATAGTGACTGGGCTGGAAATATAGATGACATGAAGAGTACTTCTGGTTATGCTTTCTTATTTGGTTCAAGCATTTGTTCTTGGTTGTCAAAAAAGCAAAGTGTTGTTGCTCAATCCACTACCGAAGTTAGAAATATGTCTCGAAGCCTAAGGCTACTTCTCAAGCTATTTGGCTTAGGAGAATTCTTGAAGATATTGGTGAAAAACAAAAAGAAGGGACTGTTTTGTATTGCGATAACAAATCAGCGATTGCTATTGCCAAGAATCCGGTCAACCATGAAAGATCGAAGCATATTTCCATCAAGTACCATTTTATGCGAGAAGCACAAGAGAAAGGTGAAATTCAGTTGCATTATTGCCAGACAGGAGAACAACTTGCTGACATCTTCACCAAAGCACTTCCTAGAGAAAAGTTTTGCTATCTTCGAGAACGCATTGGAGTTGTCAAGCAAATGCATTAAGGGGGAGTGTTGGAATTAATGCATTCACAAGGATACTCTCCTTGACTTTTATGTTTTCTAGAGTTCTTTATTATTTCAAGAATATCATTTAGTTTTTCAATATTATCTCTTAGTTTTTTCAAGAAATCTTTAGGAGTTTGTGATACATGTATCTAGTGAATTGTGATACATGTATCTAGTTATTTGTGCAAGACTTTTGAATTGGTTTTTTGAGTAGTATAAATAGAGATGTAATTGATGATTGTAATCATCTCAAGTAGCCTAATACAACTTGAGCATTCTCTAAGAAAAATATTCTCTTCCTATTCTTTCCTACAGAATGTACAACAGGAAAATGGAAAACTCTCTGCCATAGCAAGGTAATTGATGTCACTTATGGGTATTTCTTTTAGCCGCTTGGTGTAAATTAAGATTAGGTAGGACCGTAGGAGTAAATCATATTTTCAGACCCTCCAAAAATACTGTCATATCCGTGTCGTGTTAAATGTCATTATCAACTTAATCTTTATGACAATGGATAATCAATCTAGAATGTTCAAGTAGTTCTAAAGAGTTGAAAGAAGAAAGTTCTAGAGTAGAGTCTAGAAAGAACAACTCTAGAAATAAGTAGAAGTGTTATTCTAGAATTAAGTAGTTGGGAACATGCTAGAATAGAGTAGTAAATACCCCTAACTACATCCTTCCTCACCTCCTATAAATAGAGGTGGTTCATTTAAGCTGTAAGCAAGTACTCAAGAAGAGAGTAAACAAGTACTCAAGAAGTGAGAGGAAGTAAGGTGTGCTCAAGTAAGGACCGTGTGCTCAAGTAAAGAGTGTTGCTGAAGCAAGCAACAAGTGAGTGATCAAGTGACAAATAGTAGAGAGCAACAAAGAGAGTTGCTACAGTGTGAGTGCAAGAAAAAATTGAGTGTAAGAAATGTAAGACCGAAGCTAGTCCTTACTTTGAAATAATACTCCCTCCGTTTCAATTTATGTGAACCTATTTGATTGGGCACAGCGTTTAAGAAAGAAGAGAGGACTTATAAACTTGTGGTGTTAAATGGATCACATATATTATGTGTGGCTATAATTGATTGCATAAAGGTAAATATTCCAAATATAGAAAGGGTTCATTCTTTTTGGCAAGCACTAATGAGGAAATAGGTTAACATAAATTGAAACGGAGGGAGTATAATTCAAGTTGTGCCCGACGATTTTCAACATATCGAACATGCTTATTTTTTGGAAGAGTGGACTCACACCCGGCAATATTTTTAAAGAGTCCGAACAACATATATTTTCAGGCATGTTAACTGCAAATTCAGTAGCAAACTGATAACCGTGTTTACTCAGGGGCGGAGCTATAGCTTCACCTACGGGTCAGCAGAATCCAATAGCTAAGGCTCCAACTTTGTATTTGTGTTTAAAAAATCTAATTGATCTGTATAAATAATATAGGGAAAAAACTTAAATATACTATCGAACTATCGGAAATGGTTCATTTATGTCATTCAATAATAGTTGGGCTCATATATGCCATTACTGTCACCGAAATGGCTCATCTATGCCACTAACCGTTAACAACTCAAATTAAATTAAAAGTCGGTCCACCCTGAACCCTTTTAACCCAAGTCGCTATTCTTATTTTCCTCATCCATATTATACGACCAGAACAAGACATAACCCCACAAATCCTCAAAACCTCAACTAAAGAATGACGTAAGAAAGAAAGGAATTAGAAACAGCCGCAAGTTACAAACACCAACCAACAGAAGCTTTTGAAAAAATTAGTTAAACAAAAGAGGAGGAGGAGTTATCAGGAGAAGAAACAACACAAGTTCTTGATATGAGCAGTGGATAAACAGAGAGTGAAAAACTGACAAAACTAAGAAAATTAATATAATACAAGATATATTGAAATCACGTTGGGTTAAAAGGGTTCTGGGTGGGTCAGGTTTTAATTTAATTTGTGATTTAAATTGGGCTGGCTTAAGTTGGCGACGTGGACCTCTAATTGGAGGTCACGTGTAAAATCTGGTATTTTAAAACCAGTCATTTGAGTTGTTAACGGTAAGTGGCATAGATGAGCAACTTCGGTGATGGTGATTGCATAAATAAGCCCAACTATTATCGAGTGCCGTAAATGAGCCATTTCCGATAGCATATTATATCAGCAATCCAGTAAGTTGCGTTTTCTAGAATTCAGAACCCATAAACTCAAAATTCTAACTCCGCGTCCGTATAATTACACACATACAGGCAAGGTTCTGGAAGCGCTTGCCGAAGCTTATATGGAGGATTTGTTAAGTGGCTCTTTGGAAAAGTAGGTTTGATTCATAATCAAGTTTGTTTCATAGCTTCTCTAAACAAATATGTGTATCTTCTTAATTAATATTTGTTCTAATCCCTTTGCCTTGGATGTATGAAGGAGAAAGATGGAAGCGATAGCTTCGCTGTTCAACTCGTAGATGAGAAGTACTGGAATGATCTTGTTATCATCATTACAGTGGTATGGATTATATTCAGGATTTTAGTTCTATGGATTTAGAGGTTTGGTTCTAACCACTGAACTCATCACCTTGTTTGAGTTCTGGTTCATAGTTCAATATCTTCAGCAATTTCAACGAGTTTTATGCAGATAAATCTAGGTCTAGGCTAAAAGTTATGTGTTCAAATGAACTCACGCCTATACTACTATATCTGCCCGTCTTTCAGGTGACTTCACGACAGAAGGAAATAAGTAGCGCCTCTGGAATGCGTCTAACTGTTGAAACCAGTCCACTTATGCAATACAGAGCAAAGGTATTTAATTTCCTCGTTCTCTCGATCATTATCGGATTCTGATAGTCCTTGGAATCCAATTTCTGTTCAATTAGTCGACGCTGTATCAGAATTATGATTCTTTTTTGGTTCTTGTATTAAATTTTACAGGAGGTAGTCCCAAAACGCATAATTGAAATGGAAAAAGCCATACAGAATCGTGATTTTCCAACTTTCGCTCGTTTGACTTGTGCAGAGAATAATCAGTTTCATGCAGTGTGCTTAGCTACCAGTCCTCCTCTATTTTACATGAATGATACAGCTCACAGGCAAGTTGTCTTGTAACTTTATGTTACAAACTCAAGGTTGTCTCAGCTGAATTGACTAGAAGCTGTGAACTTGTCCTTTTCTTGCGTGTCTTATGCGGAAATAGAAAAATTAAGCATCGAGTATGTTTTAACTTTCAGCATAATTGGCTGTGCTGAGAACTTGAATCGCACAGCAGGAACCCCACAGGTTTTTCTCTTGACCATGTCTTTCCCTAGTGCATAATTGCACGATTTAGCTCTTCCGCTTTATAATACAGTCGAACCTCTCTATAATGGTGTCATTTGTCTGGATAGCTTTTGGCTGCTATCTCGAAATGTTGTACAGGGAAAATATGACGTGACATAACATGAAAATCAGTTCCAAAGAAAAATTAGCTGTTATAGTGAAATGTTATTATAGAGGATGACTATTGTTATACTGAAATGTTGTTATGGAGGATGGCTGCTATAACAAAATGATGTTATAGAGGATGGTTGTTATGGTGAAAAGTTGCATAGAGGATGACTGCTATAGCGAAATGATCTTATAGAAAACATATACTATGTTTAGACATGAAAGTCGATTCCAAAGAAAAATTGATTTTTATAGTGAAATCTTGTTATAGAGGATGACTGCTATAACAAAACGATATTATAGAGGATGGTTGTTATATTGAAATGTTGTTATCAAGGATGACTGCTATAGCAAAATGATCTTATAGAGAACATATAATATAACATAATATGAAAATCGATTCCAAAGAAAGCTTTTGAAGTATTCTGTTGTTTGATAGGTAAAATATAGAGTACTCTAATAGTTACTACAACAGAAACTAGTCCAACCTGAGTTTCTCCCTGGACTTTAGTTAGTTGTGAGATTAGTGCTTTTGAGTAGTGTCGTGGCATACAAATATCATGACAGTGTTTGAAGTGACCTCCTCAAATTTATTTGACAATTGAGTGTTGGCTCATATAGCATTGAAATTGACTAATATTTTGGCCACATTTTGCATTTGAGGGAACTATTTCCACTATAGTTTTAACTTCCAAGTGGTTCTAACTGTCTAAAATAACTACAAAGAAATGCATTTACATAATTACCAAGAATAAATACATTGGCAGGTAGCTTATACCTGCGATGCTGGGCCAAATGTTGTTGTATTTGCACGTAACCGAGAGGCTGCTGCACTTCTGCTTCAAAGGCTCCTCTTCCACTTCCCACCAAATTCAGATACTGATCAAGACAGGTACAAGCCCACTCACATGTAGGTCTGATTCTTTTTTCTTGGGCCAAACACGTGAAAATATTTTTCCTTAGTGACGGAGAGATTTGAACCCCTGTCATGTTAAATCGTGTGACCGTCTCATTTATAGGTTTAAGCTGTTAATTACATTATGTCTCAAGATTTTGTTTTTCGTCTCCAGCTACGTCATCGGTGATAACTCTATCCTAAAGGATGCTGGGATTCTGGATATAAAGCACGTGGAATCATTACCTCCACCCCCAGAAGACAATGTCTCAAATCATAAATATAAGGGTGAAATAAGCTACTATATCTGCACAAGACCTGGAAAAGGTCCCGTTTTTCTTACCGATGAAAGCTAAGCTCTCCTCAACCCTGAAACGGGACTGCCAAAGTAAATGGCGATTCGTTGTACTAAGCTCCCGCTATGTATGGGTCCGGAGAAGGGCCTCTTGGACTTAATAAAGGCAAAAACTGTCATTTTAGTTGTTTCTGTTCTTAAGAACTGTGTATTTGAAGCTTTTGTTTGTAACTAGATGACCTCCAGCCCGTGTTGAGCACGGGCACAATAGTATGGTCTATGATTACTCTGTTTGTCTATCACCTATTGATTGTTCCCTTACACATTTTGCTATTGCCTTTGACTTTCCAACAAACTTCTATGCTGCGCGAACTCATTAGGAACTTAACCTTCTGTCTCATGAAGTTTGCAAAATTTTGGGAATCGCTTGAAATGGCTGCAAAGAATAGATTAAGTCGGTGCTGAGGAGAGTGTTAAAAAGTCATCACCACTTAAATTTTCAAGATAATGGAAAATCTAGAATGTCCAAGGAATTCTAAAGGGTCGAAGTGTAATTCTAGAAGTAGATAGTTGGTAATATTCTATAAGAGAGTAGTAACCATCCTTCACTAAATCCTTCCATTACCACCTACAAATAGAGGCTGTCATTTGAGTTGTATGCGTGCTCAAGCAAGCAATAGAAAAAGCAAGAGATTTGCAACAAGAGAGGTGCTCAAATGTGAGTAAAAGAAGAAGTTTAGGTAAAAGATTTGCAAGATTGGGTCCTTACTTTGCAATAATAAAATTTAAGCTGTGATCAACCAATTGTGTTCAACAATATACAACAAATTCTACTCCAAATGAATGTCCATGTTGTGCTCATATTTCAATAAGCAACCTTGTCTCATACTTCCCATTCACGTGAATACTATCAACCAAAATATCCAGAAGAAACTTGTTAAATCCATCAATGCTATAAAAGCTACAAAAAGACATACTTGAAAATCTTCACCTTACTTGTACCAACTGTATCATTCATGTAATCACTGAACAACAGCCCCTAGATTAAATTGTTCTATGGCAGTCATTTAGCTAGGTAGCTCATGGCAAAGGATTAACAAGAAGTTACCTGAATCATTTGAAGTGCATGTTTTCGAGCAAGGCAAGCCTTTCTGTATGAAATAACATGTTCAAACTTCTGTCTCACAAGATCGATAACACTACTTATTGTACTATCTGGTTTTTCTTTCAGACGACTCACAAGAAAAGATGAGATCAGATTAATATCCAGGTTGCAATGATCAGAATTAGTCGTTTCGTTTTGGCAAGTGTGCCAACCATAATACTTACCGATCTTCCAATGATTACCGGAAACCCATCTACCCCGAAGTTGCCACGAACAACCTGATGGCCCATACCTGCATCTAACTGACCTATATCTCTTTTGCGACTCCACAACTGTAAACTTCACAGCCCCTTTTATATGATCTTTACTTGAAAACAATTGCCCTTTCTGTAACTGTGTTCTCATCTTCAACCCATACATTTTCACCACTGACTGGATTTGACGAAAATGGAATATCATGACTGTGCTCCTGATCATGAGACGTTCTGACCCCTACAACATCACTATGCAGCTCCACTGAGCTTTGATCAATCGCCATTTCATGAGCACCTACAGTATCACTGTTGCTCTTATTCACTACCGTTTCAACTACGATGTTTTCTTCCACGTGTGATAGGTTGACTTCACGATGATTACTACAATAATCACTCCCCTTATGATGAGAACTAACTGTTGCACCACATGATGGAACCTAGCTCCTGATGATGTTCATCACTTTCATTTTGAGTTAATGATTCCGTCTTTATGAACATCTCAACCATATTTATCGAAACATTTGCACTCATTACTTGAGGAACAGACAGAAAGTCGGACAATGACTCATCATCATCGATCTGCATTTCAGTAATACCGAACAAAATGATCCAACGTAACATAAGGAAATCTACATGAAACTTGAAGTTTCACTTCGTCCCTCCATTTGCCCGTCTTCTGGTGCAATATTGGAAGTAAGTCATCATATTTAAGTGATGGCTGAACCCTCGCTACTGTACGAGGTCCACCCGCACCCTCTGTTCAGCACACGACATTGCATCTCCTAAAACTGTCACCTACGTAAGAAATTACCATTTTCAAAGTCACTCTAACACTTCTACTGTGTAGTGAACACTTAATTTCAAAATGAAATCAGAAATTACGCACTAATTCGCTAACATATGCCTAAAATTTTCGATGAACATACGTATGAATGAATTTATCAATTTCGATTAATCCCAGCATCTGGAAAACATGTCTTGAAATCTGAAACTATCTAATTAGAACAGGTTACATTCGATACTAATAATAATGCTTCGAAGTTCCACAAAATTACTCATCTAAGAAGTCCCAACTAAATTTTAATGGTCTGACAAAATCCAAATCTCAATAACATAAGCACTCCAAATGAACCAACATAATCTACATAAAGTAATTGTCTTTTTTATTAGGTCCACCGTCCACGGCACAGTTTCATGTAACTATATATATATCAAAAGGCATCAAGTAAAATGAGCACAAGTTACAAAAGTTACCCAAATACACCTCCCAAGCTTAATTTTAGTCAAAAGAATCTCAAATATTTATGCTGTTTTCTATCTGAAGTCCAAGTACAAGTTTATAAGCTAATTAGAACCTGTAATGGAGTTGAAAAGATGTCAAACCTCTGATATTTCACAGCAAGGTAGAGCTCAAATACTCAGAAAAGGAAGCAGGATCCAGTTTTAGTATCTCACTGATATTTCACCAAAAAGCTAAACAAACAAGGCAATTACTAATCACCTAATTAAGCTGTCCCACAAAGAGCTGATTCATAAGCTTTATGAATTAATCACCCAAAGCAATTTTGAAAACAAACAATGACTTAAAAAAAAAGGCAGCTCGGTGTACTAAGCTCCCATTATATGCAGGGCTCTTGGAACGACCGAACCACAAAGGTCTATTGTACGTAGAAAAAAAAAGATGGGTGAGTAACATATTTGAAATGACTATAAGACACAAAGAAAAAAGAAGAGAATATAGGTGTGTAACATATTTGAAATGAGTCCCCTTGCAACCCCCCCCCCTCACCCCCCACGCCCCACCCCCCAACCCTCACCACCACCACCCCAGCCAGAGAAAGAATGTTCACATTTCTGCAATAAGCAAACAGAAACAAAATGTATCATAATCTACCCCAAGTTGATTTAGGTAACTTAAAGCTTGTTTCAACCTCTAGGGACTACTTAGGGACTCGTCCTGCAAGAATTTATTAAAATTTATCACTCAGTAGTATAATTTTTTTGCATCATTTTTTGGGCTAATTGTAAAATACATATTTGGAATTTCATTATTAGGCTAATTGTTTTTTCTTATTTGACTAAACCCAATGAAGTTTCACCTTCTTCTTTCTTTTTTTCAATAGATTTAATCCAAAAATTAGAAATATACGAAAATGAATTATCATTATACTTAAAAATAAAGAGTTACACAGTTGAAGATCCATCATTCTGGTTTAAAAAAGTTAAATTGAGTGGAGTTTTAAATGGACTTGCAACAATAGTTCCTATACTTCCCCGTTTAAGAGAGAAACGGGGGTTGGGGGCCGGGGGCGGGGGGGGGGGGGGGGCGGCGCCAAAAAAGGAAATAAAAGAATAACTGAAAAATGTTTATGCGCGCCATTCTAACGGCTTCTTTACCCCAATTTCTTTAACTTAGTTCATCATATAAATTACTCTCTAAACTTCCATATCTTCTTCATCTTGATCACTTCCACTAAAACCATTCTTATAATTCTCTTCAAGAAACTATCCAAAAACCAAGAAAACTCACCAGAAGAAAAAAAAAATGGGCACAGAAATAATAGCCTATCGTCCAGCAATAGGAAAAATCTACACTGATCCACACACCTACATTAAATACCGTCTTGAAAAAGTAATTGGAACTTCCGGTTTCGATTTCGTTTACAAAGCTTCATATTACACACCAGATTACTCTGATAATGGCAATCTTCTTCCTTCTGGTTACGTTACTGTTAAGTATCTTAGAGCTGGTGAAGATATTGTACGTAGTCTTTCACAAGAACAAACCCCGGTTCGCAATTATGTTAACGTTGATGCATGGTTTATACGTAGGTTTAATGATGGATTTTGTACTGCATTGAAGTATATGTCTGAAGGGTCGATAAGATATATGTTATCTACTAGGTTTCATTACGGGTTGCCTGAAGATTGTATTGCTATTGTTCTTAAAGAAGCGCTTGTGGGGTTGCATGATATTCATAATTCTGGTCAAGTTCATAGGACTTTTAGTGCTGAGAATATTTTTGTGAATTTCGTTAATTCGAATGTGGAAATTAAATTGGCTTTTGCGGCAACTGCTTATGAATCGGATCTTGATTGTCCTACTGAGATGAATGTTGAAATTGATCATGGACCACATGTTGTTTCCACTTCGGTACGATTCTAAGTCTGATTATACAACTTGTTTGTTCAATTAAGGATAGAATAGGTGTTTAAATTGTGTTACTATTAGTTTTGGTTTGTTAGAGTAGTTTCTGTTTTTTCACAAATTGTTAGTCAAAATGATTATAAGATGTGTGGGTAAATTGTGGTTGTAGGTCTTTCTTATTTTAGGCATGTTTACTTTATTGTTTTCTGTGATATATGCCTATTTTGGACTATATGTGGTTGAAATAAAAGGAACAAGATGATTATTTGGAGTTTTAAATATTTGAACTTTTGAAGTTGAAGTAGAAAATGAGTATGTTGTTCATCAAGAACCAGATCCTGTTTCCACTTCGGTACGGTTGAATAATTAATACTATTTCAAATTTTGACTATACAATTTGTTTGTTAAAATAAGGATAGAATAGGTGTTTAAATTGTGTAATTAGTTGATAAATTTTGTTCGGATGTAAACTTATAATTAGGGATGTTAGTATATTCCTTTGGTTTTTTAAAGTAGCTTCTGTTTTTCACAATTTACTAGTCAAAATGATTATAAAATATGTGGTTAAATTGTGGTTCTAGGTACTTATTTTAGGCATTTTCACTTTATTGTTTTCTGTGCTATATACCCATTTGGAAAATATGTTTTTGAAATTAAAGAAACAGGATGAATATTTGGAGTTGAAAAAATAGGTATTTGAAGTTGAATAATTAATAGCACTTCAAAGTTTGATTATACAATTTGTTTGTTAATTAAGTATAGAATAGGTATCTAAATTGTGTTATTAGTTGATAAATTTTGTTTGAATGTAAGCTTATATTTAGATATGTTCCTATATTCCTTTGGTTCGTTAGAGTAGTTTCTGTTTTCTTACAATTTTGTTAGTCAAAATGATTATAGAATGTGTGCTTAAAAAAATATTTAAGTGAGGTTCAAGTCCATAAAATTCTGGTTTTCAGCTTTCTTTCTACAATCTTAATTATCCTTTCTTTGATAGATGACCTTTTTCTTTTCTGCTTTTTTTAGTTGATTGACAATAGATCATGTTCCTATTCTACTTTGACGTTTGTCAGAGTAGTTGTATTTGTTAGAAATTAGTTAGTCAAAATGATATACTACTAATAAAAATGTGTACTTAAATTGTGCAGATTTGTGCTTGTCGGTCTTTCTTGTTTAGGCATGTACACTTTATTGTTGGCTATGATATATACCCATTTGGACAATATTGGGTCGAAATTGGAAAAAAAAAAAGTATTTGAAGATTAAAAAGAACTAGTATTTGGACTTTATTGTAATTTGGATATGATGAATTTCAATTGATAAAAAGTTGAAGCAAGTGTTGTGAGTGAAAATCATTGTATTTGATGACTTGGAATACTCATCAAACCTTCACATCCTCTAATTCAAGTTGAACTCGAAACTATAATTAATGGATATATGGTTGTATAATTTGCAATGTTATTAGCTTTTTCTACTACGTACTGTGATCATAATTAGCCAATGTTCCTAGCTATTGTTCATATTCTAATACTAGTACTTTTCTTAAATTTCCAACAGGTACCACCACTATCGATAATTTCAGAATGGGCTGCTGCACCAGAGGTATACAATGCATTATATGATAATGCTGCTAAAGATCAAGAAGAAGATCAAAATTGTCGCACTTTTAAATCAGATATGTGGCTAGTGGGCATAGCAGCACTGGAATTAGCCTATGGAAATATACGAGCAAACAGTCGCGCAGAATTTGATGCAATGATCAACAAGATAAGGTTGTCGAAACGATTGCCAAATAAGTTAGAATATCTGCTTGAGGAGATTATGGCTGAAGAGGCTCAGAAATTTGGGAAAATGAAGGGAGTTGTTGAATCATTTTTTAAAGATAAGCTGAAATTAGGAAAAAAGAAAAGGGCGTTTTCGAAAGAATTTGAGAATGTTGTGTTGGAATGTCTAAATAAAAAAGCAGCAAAGAGGCCAACAATTGAGAAGCTTTTGCAGATGCCATTTTTTCAGAATGCTAAGGATTTGAAGTGGTTTAAGAGATGTGTGTTGCATGCTAAAGGTCCAATGCCTATTGCTGATTATGGTTATTAATTGAAGACTTGGTGATGAAGATTTAGTGGAATTGATGATCAAGATCAGAGATATTAAAAATGTAAATATATTACGTACCCAGTTATAGTCATACTACATACATTTACGGTGACAACTGAGAAATTTTTTCCAGCATTCAGATGTAGAGACAAAGGGCATATTACATAGAAAAGAAAAATATACTTTCATAGTATTGATAGATTCTGTTTTTTGTGTGTGAATTTTCTCTGAGTCGGAAACTAGTTATTCTGTCGTTGGGTTTTTATGTGACAATTATTTGAGGGATGGTTTAAGCAGAAATTAATCTGTTTGGGAAGGGGAGCTAGTTTTCTTAGAAAAAGTTTTCAAATGTTCATATGATTTTTTTTTTCTTTTTAAAATGGAAATAATGTCAATTGCCAAGATTAAGTCGTAAATTCAGGAAAAAATGGAAATGGCATAGTTGGAATTTTCTATACCCTGAAGACATTTTAGTACTGAAAAGGGAATTACATTTATTCTTCTTTTTTCCTTTTGATGAGTCTGGACGTATATAAATGAGGGAATGGATGATCTTTGAAATTTTTAATTGAAATATTTAGCGTGTATATAACAAATTTCTAAAATCTAAATTAATAAAAACACACAAATCAACATCTCGTGCTTTACGTGTTTAATTAAGACGACGACGACGACAAGAATTCACAATTTAGTATGTTTATAGACTAGCTAATAGTACTGGTAAGAGTCTCCCCCATATAATGTGAATTCAATTCTGTTTATGTACTTTATTCACTTTAATTTATGTGAACTCATTTGATTGGAGATGAAGATTAAGAGCCCCTTTGGATTGGCTTATAAGTTGTTGTATATATATATATATATATATATATATATATATATATATATATATATATATGTGTGTGTGTGTGTGTGTGTGTGTGTGTATATGTGTGTGTGTATATAAAAAAAAATAAGTTGAGCTATCCAACTTATTTTTTTTTTAGCTTATTTTATAAGTCTTTTTTTTTAAACCCATCCAAACAGGCTCTAAGAAATACGATTTTTAAAAAAAAAAAACTTGTAGCCTTGAGTATGCCATAAGAACTCTTGTCCTTTTACAATTTGAATAGAAAAAAAAATAGACTTTTCAGATCTCTTATCTTTTTTTTTTTTTTCCAGACCCTGATAAAAGGGTCATAAAACTATTTTTTTTTTTATAAAGGATAAAAAAAAACCATTTCTCCCTAATTATTTTTATTAAATGTAAATAAGAAATAAGTTCACACAGATGAAGTGTTGTAGATTAAAAAAAAAATAGAAAAAAGAACACTCACCTAGCCATTTAATCTTCAATTATGCACATATGAGATTTTCACATCGTATTTCGGTTAAAACACGCGTCAAACTCACAAATAGGAGAAAAATAAGAAAACTAAACAAAAAATGAAATTGGAGTTTAACGTACATAATTATATTCTTCAAACAATAAATTGATTATTATCAGTTTTGTTACCATCATTTCGATTTAAGCCTCAAAATGAATCATCATCAAAGAACAAAATCATCAAATGCTTTTTTTTCAATTACTACTACTACTAGCCAAATAATCAACCATTGAGAAAGTACAAGAACTGAATTGTCCTTTTACAAAAAAAATAGACGATTTTATAAACCACAACAAATAGTAATCAGAATGTAATATCTTATCAATGTTTTTTTTTTTTTCTCAGACCTTTATGGTTTTCCTCGATAAAAGTTGGTTTTCATAAAACTACGCTCACCAACAACGCACAAGGTTTTTTTTTTTTATAAAGGATCAAAAAAAACCATTTCTCCCTAATTATTTTTATTAAATGTAAATAAGAAATAAGTTCACACAAATGAAGTGTTGTAGATTAAAAAAAAATAGAAAAAAGAACACTCACCTAGCCATTTAATCTTCAATTATGCACATATGAGATTTTCACATCGTATTTCGGTTAAAACACGCGTCAAACTCACAAATAGGAGAAAAATAAGAAAATTAAACAAAAAAGGAAATTGGAGTTCAACGTACGTAATTATATTCTTCAAACAATAAATTGATTATTATCAGTTTTGTTACCTATGGGATTTAACATTTCGATTTAAGCCTCAAAATGAATCATCATCAAAGAACAAACTCCCTGCATCATCAAATGCTTTGACACTACTCTTCTCAATTACTACTACTACTAGCCAAATAATCAACCATACACTATATATAAATTAATATTAATGGCTTCGAGTAATCCAGATTTACCAGAAGGCACAGTACGTAACCTAATGGAACAAGACACATTAAAATGGGTATTTGTAGGTGGAAAAGGTGGTGTAGGGAAAACAACATGCAGCTCAGTACTAGGGATCCTTCTTTCACAAGTCAGATCATCAGTTCTAATAATATCAACTGATCCAGCTCACAACCTTAGCGATGCATTTCAACAACGTTTTGCTAAAACTCCAACCGTCGTTAATGGTTTCACCAATTTGTACGCCATGGTATTCCCTATTACGTTGGATCTTATTTAGTTTCTGGTGTTTTGTTACCGTTCTTTCTTATAATCCTGCTTCGGTTACGTTTCTTTTGTGCCGAGGGTGTTTCGGAAACAGCCTCTCTGCCCCATAAAGGTAGGGGTAAGGTTTGGTATATCCTACCCTCCTCAGACCCCACTGGGGATTTAGGGGCGGAGCCAGGTAGGGCTCAGGATTCATCCGAACCCTTTCTGGCAGAAAATTACACTATTTATACATGATTAAAATTATTTTTTATTCATATATAGTAGATGTTGAACTCTATTCGTGCGTTTACTTTTTCATATTTTGAACCCTTTTAGTGATAATCCTGGCTCCGCCACGGATGGGATTACACTGTGTATGTTATTGTTGTAGTTGTTTTTTACCGGAGGAGAAACCAGAATTCTTAGTTTATGAGTTTTGAATCACAATTTTATTTTTGCTTGCTGTGTTTTGAATAGATTATTTGTAGATATTAAATGCAAATTTTAATACAAATACATGGTTTGAGCTAGAGTTACTGGGTTCAGCTGAAAGAATATTGTAACATGACTTGTAAAAGAAAGCATTTTTCATTATAAGTAGTACAGTTTGTCCACTCTTGAATTGAAAATTATTTTGTTACTCCATGTGATTTGTCGTCTCAATCAATGTGTTTTGTTATTAACTATTACCCAAACTCTGACCTTGATATCTTAGGTTTTAACTTATATGCATTTATAATGGAACAAAATTTTACAATATCTGTATAATTTATACATGTTATAGCAGGCTGTCTGCTTTAATTTTCATGTAACTAGTTCCACTTATTTAGTTATCTATGATTTTCTTTTAGGTGATTTGTCAGTGCAAAGTTTTTTTTAGTACTTACAGTGTGTAGAAGTTAAACTCTATACTTATCGTGCACCTCGTACCATTACCATTTGTTACCTGCTTTTATACCCAACCAATCACTAGAAAATAATCCAAAAGTTGATTTTCTAAGGTAAATCATTTTCTAGAGAACATGTTCTCCATGAGAAACATTCCTCCAACTAAATTCACCCTCAATGTTATTGATTAATTGCTGGAAGTGTAGAGAAATTATGATAAATGACAAAAGTATAATTATACCACTGTATTTTTATTTTTTCCTTTTTACTACTTTTGGTGGGGTGGGATGGGGCGCGAGGGGAAAGAGACATTGTTTATTTGGAATTGAAGCTTGACCTCTTAACTTTTGAGCAATACTTGTTGTCGAGTGTAATGTATGTTAATATGTATTTCAGTGATTTCAAAGAGTGAGCTTTACACACAATTTGTCGAATTATATTGCTTTTTCAGTTTATGGTCAATTTTGTTCTGATATGCTGTTATGGGGTAATGATTTTATGATGAAGTTCTGTTCTTTAGGAAGTTGATCCAACTATAGAGAATGAAGAAGGCGGTTCAGAAGGAGTGGACGGTTTTTTCTCAGATTTGGCGAATGCAGTTCCAGGAATTGATGAAGCTATGAGTTTCGCTGAGATGCTAAAGTAAGTACCATTTTTTCATGACACTAAAAAGAAGTTCAAAAAATAAGTCAAGTGTTCTGAGAACTACTATAATCTTTTGAAATGTGAAAGATCTATTCTTAGATTGAGCCTTATTTGATTCCTAAGCAATAATAACTGATAGAAATGGACCAAACGATGATACACAAGGTGGTATTAGTTGATTGCATGTATAAATGAAAAAGAGATGCTTAGCACTTATGTCTCTAGACCCATTTTGCCATATTTTATTCAGTCATGGCCTTAGATTTTGTTGAGAAATGACGTAATAACTTCAATTTGGATGATCTCTTGCTCTTTGTTTCTAGAGATATTATAATAGAAATATATCAAGCAACATGAAGAGGATCACTGCAATTAATTGTTTGTATTTTCAAATATTCGGGTTTCTCTTTTCTTGATGATCATATTAGCATCATTTAGCTGAAGTTATTTAGCCTGAGTTTAAACTTTCGGCTTTATATCTAGATAGTCAAAAAAAAAAATCTTGGGCTGGTGAGATTGTCTTTAATCTCTATTCTGCTCCTTCGGTTAAGGAAAGAACTTGAGAATCACCTTACAATCATGAGATTGGAAGTTGTGGCAGCAAGCTAATGCTTACACCATGCATTACCACATGAGCTGCGCTGAACAATGAAAGATGTATACAGGGAAAAAACTTTCTTATGTTGATATAGTTGTATGTGTGCACGAATACACAATGAGGTACTAGTCTTTTTAGAAACTTTCGCTTCCTTAATCAAAATTTTAGTACTTTATTGGAACAATTATCTGCCAAGCATGAAGTCCTAAAGTCGAGCTCAAATTATTCTCAACTGATCAGTAATTGTCTACTAAATTCCAGCACTTCAGGAAACCATCTGACTAGTGTAGTTGCCTGATCGGTTGGTTCTAGAAATATATGAGGGTTGGTGAATTTACATATTGCACAGTGATTTGAATCTTTTCTTGGTTGTTCTTTTGTGCAGCCTGGAAATTGGTTGATTTCCGCCCAAGTCTTAACTCGTGTAATATTTATTTCTTTGTCAGATTTATAGTGGTTCTTAGCTGCATATCCCTTTTTTTCTCATTTTCATGATTTCTGTTTGCAGAAAGATTTTGAAAATTAATTTTAATTGTGAGGGTGTCCCTTGCTTTGGTATGAATTTGAGTTTATTTAGAAGTACATTAGTCAAAAACCTACTTATCAACAAATAGATTATTAGTTGAACAGTTAGGTTAGGTTCCAAGATTGATCTTTCGGATTAGGGAAGGCAAATCTCATATAATACTTGTACCTCTGGATAGATATTTTGCCGAAAGGAATTTAGATACACAGGTCCTACCTTTCTATTCCATGGACCTTTTTAAGACTCATCAAAAGACGTCTAAGACTAATTACTATTACTGCATTTTTGTTCCACTGTTAACCTTGTTAAACAAAGTGCTCTATATCAATTATAAAAATAATAACTTTAGTAGTGGAGAAGTTCACTCGCTTCATTACTGTATCCCGTTATCTTCTTTTATAGCATGGTTGAGTAAAATTATACCAAGTCTTTGGTGTTTAGGAGGCTCTTGGGATCAAGCGTGGGCAAACTAAGATTGGAGTTTTAGAGCCAGGGCACTGGCTGTAGTTCATAGTATATAAAGAGCTACCGAATTGCACAAGGTGGTTCTATTTCGGAATAGGTGCCAGTTATAAGTTAAACTGGATTGTGGGGTTTACTTTTATTCCAATTCAAAGTGCTCATTGTTGCTTCTTCCTTTCCTGGACATCCGAATCATAGATAGCTGAACATCTTTGCAACGTTTTTCATTGCCAAGTTTCATCCTGTTATGGTACATTAATAGTGCTTATATGCTATTTGTTTGAGATCTAGAAGCAAAAACAAACTTTTGTTTTCTGGTTATATTTACACTTCTGGTGTTTTCTTTATCATTTGGATTTCAGTTTCGTTCGATTTGCTTCTTTCTAGATTGGTGAAAACAATGGATTACTCTGTAATAGTGTTTGATACAGCACCAACGGGACACACTCTCCGGCTGTTACAGTTCCCGTCGACACTAGAGAAAGGGCTTGCCAAAATAATGAGTTTGAAGAGCAAATTTGGTGGTGTGCTAAGTCAGGTAACAGCCCCTTCCCTCAGAAAAAGAAAAAGGAGAGAACTTTTCATTTCCACTTTTGAAGTATAAGGGATTACTGCAAATGTGTGCAAAATTATTGTTTGTCTCATCTGCAAGCCTGAAAGTTCGAGGCAGATTGTAGGACGTGGATTGATATGTTTTTGAATATTATCATTAATACAAAGTACCGTTAATCGCAGATGACTCGTATCTTTGGTGTTGACGATGAATTTGGTGAGGATGCAATTCTCGGCAAGCTTGAAGCCATGAGGGATATTATTGAACAAGTGAACAGACAATTTAAGGATCCAGTAAGAGTTTTCCTTATAATGGTCATTTATTATTACAAATGGGAACCATAGTGACAAAATTAGTCCAGAGTTCATAAGGTCATGCATTTTCTATAGGCTTGGCAGCAATGGACAAATCGTAGAAAATTTGAGCTCAGACGGTCATGCATTATCTGAGCCTTGTAGTTTCGATAACAATATATGTGAAACCTTTCTTTCAGTAGAAATTAGTTTCTTAATCCAGAATATTTAATCATTTAATTTAAAGTCCTTACTTGACACTCAACATTTTCTTATTTTTTGAATTAGAAAAAAGGAGTATATTAATAGTTGGATGAAAGCACATAAATATACAGAACACATATTCTGCCCATCTTTTTATTTTGATTCTGGAGAAATCTACTGTGATGGAGTGCAATATGTGTTATATATACATATGTGCTTTATGTCCAACTATTTAGAAAATAAAATCAAACACCAAAAGGAAATCAGCTATTGTTGCCTGTTGATCCAATTTATTTGGACTTTTTATTGATGGAACCAACTTCTTGTCCTGTGCAGGGCAAGGGAAAGTTCCTTACAGTGATTCTTGCTAATGGCTGAATACTTTCCCTGTGTTATTTGTTTACTTACTCTATGTTGTTGTTGTTGTGACTCTATTTTCTGCTTATAAATTAGCACCACTTTTCTTGCAGGACATGACGACATTTGTTTGTGTTTGCATTCCGGAATTCCTCTCTCTATATGAGACTGAAAGACTTGTTCAGGAACTCACTAGGTTTGAGATTGATACACACAACATTATAATTAACCAAGTGCTCTTTGATGTAGAAGGTAAACAATTCTCCCTCTTCTAGTGATTCCTCGATTGCCTTTCCATATTAATCTGTTTTCTTCGTCTATCTCACTTTGTTTATGATATTATGTTCCTATGCAAGAGACAACATAATTCTTGGACTTGTGACTGTTTTCAGTTGTTGAATCCCAGTTGCTGAAGGCTAGAATGCGGATGCAACAGAAGTACTTGGATCAGTTCTACACGTTATATGACGACTTCAATATTACCAAGCTGCCATTGCTACCACAAGAGGTATGAAAATACCTGCCTCTCAGAAACACATATACGTACCTCTCTTTTTCCCTTTTTTTTGTGGTGCAATCAAAGAAGGCACTGACGATAAAATCTTATCTAATTTGTAACATGGAGCTAGTGCATTATGCTATGACCATGTTAGATTATACATTTCTAGCTCATTCCTGATGCAAAGGTTATGGTATTTAAGTGGTTCTCCTTCTGCACTTTTCTTTTTAGTTTGTCCCCAAAGAATGACACATTTCTCTTTCTGAAAACTATTTAATATTAGGATCCCTAATTTACCCTTAATGATGTGATTTATGGGAGACAAGTTATATAAAGTTCATCTTCTTTTATAAGTACAGAGAACATAAAAAGACATGTCAAACTCTCACCATTGCTCATTTAAAAGGATAATTTTGGTGGCATATGCTAAACTTGCATGTAAAAAGTCTTACTCCATTTAATTTCTTAAACTCCGCACCTGGGTGGGGGGGGGGGGGGTAAAGTATTTCCTAGCAAGGAAATCATGGAAATTGGTCCTGATATTTCTTGTCAAACCAATTGCAATTCACATTACTAATTTCTTTTTTTTGGTTAGGTTTGTGGTGTTGAAGCTCTGAAAGCTTTCAAGTATCATTTTCTAACACCATACCGACCTTCTCGTGCGCGTTGTTCAGCGGAAGAGTTGGAGAGTGGAATAGCCAAACTGAAAGAACAGTTGAAAGATGCTGAAGCAGAATATGAAAAAATTAGAAAAGGAAAAAATCAGGTTCAATCTTAGAAAGACTTTTCAAATGTTGGGGAAATAGTGCCATTGAACAAATTATCGTGTTCTTTGAGGATGTATAATTGTTTCATTCATTGCTATCCAGAAGGCAATAAATCTAGCTCCTTGGTCTTACAATATGCTGCTTCTTTGAGGTAGTGGATGATTAGGATCTTACAAAGATCTTGGATTTGTAAGTTGTAACTACCAAATCCTTATTTTATCAGGAAATATTGGAAAACAAAATTCTTGAAGAATTGTTCCGTCAAAGGGAACGCTTATTTTTCGTGAACCAAAAAGGAGAAGTTGTTTTTATCCTATAACTCATATCAATCTAGTCTTTTACGTAAACAACTGCTCCAGGATTGTTTTTAGGTGGATCTAAAGTAAAGATAATCATATGGGAATACTTTTGCAACAGATGTGATATCAAGACTACCTTACAATACAAGTGAAAAGGGTTTATTTTGCCAAGCATATAGCCTTATCCATTACCTTTTTCATCAAATCATTAAATAGGCTTCCCACTTCTCCCATAACCCAAATATTTGACTATATAAATTATCATTAATCATATTTCTCTGTTTAATTATCTCAGACCAACATCAAACAAAATTGTATAGTGGGGATTTATCATGAATTTGCTAGTTTTATAGTGGTTGCCAGCTCACCACAACCCTCCTTTATTCGGGGTAAATATCTACTCGCACTTAGTTTTTTTACACCAAATCGTGTAAGCTTATTGTAATTAAGTGATTTAATAAGGCGAATATACATGTTATTTAACCATGGTTAAGTACTAAAATGTTATATACAAACATATGTCATGTATCTATGGCTTGATGTAAACATCCGGTGTGAGTAAGATTTTACCCATTATTCGGGTTGAAACTAGCAATGTAAGCAAGCTCAATTAATTGGAGTTGGGCATCCCAAATACACAGAAAGAAAATTATTTCTAAGTAATCCAGTGATATTTCGCACTCTATGTACAATCTCCACACCATAGATTTGGCATTTGGCAGTTTCAGGGTAGGCCACAACCAACAAGCTTCAGTAAATCAATGGGCCAAAAAAGTTATTATGGGGCAAGTTCAAGTACAATTCCCTGGGCCTGGAATTACAAGGCCCAAAAGAAGCTCTGACAGTAGGTCAACTGGTGGCTGAGAAATTATCCTTGGTTTGTCGTCACCAATTTTCCACCACAAATTTCAGATGAGAAACTAACAAAGTTAGTCCCTTATGTTTGAGGATAGATTCAAAATAGTCCCTTAAGTATACACTTAACAATTTTGATCCTTTAAGTTTGTCAAAAGATAACACTTTTAGTCTTCGTCAAATATTTACCTAATTCATCTATTAGATTTGACATGAACTATGAAAAAAAAAACTAAAATTAGCGGAAACTCACATTCAGAGGTATAATTTTTTTAGCTTCTACTATTTTTGATTTACTTCTAGAGTCACGTGCAATTTTTTGAGGTGTAATGTCTACTATTTTTATAAATATATTCTTAGTGTCTAGTATAGTCTTTAATGAGAATTTGTTGGTGTTTATGGTTGAATCTTTTTTTTTCATTGTTTCTGCGAAATCTAACGAACAAAAATTGTTACTCGCTCTTTCCCAATTTATGTGGCATTTTTTCATTGTTTCTATGAACTTTAGCTAACATTTTAAAATGTATTTTTTTTTCTCAAATTGATATGAGAAAAGCTGCAACGTATAGTATTTTTCATGTAGTTTTCAAATATATAAATTTTAATGTTAAAATGTTGAGTTAATTTAATTTAGCTTCAAAATTTAGTTAAATTAACTCTAAAAAAGCGAAAAGTAGTAACACATAAATTGAGATGGAGGGAGTAAATGACAGACACTAAAAGTGTTAACTTTTTGCAAGCTTAAATTCCCAAAACCCTTTGGTGCATACTTAAGGGACTATTTTGAACCTTCCTTCAAACAACAGAGACCATTTTTATCATTTTTCTCAATTTATATGAGTATCTCTTCTTCGCCTTTCTTCCTTCCTTACCAAAATTAATTCTAATGGATACACTTTCTACCTCAGTTTCTTCACTTAAAGTTCCAACCATCCGTAGAAACTCTGCTGATTTCTACAATTTCAAGAATCCATACACACCACCACCTTCCTCATCATCCCACTTTAATTTCCGAAAACCAACTTCATTAATCTCAAACAAAACCAACTCTTTTACACACAAAAAAACTTGCAATTTCCCTACTACTAATTTCCCATCTCTATCTAAAAATCCACTTCACAAACAACCTTCTTTAAGGCATCATCAAACAGCTCATACTAGAGCTTCAAGTGGTTATGCTACAGCACTTATAGATATAGCTAAGTGTAACAACTCACTTGAAAATCTTGAAAAAGATGTAAGGAGGTTATCAAAATGGTTAAGAAATGAACAACTAAGTGCTATTATGACAGACCCTTTTGTGGAAAATAAAGAAAAAGGGTATGTTCTTAAAGAGATACTGTCTAAAGGGAAATTTAATAAATATTTGGTTAGTGTGGTGAAACTTTTGGTGGAGAAAAAGAAAGTGGGGATTGTGGATGAAGTGTTGATGGAATTTGAGAGGATTTATGATCAACTTTGTGGGACACAAGTTGTGTTGGTTTCATCTAAGGTGAAAATGGAAAAATGTGAAATCTTTGAAATAGCTAACAAGGTACAAGAGTTTAGTGGGGCTGAAAAAGTTAAGGTTAAGGTAAGAAATTTGGTTGATGATAAGAAGAGGTCAAAATCCTTTGTTATGTGATTAATGTGAATTCAAGATTTAGAGTCAGGTCAATTCTGCTCTTTATATATGTGTTAATTTTTTTGTTTTTTTACATGTATGTGTGACGAATATGTTGTGTATAATCTTTATCTACTATTGACTCTGCTAAAGTGTGTTATATTTGAATTGATGAAAAAGTAGATGTATTGAATTTATTCGTCACGCTAGTTATACAAAAACAGTCTCCCTTATATAAATGTACTGAATTTTACATATATGTGTCATGTGTGTGTGTTTCGAAGACTGCGATTAGTCTTAAGTATTTGGATACAGACGAATTTCTCTTTACCAAAATAACCATGATGAATTCCTCGTTGCCACAATATTTGCCAACTAAGAGTAAAGTGTCAAAGTCTGAGGTCTTAGGTCAAAGTCTAAAAGTGTGAAAATTCAATTGGATTATTCCTGGCACAGAAAAAATAAGAAAGGAAAGGTTTCAGTCCTTTGCTTCCATTCAACTCAGGAGATTTTATGAGCAATGATTTGCCAACTAAGAGTAAAGTGTCAAAGTCTGAGGTCTTAGTGTCTTACTACTCATAAAATTGAAAATTCAATTGGATTGTTCCTGGCACTAAAAAAATGAGAAAGGAAAGGACTCACTCTACTCACAATGAGAGGAGTTATATGTGTGGCCTCCTTAGCTTTTATTGCTTTAAAGATCCCGCTTGCTTCACACCTATATATGATAGAGAAAATACTTGTCTATTTTATTTCTCTTAATTCAATTTCTCTCTGTTTCTTTTTAGTAATATAGTATTGAATCTCATACATGCCGAATGTATTTGCTCAGACCTTCTTTCCAAGAAACTATGACTTAGATAGATAGATGCGAGTGTATTTTCAGAAAACTAGTTAGGCTTGTCATTTTGAAGAAAGGAATATCATCCTAATGAAAGCTTGATTCTTCCCTTATCAATGTTTGAGATGTCTCGTTGTGCCAAATTCCCTATTTCTTTTTTTACGATATGACTTTCATGCTTGGCTCCTACATCAGATACTTTTCTTTTAAGTCGAAGTTCTACCGGAAACAGCCTCTCTACCTCACAAAAGTAGGGGTAAGGTCTGCGCACATCCTACCCTTCCCCAACCCCACCGGTGAAATCACACTGGGTATGTTGTTGTTGTTGTTGACGTTTATGCTTGGTGGTAACTCGGATCGTATGTTCTTTAGATGCCTAGCTTATCTGCTAGTTGTCCAAGTGGCGAATCCAGAATTTTCACTCAAGGGATTGGAAAAAAATAACAAAAGCTAAATATAAAAATTAATGTTGTCCCTGGGGATCGAACCTTGGACGCTGGCTAAACATACAAAAAAACATTGTTGTCCGTGGAGATCGAACCTTGGATGCTAGAGAGCATTTTGAATGCCTTGGACCGCTTGAGATAATCTTTTGGATATTTTTAGGATGTTCAAAACTTATATGTGTACAAAAACACAGAAAATCTACCTTATATATACAATGTAATTTTTTTACCGAAGATGTTCGGGTGAACACCCTTCCAACCCCCTAAATCCGCCCTTGGTTGTCTGGCTGGTTCGAATTTACTTATAAGCAGGCGAAAGGTTCAAACTGTGTAGCCGGGAGCGAGCCGAATTTAGAAATGAAAGTGAAAGAGCAAGAAAAAAATGTGCGCTACATTGAAGTTTGGTGAAATAATAACATCAATATAGAAACTAAAGCCATTAAAGTTTATTTATTAAACAAATAATTTCCTGATATTCACAACACATCTGGTAAAAATACTATCCAAGTTAATTATATACACTTGAGATATGTTCATAAATCTCTCCCATCGAGGCTACCAATTCTCCTTGACAATCTTAAATTTTTCGAGAACAAACTTTCCTTCTTTATACTGTTGGCTTTCATCATATGCTCTTTCATACTTCCATCCCAAAACTTCCCCACAATCAGAGCACTTAACATCAGCCACAGTATGCAAACCAGTCAGTAAGTGCCGATCCTCCTTTAGCCCTATCACTACATTCATGGCATGCGTAAATAAATAAGCTCTCCCAGTGCTTGCCTGCCTTTTACAAGATTATGTGTCATATACAAAAGCAGATATAATTGGTGGCTAAGGGGATTTATCATTAGAGAAAGAAAGTTATTTTAATCTTATGTATACAGTGTGACTTTTCCTTGAAAGGGGTTTGGATGAACCCCTTCCGCCCCTCTGGCTCCGCCCATGAATACAACATGTTGAGATGGAACAAGAGGAGCGGAAGGTGTTTAGTCGAGCCCTCTTGCCGAAAAATTATATTGTATATACAAGGTTACAATATTATTTTCATGTATATAGAGTAGATTATAAACAATCTTGGTGAAAGTCATGCCTTCAGCACTGATAACACAGGTTCGATATGTTCAAGTGAACTCAATATTCTTGACACAAAACATAGAAATATGTAAGTGGAAAAGAGTCAGTTAAATTATGAACCTAGTGACTTCGGCTCAACAATTAAGACAATCACTAAATAAGTACAAAATATAGATTTTCAAACTTAGTAAATCAAATGAGTTGTGGTAGAATTTTGAAATCCACCATGTAGTTCAAATCCTGAATTCGTATCTGAAACTCATAATTTCAGAACTATAATTAGTCTAAGAACCTTAAAGGTTGATTTATCAAATTTAAATTCTGCTCTCGTGCCCCTGACCGTAATAATTTCAAGTTGTCCTAGAAAAGCAAAAATGAAAAGCTTGAGATTAATTAATTGAAAGAAAAATCATAACCTGGAAATTTTTGGAGACGATATCATCATGAAGAGCAATGTGATTTCGGCATTTACAGCAACTATATATCCGTGGACCGAATAATCCTTCTTCCATATGTTTGAAAATTGAATGGTCTCTCAAAATTAGAGGATCTTGAAGTTGGAAGCAAGTAAATTAGTTTGACTAGTATTAAATGAATTAGTTTGTAGAAAGATTAATTTCTTGTTTGCTTTGAAGCAAAAGCTTTCTTCAAGTTGCCGGCATCAATAATTAGGCTGAAATTAAGATGAAAGTGAAGGAAGTAATAAGAAAATCACTTGATTGAAGATTTACAAATTAACTAGTAGTAGTAGACTGCAATCAACCAGCATTAAATAAAATAATTAGGTATTGATAAGGATCAAGGATGGGATTCACTATTTAATTGTCCCCTTGTTCTAGAGATAATCTTATGATCATTAATCATTATTATAACTTGAGAAGTAGTAGTTATAACTAACTTGAGAAGTAGTGGTTATAACTAGCTAGTGCATATATAACTTAAAATTCTTTTATAAAAATAGCACCATGACGTTACTTTAGAGGGCTATGGACCGACAACCAACCCCCCCCCCCCCCCAAAAAAAAAACCCCGCCCTTCCCAAACCACTGCTATGGTCCAGATAAGCCTATATTCTTTCTTAAAATAAAATGAAAATTTTGTACGCAATTAAATATTAATTGGTTGATCAAATTCAAACGGAAAACGAAAAAAAAAAATCAATAAGAAAACGTAAGCTTGAATTAAACATTAAATTTAAAAGTAGCAAAATTCACAATTGAATTTCAAAATGATTTGGGAACCTTTTAGTGATATCTAACTATCCTTGAAAATCACACTTATACTAATGTAGCAAAAAGAAATTTTATAAAAGAAAATATATACTGCAATAGATCCAAAGATGGTTAACGAAATCTCCGGTCATGGTGAGTATTTGAGATGCGTTTTTGGCTATGTTGCACAACTGTGAAAGTTACATGCTTGATAATTGCAAAAAATGAAAGTGAGGCAATTTCCTTCTGAACTTTAAAGGGTCATTTGCACTTTTGTCAATTTTGTGTTGGTCTTTAATTTTTGTCCTACAAATGGGCTGGTCTTTAATTTTGGCTTTCAAAATCAAACTTATGCATAGAAGATTATAAGTTACGCATCATAATATTCACAAGTTATGCTAGCGTCAGTAAAGAATTTATGCCCCTCTAAGCTTTTTTTTTTTTTTTTTAATAACCCCTCCCCCCAGGAGCTCCCCCCTTTGCTCTCTTAGTGACTCGAACTCGCAACCTTTGGATTGAAAGTGGAGGGCGCTTACCATCTGAGTAACCGCCTCTAGGCATAAGTTCAATTTTGAAGGGCAAAAATTAAAGACCAGCCCATTTGAATGACAAAATTAAAGACCAATCCATTTGAAGGGCAAAACGTGTAATTACTTGGTTTTAAAACATTCAAAGAATTTGTGTGTTTTTTAGAGACTATTGGACCACTCAAGTGGCCTTTTAAAAAAAATTAATAATAAAAGAATCTCAAAAAGAATAAGTACAAGTAAAAGGGACTGAACTTTACCTTACAAAGCTTAATGAGGTCAAACACCCCTTCTACTACTAGCAAGCATCTAAGAACTTGAAAGAATTAAATACTCTATGATCATCACAATGTTGAACTCCATGATGATATTACAAATGAGGATGCTAATAAAATTATAATATAAAACAAGAAAGAAAGTAAAGTGAAGGCCCTTCTTCTTTGTATCAGTGTTTTAA
Source organism: Lycium ferocissimum (assembly GCF_029784015.1). NCBI lineage: Eukaryota > Viridiplantae > Streptophyta > Magnoliopsida > Solanales > Solanaceae > Lycium > Lycium ferocissimum. The sequence goes on along the minus strand of NC_081349.1, from coordinate 45,652,960 downwards.
AAGGCAGTTTTGGGACTTGCCTTGGGGCGAGGCACTGGCAAACATACCCGGGCTCACCTGTAGGGCTTAGTTTTGTTCGATTGTATTCCTTAAACAAGCCTAACTCCCAATGCTCGAGGCTAGCTTAGCAGTTCTTACAAAAATTATGTGTCAAATTCCTTAGTTAACAATGTTAACTCTCATAATTTTTTAATAAATTAATGATGCATAATACTATTTTTCATTTTAGGAATAAGAAGATTGAGAGAACCCCAAAATAACAAGTCATACTATTACATATTTACTATTTGAGAACACAATGAGGGTTGATATCACTTAACATTTCTTGTAAAAAAACATAGCCAAATTTTACATCTTAACTTGTCATTGGTCTTCATGTTTTTGTCCTAAGACCCAAAATTATCATATTTTATTATTTCACTATTTGAAAGTAATTTTGTTCTTATCGATGGAGTGATGTTTGAATTATAATATTGATAAATTTTAAAGAATTTTTTTTTTTGGGGAGGTAAATTGCATAGTAATATATTTTAAGAAATTATGTTTCTTTTATTGTTTGAAAGTTAAGATGTTAGAGTTGATTTGCATCTCATAATAGCTTTTATATCATTACATTATTTATACTTTTAAAATCATGTTAGAAGTTTTGTTTTCTATGAGTTTCTTTAATCATGTTTTAATTTTTTTTTAAATCATTAATGTATTTTTTTATAATTTTTGTGTTATTATACTATTTTATTTGAATTGCTTGTTCTTATCTAACTTTTTTTTGCCATGCTTTCTCTTGAGCCGAGGGTCTTTCGGAAATAGCCTCCCTACCTTCCGAGGTACGGGTAAGGTCTACGTACACTTTACCCTCCCCAGACCCCACATTGTGGGATTTCACTGGGTATGTTGTTGTTGTTGTTGTTTTACTATTTTACTATATTAACAACATACCGAGTGTAATTTCACAAGTGGGGTGTGGACTATTTTACTACATTATAAATTAAAAGTTTAAAGATTCATGGGCTTACGCCCTACATCTCAGGGCTTACGCCTCGCCTCGTGCAAAGTAAAATGACCGCCTCACGCTCCCGCCTTTTAAAACACTGTTTTGTATTACTTGTGACAATCTTAAAATATGTAGTCTTGTATCAATTTGGGTCTTCTCCTTGTCTTCATCATTCAACCTGTTCAAGAGTTCTTGAAAATACTTTAATTCTTTTTAGATTTGTTGGACCTTGTTCATGTAGTTGAATGTTGCCTCCTTCTGTTTTGCCACCCTCAGGGTAGTTGCCTTAAAACAATCTCCTCAAATACTTTACCTTCTCAACTATGCTTTCTTCCATGAATGTTCTTTGTATTGAATCCTCTTCTTTACTGCCTTGATGAAAGATCTCAATCTCTAGTCATTTTGGCAAAGCATTCACCCAATATTTTATTATCATCTTCATCTTCTTCAATAATATGTCATGCCAAAATCAGCATCAAAAGCTTCCAATGGATCTTAAACTTAAGTTAGGAAGTTTTATGTATTTCTTGTCATAACAAGTTTTATTTTCAATCTCCTGTTGACTGATTAATTGAAACTTCAGCAAATAAAATGACAAATTAAAGGTGCTAAGAAGATGGTTAAACTGAGCCTGTGGGAAAAAAACAATTGCGGTGAACGTGGATCGAACACGTGACCTTCAGATCTTCAGTCTGACGCTCTCCCAACTGAGCTATCCCCGCTGTTGTGAGTAAACAATACAAACTATATATAAATTCGAATCTAAATATCAGTTATGCTTATCAAGATATTGTGTCTAAATATAAAAGTTAAATAATTACTAATACTTTTTATTTTATGAAAAAATTAAAAATAGAAATATGAACTAAACTATTGGAACACCATTTAAAGAGCTTGTAGATATTTTGAGATAATTCTATCTCATGTGATTTTAAATCTACTTTATCTTTTATAACACCATCATCCATCATAGTTCACACTTATGACCTATGAACAAGTGCATTTAAAGACCGACGCAAGAATATGACAATATTACTTAAAAACGACTTTCATTTTAAAAAAAATTATAAGATGCACCAAATTTCAATGCTAAACTAATATACTAATGCTTTGTTAATGGAGCACAAAATTTGAATTTGTCAAGGCCAGAAGCCACCAGCTTCCCTTTTCATGAGGTCATGAATGACTTGTGTATTGTGTATATATCTAATTCCCATTAGAAAACCTCCGAAATGTTTAATACTAATAGCTTATAATCCGTATAATCTAACTAATTTGGTTGACTTGCACCACATTAGGTCAAATAACTATATTGGGTAAAGTTTTTAACAGATTAGAAATAATTAAATCAATAAACGTATCATGACCACCGAAAATTATAGAGGTGACAAATAACAATATCGGATTAAATTTTAACAACATGTCAAATCAATGAATGGATCATGATTTGCTTGGACTAAAATGAATTGGATCAAAATAATAGGTCATAACTCAACTCCCCAAACATAAACTAACCTCCCTCCTTTTTAATTTGGGAAATTTATAGTGTGCACCAAAACAAATTACGCAAATATCCTTTTTGAAACGTATTACATGCCACACTTATTTAGAAAATTAGTTTCTGATCACGTGTGTTGCACGTGTATCCCATGTTAATTGGTATCTCATGTATGTCGATCACTAATCTTGAGGTTGATTTCATAACCGCACCATATTATTTCTTCTTGAGTTACCGACTGTGCATTCTAATCTTTTATTAATCCTCTTGCAACCATCTATATTTATACATATATTATTTGGGGTAAAGCGCTTCCTAACAAAGGTGTCTCTAAAGCGCTTCCTAACAAAGGTGTCTCTATACCAAATGAGACTCAAAAGTGCTATATTTAATATTGTGTGCACATATAAGATTAAACTTTCATTCTTTTGTTAATAATCTTTGCAACCGCCAGTAATACGGTATTATTTTGGTTAATGAAATTTCTTTCATTCAAGGTAAAACATTGAACATCAAAATAAAAGACTAATTGGTGAGCTTAAATATACCAATTTATTAGCAGCTAATGCACGACTTTCATTCTTTGGTTACTTCCGTAATGACTTTGTTTTTTTAAAACTTTAATGCAGACTAAGGACAATGAGATAAAAGGACAAAATAAAACAAAAAGAAGGAGAAGAGAAGACCATGAATAATCTTTTCTTGTGAACCTCTGTTACTAAGAGATCATTTCTGGTTGTTGAAACATATTATTTTTATGCTGACAATATTATTAGGAATAATTTTTAGGAACTTGGTTTAGGGGTAGGATAGTGCGACATCATTTGCAAACTTTGACTGCAATTCCTTAATAATTCTCTTTTGATCTCATGACCTGCTAAACAATAACAGTCGGGAAGATATCATTCAATAGGATGATGAGAAAATAATAAAAACAATAACAATTATAAACAAAAAGTAAAAGATCAACTTTATTTAAATCATGACTATAATACGTAAATTAAACCCTTCCACTTGCAACTTAGCTTTTTAGATGCAGAAATTTGTTTTCCTTTACATGTCATAGAAGCACGAGCAGATATACTTACAATTTGGATGTTCAGAGCTTTAAGTATGAATGAATCACTGGCTTTAGGTCATAATGATAGCATTTTCAGACAACATATTATCTGTCAACATAATTTTAAAATAAACTACCATTATAAATCAACAGTTGCATTAGAATTCATTCAAGAATTTGAAATGTCAGATCTGATAAAGCCAAAAGTAAACAACAAAAATAGGAATAAAGCAATTTCTTAGAACATTAAAATGATCATGGTTGCTAATTAAGTTTTTCTTTTTATTAAAAGCTAATTAAGTTACTAAAAGGCCAATTTCGTAAAAAGATCTGCCAAGATGAAGTTGAGCAAAGTACACACCAATAGAAATTTATGGAAAAAAGTGAATTTGTGCCAGGAAGACGAAAAGTGATCTGAGACTTTTGTTGTGCACATTATATAGTGCAATGAAGATGTGAAGTGGCTACATAAATTGTTATTATCGGTGGAAGCTCAAAGGACAAAACAAATAGAGTTGAAATGTCAAAAGACCACAATGTAAATGATAATTAGGAATATTTACACAACTGTAACAACCTGTAATGACTACTGGAAAATGAAGCAGTCATCGCATTTAACTTATCCAATTCAGTGCAGCTGAACCGGTTCATTGTTACTGTAATTAATAAATTATAATGTAAATAAAATATGACTACTTAGCTAAATTTGTTGTTTAATTAGCTATTTAATTAGATTTTGGTTTAGTGTAGGGGCAAAATGGTAATGCAATTTTCAAGGTGGGAGCTTTCCACTTTTAGTATAATATGATTATGTACGAAAAATCTAACGAGTATATTTTGTATACCTCCAGGATATGCCATCCATGTTTTGTATAATTTAATGATATACAATACAAAAACTATTGTATATCTTGAAGATATACAAAATACATAAATTGTTACACTATGTAAAATTTTTGAGGTGCAAAATTTATAGATGGTAATGGGATTATTTTAGGTTGCTTTGGTAATCATGAAAAGGCCCTTTCTATTTTTGCTATTAACGTTGACTGAGAAATGCAAAATCACAGACCCCACGAGGACAGAATCCAAAGTCTGTTCTTCCCAGCAAATTCTAACCATTTTCACTCAACTAAGTAGTTGTTTTCACCGCTTACCACTTGTTTGGATGGTTGTTACATATATTTTATTATGTATCTTTTCTATAACAAGGGAACCCACAATTTCTACTCTTTGAATGCGACCCGCTCCAGTGTAATAACATACAAATCCCATAGGGATGTAAATCGTACAACGCTTGACTGAAAAACTCATGCAGGTGATATCGAAACAAAGACCCCTCATTTTTGGGTGATTCCCTGCTCAACCTCGGCCACCACCGAAGTGGCTTATTATGTACTCCCTTTGTCCCAAATTGTTTGACAACTTTCGCTTTTCGAGAGTCAAAAGAGTTATTCTTTGACAGTAATTTTTTCATATGTCTTTAAAATATTTTAAATTATTGATTATGGTGACTTACTTTTTACGTAATTTTCAAATATGTAAATTTTATTTAGAAAAATCTAAAGATTCTATGTTCAAACACACGGTCAAAATTAAGAAGTTTGGCTCTCGAAAAACGAAAAGTATCAAACAAATTGAGACAGAGGGAGTAGCTTATCGTAATACTATTTTACTGAATATAATATTTATAGATTATAAGGTTCATGTCGTTACATAACGCCACATATCAACGATCAGAAAGATAGATCTACAATATTACTATAAAGAAAATTAAGATAGGGGTAGAGTTATTACAAAAAAAATAGGGTAAAGAATAAAATAATATTATTACTCCCTCCGTCCCAGTTTATGATTTTCTCCTAACTCTTTTCATATATTGTGAATTATTAATTATGCAGACTTATATTACTTTTTATGTAGTTTTCAAATATGTAAATAATTTTATTATAAAATACTCGAATGATTTATGTTTGAAATTGAGTTAAAAAAAGAGTTGTTTGTCTCTCCAAATAGATCAACCCTTATATAAATTGGAACGAGAAAGTACTTACTTTTTGCTTTTGCTTATTATAGAAATAATAAGGTAACAACCCAAGCACACCAAATCCATCTTTACATCAAATGAGATTTTTAGTGTTACAAAAACGATTAATATTTGCTCCACAAATAATTGCCCATTTCCACCTCTCTGAAAGAAAGAGGAAAATTACAGATAATGACGAAACATGCAGACTCATCATCATGATCATGTAATGGATTTTATTAGTATAATGTATCCATCTTTTTCCATTAACGTTAGTTGAGCGATCATTTGGTGAACCACTCCGTTGAGGACACATTACCTGTACACTATTTTGGGAATAAAGAAACTGTGAAATGTGTCCATTTGCATTATTAATCAAACATTTCTAGTTACAAAGTACATTGTTTCCAAGAACAGCAAGTTGAGTAGAGAAAAATGGGGTTGTTGACAAACATAGTGGGAAGGAGTGAGCTCAAACCAGGAGATCATATTTACACTTACAGAGCTGCTTTTGCTTACTCTCAACATGGTAAACTCACAAAATTTAGGAAAGAAAAATAGTATTTTTGCCTGTTTGTCTCTCTGTGTACTTAGTTTTATGTGTTTGACTTTTACTTTATCTCTATTGGCATAGCAGTGGAAGTGTTTTAGTTTACTTCATTTACCTTCTTAGAAGGTAGCTTTGATTTCCTCTTTTGAATGTTTTGTTTGGTTTTGACAATCAAGATTTGTCTTTTCTCATATGAATTACTGAACCTAATTAGACGTGTTTGGGTTTGTTAAGCTTAATAGCTGCTGATATGCTTTCATTATTTATTTTTGGATTTTTTTGGGCCCTCAAATTGGGTAGTTAGAATTATAATTTTTGTCATTAAGCAATGATTAGCTTACTTTTTATGTATGTTTTCATACGCATATCTAGCATAAAAGGCTTAAGCAGTTAAAAGAGATCACATTTTTATTTACTTAATTAAGTATTCAACACGCTCCTCATGTGCGGGACATGATTCTTTTATACATTAACTACACTCTCAAAATTGGTTGGGGTCGCGTCGGATCAGGTCGGTCCTCTTTTAATTGGTATTTATTTATTAGATTAAAATTTTAAAAAAAAAAGGGTAAAAATGTAGAGTAAAAATTATCACTCATAGGAAGGTTGATTTCCGGCAATTGTGACTTTTGTGTTAGTGGGGTGAAAGTTTTGTGATTTTTCTATTAGAAACATAGTAATGTGACTTTGGTTAAAAAAAGTCATAGTTATGTGATCATTTATGAAATTTACCCGAGGTTCATATGTGAATCTGGCTTACATCAGTTGCTTGCATTTGATTTTCGATGTAGTTATTGTCTCATAGATATCACCTGCATCAAAATGACAAGTTTTGTGATCGATCCCCGAGTAGCTTGCTTGTACATATGGAGGTTCATATGCGTTCTGGCTTAAGTCATGTCTTGCTTGGGATTTCAATAATAAGCAGTACATTAAATTTTGTAATTTTTTTGGCAACTTGCTTTATCTTAGGTCCTGTATTATAGCTGAAATCATATCTTATAATTGGATAGTAAAGGCAGATCAAAGTAACACGAATAAGCACGGGAGAGTCCATTTAAGCTATTGAGGGGTAACTTAAACTGTTCAATACTCGGACTAAGAGGAACTGAGAAATTATGAACGAAGAACGTTTTTAGAGTTATGACCATTTAGGGTATATATAACTATATGTAGCTACTTTTGGAAAGTAGAGGTGTGAAATGAGTGTCGATATCCTTATGTTTGCCAGAGTTGTGTAAACTAAAGTTAGCTTGATTCTCTTCTTTTTCTTCCATTCTAGATTAAGTATGAAATGTGAATGGATGTTACTGCACAGAAATATAGTTCCTAAACATTCTATCTTGGAAATTCTGGCATTTAATCCACCATGATGTCTAAATATATGTGCTTAATCGGTGCTAGACTTTTCAATTATGTAAGTCCTAAAAGTAGTACTTACATAACATGATTAAACAAAACTGCAATTTGAAATGATATACGTTGGATTCAGAGGAATCTTCCTCAGGCAAATATAGTTAAAAGTTAGATATGCAGGATATGCTGATTTCTACATTATGGCTTCTAAATTGCCATTCTGTAGCTAAGAGAGCCGTTGATCTGAATATAATCTAGAAAAATGATGTAGGCACCAAAGTTTTGTTTCAGCAAGTTTAAACCAGATTAAGTTGAATTACCATATTATTTTAAGTATTGCTGCTGTAACACGTGCTTTTCTATCTTTCTAGAAGGTACAATAAACCTAGGAAAAGGTTTGTTACTTTTCTTGTGGGTCTTATGACTTAACATGATTCTTCTTGGTAGCATATATATTAGTCTGATCAAATTGAGGACTCATGACATTCAAGTGAAACTTCCTTCAAGGGTCTTGCAAAATACAATTGAAACAATACAGGGCCTTTGCTCTACAAAATGATGACTTAATGATAAAGCTAGCAATTTTACTACATATAGGGGGTGGATTAATTGATTGATAGGCTGGAGGTTATATGTCCTGGAGGTTTTTCATTATATTTGGTGCGGTCTACTTGTTGATGCCTTATTGCTGAAATTTGAACGACCATGGCTTCTTAACTGCACTTGTTCAACTCGACAAACCATAAGACTGCTTGAGGTTGTTGCATTGTCTCTTTTTTTCGAGTGATTGTATGATGGTCTCTCAAGGTGCATACTTTGTTATAAGTAACTTTTTTCTTCATGACTCCTCTAACATATGTTATTCTATGATGTATAATAATATGAAGCAGACACTTCATCTCTAAGTGTTGGTTCTGCACCCCATCTTTACCTTGCAACAATAGTTGCCATAATATCTATCTTACTCTGATGCAAAATATGTGGAATATCCATAAGTTAACCTTTTACCCAGATGAACCATTTTTTTATAAAATACATACCATGAATCTGGTGTCTGGAATTTTTTTAATCTCACATGTTTTTTCTTGTGCTTTCTCTGTTGATCTAAAAAGTTGTCGTTCACCCTCCAACTAAGAAACAAAATTCCAAAGGGATCAGCTGCAATTACTAACATGTACAAGTCCAGTTTTTTTATATTCATTTAGATCACGATGCTCGAATTAGTGTTGAATAGCAAGGTCAAATTTTCTTCTTGCAAATTAGTACTCCCTCCGTCCCAATTTATACGAGAGGTGTTTGATTGGACAGAGAGTTTAAGAAGACTTTTGAAACTCATGGTACAAAATAAGCCATAGATATTTGTGTAGCTATAAATTATCTCATTAAGGATAAAATGAAAAGTTTAAAGTTAAATTGTTACTAAATATAGAAATGTGTCATCTTTTCGGGACTAACTAAAAAGGAAAGACTGTCACATAAATTGGGACGGAAGGAGTACAATTTTTTTTTTAAAAAAATGTATGAAGTCTTCTGAGAATATGGTATTCACAGGTATTTTTGTTGGTGGAAGCAAAGTGGTCCATTTTAACCGTCTCCAGGCTTTTTCTGATGCTGCTGATGATGAAATATCAGACCTTTCTTCCTCTTCATGTCCAACCTTTCCTGACTGTGGATTTAAGCTACCTAACAGTGGCGTCGTTCTTTCTTGTCTGGATTGCTTTATCCGCGATGGTTCAATCCACAACTTCGAATACGGAGTAAGCCCGTCTGTTTTCCTTGCCAAAGTGCGAGGTGGTACTTGCACTAGGGCAGTGTCGGATCCTCCAGATACAGTCATACACCGAGCAATGTATCTTCTTCAAAATGGATTTGGGAACTATAATGTGTTCCGGCAAAACTGTGAGGACTTTGCCTTGTACTGCAAAACAGGTAAGGGTGTCAAATGGGCGGGTTGGGCTTAATATAATTTAGGTGGGTCAAAATGAGTTGAGTTAATATTTGACCCACCCAAAAGTTACTTGTGCTGAAATAGGCTAAAAAGCGGCCGGTCATAACCCAACCCCCCAATTCTTACTAAGTTTTAATTTCTTTATTTGTTCTTTTATAATTCTCTAAGTACCAAATGAAATTATGGCTTTTTCTTTATTATGGCTTATATATAACATATCAAATAAAAAAATGACTATTTGAAAAGATTTTGACAAGGTTTCCCATTGGTCAATTTGGGCTACATATCATCCCAATGTTTAGATGGGTTGAAATGGGCTGAACTAATTATTGGGGGGGTCAATGACCAGTTCAAACTTGATTGGATTGGGCAAGTCATGTTTTCGTGGGCTAATTTTGCCACTCCTAACAGGTCTTGTGACAGTTGATGGACCCGGCGTTGGAAGCAGCGGACAAGCTTCTTCTGTTATTGGTGCTCCTTTAGCTGCTCTTCTTTCCTCCCCTTTAAAGTTGCTAATTCCTAGTACTGTTGGTGTGGCTACAGTAACAGCCGGGATGCATTATGTGAATAGATATGCAACTGACATTGGCGTTCGAAGTGATGTTATCAAAGTAGCAGTTGAAAACCTGGCAGAGAAGCTTGGTTATGGAAGCAGCAATGAGAGAACGATCCTAGAATATGAGGCTTCTAATCCGGAAACTGCTAGGTGACATCAGTCTCATTGTGTTACATACGATCTTGATGTTGTACCGATTTATGATGAAGTTGTGTATTTGTTTGACGTATCATACACATTGGCCAAAAACTGCTCTTTGGTTATCCGTGTGTAAAAGGTAATGATCCTACTCTAAGTTGACAGTGAGTGAGTTTTATTTGTTATGTATCCTTCTTACAAAGCTAGGCCTTTATACCTAGTTTGGGAGTGTCGTTCATCTAATTGCCGAGTCTATGTTCTGGCATACAAGATTGTTGTGCAGAAAATCTGTAACTTCATCATATTATTCGCTGTCAAATGATAATATGCTCAATGGAACCTCTACTATATTTGCAAGAACATCCTGATGCATCAACGTTCTTGCATTGAAACCAATAAGTTTTCCTTATTCAAAGAATGGTTAATAACCTATATCATGTGAGGCCATTGCAACTGTTTTACTTGCTGAACAGACAATAAGAATGATTCACATTATTGACATCTGTTTCAATCTGGAGGTAGAAGATAATGTTGCAACTGCAACTAGATGGAAGGAAGAGACTGAAAGCAGGAAAGAAAATATAAGACCGGAGAGAAATGAGATGTTACACTGAGCACAGAGCAGAATTCAGACACGAGGACAAGCTAATTGGATACCACTGCATGTCGACTGTTAGAAAAATAGCACAATATTGATACTGAACTGGATTAAAAACAAACAGTAAAAAAAACTTATCAAATCACTGTGTGCCACTGCCTCGAAAGCAATTTCGGCCCGACTAGGGTGCAAATCGTTATGGCCGGTTGAGAAGATGTTTTCTTCATGTGCGTGAGTGAGGCCACTCTCTTTTACTAGATCTTTACAACTCCAATAGAAGACAATTCAATATAAGGAGGAAAAAAATTATCTTCCTAATCAATGAGGGACACTTTGTCTTTCATATAAGACAAAGGAAGTGAGATAGGAAAAGGACCCACAAGAATAAAAGTGGGAATAAAGACAATTTCTTATTCTTTGCATTACACAAAAGTTTAATGCCAACATCGACAACATTCAATTACATAGTAGCAATTAACTCTGTCATAGAGAACTAAACAAGACATGATGCTTAACTCTTTCATAGTCCAATGTGGGCAGGAACCATTGCTTGTTTAAGTGTGCTGAAAGCTGCATTAGCTTCCTCATCCAAATGGAACTTGCCTTTCTTGATTACAATAGACAACAGTAAATGATTCCCTGAGAATCCCATTGTTCTGAATGAACCTTTTGTTGCAAGATCAAGAGCCTTAACTGAAGTGAGAAATGGCTAGTTGAAAATGTGATGCACGTATTGGGAACAAATAACTTCAATAAAATCGCGAATGAAGAAATTCTAATTCAGCTACAATAACTATTCCTAATCTTTACCAAAATTTCATAATACTTAGAGAAAATGGTCAAAAACACATCTGAACTATCATTTTTTTGCAAGTTACACACCTCAACTATCAGATGTTCCCTTTTTGTATCTGAACTATTATCATCTATGTATTCAGTTTCCATGTAAGTTAGCACACCAAATTTTTTTTTTCTCTGCTGGGATATAAACAACAGTCTCATCAAATAGACTTTTTTTCATCAGGATGATTTATTGACATCACTTCACAACCCTTGATAAGCTCTTGGTATGGATTTAGCGATCAAGATGGCTAGTTGGGGCACCTAGGATCGAGATGGGGGAGTTAGCCTGGAGATGGGAGAGAAATTGAAGGATATGGGGGCATTTGGGGATCATTCTGTTTTTGGTAGCAAGGGAAGTGTTTCTTTCGTTTTACGCTATCAGTTAGGGAAGGTGAAGCAAAGAAGGTGGCGTAGCCAGTGATAGAAAGCAAGGATGAGGTGGAGAAGTGGACGATATTACAACATTATAAGATGGCGAGGAAGGAGGCGAAGTCTGGCGATTTCGACGGCAAAAACGGCGACTTTTGAACGTATGTTTTTGAACTAGAAGAGAAAGGAGGGGACCGAGAAATTATACACCTAGCCAAGGCGAGGAGAGAAAGGCACGTGATGTGGATCAAGTAAAATGCATCAGGACGAATGGCAAAGTATTTTAGAGGAGACTCTCATTAGAGAGATGGACATCTTCTATAACTCTTGAATGAAGAAGGGGAAGAGACATTGTGTTTATTTAGAATAATCGCGATTTTGGCTATTGCGGGAGTATTAAGGGCGTAGGAAAAAGATACCCGACGAGATTAAATTCCGGAAGAATTTTGGGCGACTAGGTTGTTTAATGTCATCTTTAAGACGGCATTGATCGAAGAATGGAAGTGTAATGATCCCTCTATACAATGATGAAAATATATATATTCATATGATATTCTTTGCCATAAATAGTGTATTAAAGGATCAAATATTTGTTCAAAATTTCTACACTTATTATTGGTAATCATAGATATTCTATTTTTATAAAGATGATTAATTATTATATTATCCAAAAAAAAAAATGATTGTTATATGGGGGCCAAAAATGAGGACAAGGAGGAGACTCGAGCACTCGATTGTGATGGAATTGCATCAAGGATCGGCTCTTGTCCTGTTTTTATTTTCCTTGGTGATGGATGGATAAAATTCAAGGTGAGGTGCCATGTGTTATAGACATAGTAAAATATAACATAAAAAATCGGTTCCGAAAAAACTTGGCTATTATAGAGAAATCTTGGAGTGTAAGTTTGAATGCCTCGGATCTTGCTATAGTAGATACCATAGGCCATCCGAATATTGATAATTTCTTCCAATTCATGATAATATTTTATGTTTACTATGTGACAGGTGCCTTGAACCTTGGGATCATGAGTTGAAAACTTAATATGTGATTTAGTTAATTAGTAAAATATTTAATACTTATTCATGGTCACGTAAAAATGTAAAATAAAATTAAAAGTATTAAATAAAATACCGAGAATTAAATTTTTTTAAAGGGATATATGATGAAAGAAATTAAAAAAGAAAGAAAGAAATGATCCACCATATCATGTTCAAATTTACCTATGTACTATCCAAAATCACTCAACTTTACTACTACTATCAATTAAATTTTTGTACAGCGGGTTGTTGTTGTTGTTGTTCTTTGTTGTTGGCAATTTTCATCTTGTTTATTGTCATCACTCAACTTTTATCTATGCATTACTAGTTTAAGATTTTTATCCCTTTACGCTATCGGTTAGATGATGGCTAAGTCTCAAATTAAAATTCCATTAAGGGTTAAAGGGCAAAAACAAAACCTTTCTTTAAAGATAAGTGAATGACAAAATTATTTGGATTCGTAATAGTTATAGGAAACACATACACCTATTAGTAATTTAAATCTATTTTATGGACTCACATAAGCTTAATACTAGAAAATCTTTTAATGATGAAAATATATATATTCATATGACTTTGCCATAAATATTATTAAAGGATCAAATATTTGTTCAAAATTTCTACACTTATTATTGGTAATCATAGATATTCTATTTTTATAAAGATGATTAATTATTATATTATCCAAAAAAAAAAAATGATTGTTATATATTACCATCGTTATAAAGTTGAATTCGTTATAGATAAAATCTTGTTATAAAAATATAACATAAAAAATCGGTTCATTTGTGTATGTTTTCGCATGTATTTGATAATTTCTTCCAATTCATATAATATTTTATGTTTACTACAGCCTTGAACCTTGGGATCATGAGTTGAAAACTTAATATGTGATTTAGTTAATTAGTAAAATATTTAATACTTATTCATGGTCACGTAAAAATGTAAAATAAAATTAAAAGTATTAAATAAAATACCTGAGAATTAAGATTTTTTTAAAGGGATATATGATAAATTAAAAAGAAAGAAAGAAATGATCCAATATATTTTTTACCTATCTTTTCGCAAAACTCAACTTTACTACTACTATCAATTAAATTTTTGTACATTCATATCTTTGTTATTGGCAAATCATTCTTCAACATTCACTCAACTTTTAATTCAAATTTCAAATTAAATCATTAAGGGTTCAACAAAACCTCTTTAAAGATAAAATACATTTGACAAAACAAACATGATCAATCTATTTTATGGACTCACATATTAATATATTTGAAGTTTTCAATATTGATTAACAAAGTTTTTTATTTACCCATGTATTTGATAGTATAACTAATGTATTTGACGTTTCCAATCAAACTCCATGTATTTTATATTAAATATCATGTACTTCTTTTTCTTTTCTAACTCATTTCTAAGAAGAAACAACAATTTGCATCACCCATGTATTTAGTGGTAATGTATTTGAAGTTTTCAATATTGATTTCATTTTTTATTTACCCATGTATTTGATAGCATAACTAATGTATTTGAAGATTTTCCAATCAAACCCCGGTGTATTGATCATTTTAAAATAAATCGACATCGTGTTTGCCAAGTCTTCTACAGTTATAAAACAATTTGCATCACTCATGTATTTGATGGATTAATTTGAACGTCAAAATACTGATAAATATATGTTAAACTTACCAAGTTTCTTTATATATTTTTTCTCTTGATTGTATTTAAAACTACCCAAGCAAAAGTGGTCTGCCAATGGAATTAATTTGAACAAAATATACAAATATATAGAAAAACTTAAAAAAATACACCACCAACCACAACAATTGGTAGTTATATCATAGAACATACACAAATACATATATTTTTGCGTCTTGTTTAAAAAGTAGATTAAAAACTTTCTCTCTCCCTTCTTTGAACATGTAAGCATACCGCCATTACCACCACCACCATGGATAGTCATGAAGATAAAACAATCACTTCCAAAGAAAGTTGATTTTGTGGAAGAATAATAACACAAACTTATAAATTATTATTTATGTCCAAAGACTAAATGATAATAATGTGCTAGGTATCTTGAGATGGGCTCACTTTTACGTATATGTGTTTGATAAATATAGTTGTAAATTTATTTATCATTGTCACTTCCTTTTTTTAAATTATCTTCAAAAAATAAATAAAGATGGTTTATTTGTATGAAGTTTCTTGATTGGTGAGAATGGAAAACATATATATATAAAAAGAACAAATTATTGCGGTGTATTACCATTGAATACAATTTTAAAAAATTACATAAATATTATTAAATAATATATTTGAGTAATATAATAAATATCAAAGAAAAAAGGTGGAGAGAGAATAATGAATGTCTATATTACAGAATCATGTGATACTATGTTTCCATACAAGAACAAATAGTTAAAAACTAGTAATTTTTAGGTGTTATTTGTGAAATGGTAATTCACCTAAAAAATTATCGAGATGTAGTTGTATATAATAGTTAAAAATTATTAAATATATGTGGTATTTAGTTATTATTAGTAATTAAAATAAAAGGTAATTATTATCACTAATTATGTATTAGAAGTAGTTATAACACGTAAAAATTCCATATATTTATGCATAGATATGTTATCACTAAAGGAGCCCATATTATGATCTAACAAAGTATTAAATATTTAGGCTTATAAAGTAAATATCGATTATTATGGGAGTTACTCTAAATAAGTAGAAACCCGAATAATGTGCCTTTTCTTGGTGTGACTTTTTTTTTGCCCATTGATTTATGTCCAAAAGACTCTATAAATCGTTTAAACCTGAAAAGGCACTTAAACGGATTATTTAAGTATATGGTCCCTAAGTCAGATACAATACTTCTTTTCTTTTCTAACTCATTTCTAAGAAGAAACAACAAGAGCAGTATTTAGACTTAGAAGATCCTACTTCCTCCGATCGATTGTTACAATGGAAAAAGGTTAGTGTTCCTACAATTATTCTTCATCATCGTCTATTGATTTACTTGCGATCCTGTGTTGTTAGTTAAGTTTTTCAACAAATGGTATCAGAGCACAGTCTATTTAGATCATTAGACAAATTATGACTTTATTTTTGTAACCGATGAACGATATCTGAGAAAGATTTTTGCCGTTAGTTTACAAGAATTTTAGGACCAATTCCATATCTAGAAACGGTGTATTGATCATTTTTTCAAAATAAACTTCGACATCGTGTTCTGCCAAGTCTTCTACAATTTATAATCTTATATAGAACAGTACAAAAGATACGTAATGCTTTGATGTGATTTTCACTTTAGGGTACGGGCACGATTTGAGTTTTGCCGAAACGTCAAAAAAAGATTAACTGCATCAGTAATTGATACCAATTTATCTATGTCAAACTAAAACCTTTCATGTCCTGAGCAAGATTTCTTTATACATCTTGAATAAGTAGTAACTGTTGATTTTTGTCAAGAATGTAACCATCTTTTATAACATCAGGCTGTATAGCAGGTAACGAGTTTGCATTAGTGCCCAATAGTCCCTGATAAAATCTGAGAACCTCTGCTTCAATGGCCTGATCAGTATGCACAATATTTCCACTATCAGTAGTTAGATTTGCAATTCTATTTTGGGCCACTCTACTCTTCATCTTGGCAAAGAAAAAAGCTGAATTTGAATCACCAAGTCTGAGCCATTGGACCCTAGACTTCTGCCTGATGATGCTTTCCTCTATCTGAGCCCATTTTTCATATTCTTTTCTGAGTGGTTTTTCCACCTCAATCAGCTCTAGTTCAATTATATATATATAATCTCCTAATGTTTAGTTTGAAATGTAAAAAAAACTACAAAATCAGAATGAACTAATATTTTTAGTATTTTGAAGTCAACTAAAATATGTCAATTTGAGATTCCATTTATAGAATCCAATAATTTAGATCAACAAAAATAAAAAAGGAGAAATGACTCTCAATTACTCCTTTTAGGTTTAGGAGGTTTATTTTAAGACTTTTTTTTAGTTTAATTACTCTTCAACTCTAAATGGTCGATTCCGCCGCTGATATTTAGGACTTGAGCACTAATATTTGAGAATTTGAAACTGAAAAGATCACTTACTTTGATTCATATAAGGATTGATATTTAGGGGCAGGCATTAAAGGCGTGTTTATAGAAGAGAGAGATATCATGTTACTTCAATTAATCAAAATATAATAGAAAAATATTATATTAAGAAAAATAAACATAAATGTTCATATTATTCTGGAGTAATTGCTCAACATTGTTAGCGGAAGCTATGCTATTAAAAGACAATGCTGCAAGTCAAGTAAAATCACGGTTTACTCCAGTTCTGATTAATCCAATCTCTAGTTAGAAAGCATAAGCTACAATGAAAAAGATGCATGATTGTCGATCTTACTTAGCTAAATAAACAAAAACATAAACTCAATCCCAAAATTCATGCTTTAGAAATTAAGGTCTAAAGTTAGGCTTGGCTTTAGAAATTTTTCTAAGTACACAAAATTCTAAATAAAGAGAAAGAAATATAAAGTACAATTTACATGAAGCTTTATTTAAGGCTTATTACTCTCTTGTAACAAAGTTTTTAACAAAATTATAGGAATAAGAATCCTTACATAGTTACATGGATGGAAAGTAACAGAAATGTAGGAATCTTTTTTTCCTTTTTGTTGATTGACCGAAACTCTTTTAATGAAATGTTTAAGCGGCAAATATTAAGAATATAATTAAATATTAATTTGAAAAAAATAGTAAATTACTATTTTGTCGATTATAGAGTCTTTTAATGAAGGGCAAAAAGTTCAATCAACATTTCTAAGGTCCTTTGTGCTTTTAATATAGTATTTATTGATTGTGAGCATTACTTGTCTTATCTTATAGTGTCTTCTATATCTACTAATATGAACAATATTCCTGTGCTTAAAGACACAAACTTCAAGAAATGGAAAGTGCACATTATGATTGTGCTTGGTTGCATGGATCTCGACTATGCATTAAGATAAAAATGAACAAAAGGCCGCATATGAGAAGTGGGAGCGATCAAATCGCATGAGTTTGATGGTGATGCAACACTCAATTCCGGAATCCTTAAGGGGCAGTATAACAGAGGATAAAAATGCCAGAAATTTCCTAAAGAAAATTGCAGACCGATTCGCTGCTAACGAAAAGGTTGAAACAAGTACTATTCTTACTAAGCTTGTTTCAGTGCTATACAAGGGCAAAGGAAACATAAGGGAGTCTTCCTGCACAATTTAGTCGATTCAAAGTTTCATATAATACACAAAAGGAAAAATAAACTTTGAATGAGTTGATAGCTCAATGTGTGCAAGAAGATGATAGAATGAAACAAGAGAGGATGGAAAGTGCTCATTTGGCATCTCTGGAACTAAAACTGTTTCAAATAAGCGAAAAAGGAGTAAGAATAAAGAAACTGCAGACAGGGGAACATCACAACCTAAGGATCAAAAGAAACAGGACCCCGATTACTTTTGTAAGAAATTTGGTCACATAAAGAAATATCGTTCCAAATATGCTACCTGGCTTAAAAAGAAAGGTAAACTTATCAACTTTGTAATTTGTTCAGAAGTTAAATTGGCTATGGTGCCTACTAACACTTGGTGGATGGATACGGGTGCAACTACTCACATAAGTGTCACTATGTAGGACAGTCTAAGGAGCCGAATGCCGATTGATACTGAAAGATACATCTATATGGGAAATGGTAATAAGGTAGCTGTGGAGGCTATTGGTGTCTTTGGAATTCTATTAGATACTGGTTTTGAATTAGAGAAAACATTTGTTATACGTCATTTAGACGGAACTTAATTTCTATTTCTTGTTTGGACAAATCCGGATATATTTGTTCTTTTGTAAATTAAATTTATAGTACTCTAAATTCTAATGTTGATGGAACCGGTACTCTGATTGATAAATTATATAAATTACAAGACAGTCAAGCCTCTTACAACAATGAAAACCTGCATTCAAGTAATTTTGGTACTAAGCGTAGATTAACAAATGAGAATTCATCAATGTTATGGCATAAGCAATTAGTCACATTTCAAAACAAAGAATTCAAAGGCTTGTGTCAGAAGGAATTCTTGATTCCTTTGATTTATTAGACTTTAAAATCTGTATAGAATGCATAATGGGAAAACAAACAAATCTAAGAAAAAAATGTGCTTATAAGAGTAAAGAACCTTTAGATTTGATACATACAAGTATTTGCGGTCCATTCCCTACGGTTTTCTGGAATGGCCAACAATATTTTATCAACTTTATAGATGATTGCTCTCATTATGGCTACTTGTATTATTCATGAGAAGTCACAATCTTTGGACGTTTTAAAAAATTTCAAAGCTGAAAACCAATTAGGCAAGAAAATTAAAGCTGTCAAATATGATCGTGGAGGAGAATATTACGTCAAATATGATGGATCAGGTGAACAACGTCTAAGCCTTTTTGCTAAATATTTAACAGAGTGTGAAATTATTCCTCAATATACTATGACTGGAACTCCTAATCAAAATGGTGTAGCTGAGAGACGAAACCGAACTCTTAAGCATATGGTGAGAAGTATGATTGGTCTTTCTTCTTTACCTGATTCCCTTTGGGGATTAATTGAGTTCCAAGCAAATCAGTAGTTAAAACCCCATACGAATTATGGACAGGTAGGAAGCCTAGTATTAGGCACTTACATGTCTGAAGGTGTCCAGCTGAGGCTAGGCCTTACAAGCCCAGTGAAAAGAAACCGGATTCAAGAACAATTAGCTGCTATTTTGTAGATTACTCAAAGTTTCAAGTTTTATAGTCCCTCAAATAGATCCTTTTTCGAAATCGGGAATGCCAAATTTATTGAGAATGTTGATTATAATGGGAGTGATCAAAATAGACAAGTTGTGTTCGAAGAAGAATTTGTTAATATTTCTTCTACAATTATAGTTGATTGTGACCAGGTAGCTTTACCCAACACTTTTCAACCAGTAAATCAGGACTTTGACAAAAACACAATTATACCTATGACAAATTCCAATTCAATTGAGGAACCATCATCTGTTCAAGTTGATGTATCCCAACAATCTCAAGTTGAAATGCCTAAAAGAAGATCTAGCAGAGAAAGGAGAAATGCAATTTCAGATGTTGTTTATCTCCAAGAGCATGATTTTGACATGAAATTAGAAGATGATCCTATCACTGTTAGTCAAGCAAAATTATGCTCTTGCAGATAAACAACAACACTAATTTCACCTTTTTCTCTAAAAGGAAATAGTTAACCATATCCCATAAAGATATTATTTAATATTTAACATTAGCCAAAAGAAAAACCCAACTTAATAATTTACATTGATTGCTGGAGGGATTAAAATGTTTCCATGGAGTTACTTTTTGTACTAGAGAATTGCGCGGTATATTAGTAAATTTAGAAATGACCTTTTGCAAAGTAAGTCGAGTCAAATGAAAAAATTTGTGTTGCTTAGACCCCAACTTCTTTTTCCTACTAACAAATGATGTCAAAAGAAAAGAAAAGAACCATCACAATAAGTTGAAACGCCATAAAAATTGATTAGAAGGAAGGATAATGATCTTTTTGGATAGGGTGTGCCTGTCAAGAAGGAAAATACAACTTCATAAAAGAAGAGATAAATTAGTTGAAAGAGATCACCCTCTTCTGAAACATAAGTAGTATTCTCTTTATTAACACATAAGTAGTATCTCTTTATTAACACACAGATAAATTTTGTTAAGCTTAGTTTTGACCCTCAATTATATTTAAAATAAAACATTAGAGCACCTAAATGACAATGCTACCACACAGAATTATAAAATAAAGCTATTGTCAAATTTAGATTTCTCTCAGCATAAGTTTATATTATCATATTATAATATCGCTTTCAAAACGTAACATTTATTTTCGTAGCATATATCCCTTTCAAAACTCAGCATAAAAGTCGCCAAAAACACATCAGTTGTTATGAAATTATGAATGTCCATTTCTCAAATATAATGCTCCTTCCACCATGTTAATGGTTCTTCCTTTTTCTTCCACCATGTTAATGGCTCTCCCATTTTCTTCCACCATTTCATATATTAAATACATATGTATTACTATAAATTGAGGCATAAATTTTCATATGAGATACACTTGTAATACATCTTGGAAGAACAATAAAATCTCTCTCTTTGTCACTCTATTTCTATGGTTTTCATCCTTTAATATTGTAAGCTTCATTTTACACGTTATCAAAGACGAGACTCGCTATTATTTTGAGTTTTATTTTCTATCTAGCTCGTTGTGCAATTAATTGCACGAGTGAAAGATTATCAACAAGATGTTATGATTTAGCGGTTAAGCCCGGTCTTTGCTACTGTAGGCTCGCAGGTATAAGGTATGTGCATTTTTAAAGAAATCACTACCCATATGAGGTATGGACGCCTTCAAATATGTGCTTGATAATATTGCCTTTGTAAGTTCATCACAAGCTTGCTAGC
Source organism: Lycium ferocissimum (assembly GCF_029784015.1). Taxonomy (NCBI): domain Eukaryota; kingdom Viridiplantae; phylum Streptophyta; class Magnoliopsida; order Solanales; family Solanaceae; genus Lycium; species Lycium ferocissimum. The sequence continues at coordinate 45,631,482 of NC_081349.1, read as the reverse complement.
TTATTTTGCAAGCATGTATATTTTGGTCAAATATTTAACATATGGGTACACTCCATGTTCTTTATTTCTAAAAACTTGTGATCCTTCAAAAACGTGCTTGCTATTAATTTAGATGAATATATCAAATCATATTTAACATTAGACATATGAGCTAATTCATATTTCAAAGAGGTATAAGATCTTGCGGTGCTTCATATGCGTAATTGGGAGGTGAGTAAATTATTACTCCACTTGTTTTTAATCTTGTTATGCTAATGATATCACTTTGTCGAAATGGATCCGAGAGAACCTAATTAGTTCTAGACCATTTATGCCTCAAAGTGTTCCGAAGAACAATATTGTTATAAGGGATTATGGTGTTAATTTTATATCCCTTAAATGACTAAGAATGAGAGTTTACAAGACACTCTTAAGTGATATGATTAAATTTATTTATGTCTATAACAAGTGGGATTATTTTTATGGGTTTATTGTCGGGACTAAATATGTATGCCTCAATTGTTCCCCAAGTAGCAATATCTTAAAAGAGGTTATAAGCTATCACGATTTGATATGCTTAAGACACGCCATAATTATGTTTTATTCGAAGAATGAAAACTTTTGATAAATGTTGCAAATATAGATCCATTTTCGAAGTGAATGTGATAGTTTGTAGAAAGGCTTTTAATTCTACTCCGAAGTAGTAGAATTATGAAATTTAATCCCGAGTTAATAAATAATCGAAAATTTATCACGAAGTAAAACTTTGAAATTTACTCAAGTAGCAAGACTTTAAAATTTACTCCCGAAGTAGAAAAAACTTCGCTCCCGGTAAAATTAAAAACCAATTATGTCTTCTTGTGCTTAAGCAAAATAACGAGTTATTAATGAACGTTGTATTGCAAGCACATTTGAATAATGTTTCATTTCGTGGATGAAGAAATACCACAACTGTCTCCGGAGAGACAAAATACAAGGAATATACATGTTATTTTTTGGTATGAAATTAAGACATAGCAACACGTACCTTGTACATTAAAACATCTTAAATAATTTTTTCAAAGTATCATTCTAAGGCAAAAGGGAGCGAGTAGAATGGCCTATAACCCATTAATACATTATGGTTAATTGTTATTGATTTCCTCGAAGGAAATAACAATTAATGTATTTTCCCGTGAAGGAATTAATAACTATGTGGTTGCCTCTTTGATACAAAATGTTCGAGATGATACAAAATGTTCGGATGTTAATGATGAATCTCCTTTTTGAAGAGATGTTTGAAATATTGAAGTTTAGAATTCAATGTTTGTTTCGTGATTTGATAGTGTCGAAATTTGCTTTCACACCGGAAGTATTTAAGAAATATTTGATAATAGAAATTAATGATCAAAGGCTCGTAAGAGCTAATTATTTATTTACAAGTATCATAACACTAGCAATGTCCAAATAATATCCGATTATTTATATATGATAATACCATTCATCGTAGATCGTAATTGGTACGATCTGTGTAGACACGAAGTTTACTACTAATAAAATTGGTTATCATGTCGAGACTACAAATGATCGGAATATTAAATATCTTCAAGTTACTATGGGTAAGAAATACACAAGTGAAATGTTACTCGAATTCACCACGATGAAGTTTATTAATATACAATTTCATGTTAAACCCGAAGTTTATTAAAAAAGAAATAGCACTCGTCGTCGTAAACTTGAAGTTTACGGGTACATATAATATCGCTGACAAGACCATTTTGATCATCCCGATTTAAATCGTATTGAGTATTAAAAACATAGGAAGAAGATTCTTCAAAAATTTGTTCGTGTTGCTTGTTCTCATGATAAGTTGATTACACCAAATTAATGTTGGGACCTAATCCCCAAAATTCGAAAAATATAAAAGGTGAACGTGGCCCCATTCACCCGCAATGTGATGTCTTAAATAGATGCATCTACGAGACGGTCACATGTATGTTTATGACATTTGCTCAAAATGATTGAGTTGGAAGCAATTTTAGAATATGTAATCAAGACAATCATCTTGATAATGCCGGTTTATATCTAAGTTGGTTTGGCACTAGATGCCTCCATAATCTGACTAAACCATTGCTTATGAGAACAATGTTGGTCGAGATATATGTTCGTATCAATAAATTTTGATAAATTCTCCCCTCATAGACTAGATATTTACATCTTTTAGCATTTGATGTGCGGTACATGATTAATGGATATACCATGATGCACCAGATGGATTTTCCAAAGAAAATGGGGACATATGTCACTAAAATAAGGGGGAGAGAATAAGCGGCTAAGAATATGTTGTGAATTATCATCGCATGATCCTCGATAATTCAGTCAAATCCGGAAGCATTTGCCGACCCAACTATTTCATATTTCAAAAATGCTTCTAATGTCCCCCAGAGTCTATAACATGCATGGAGCATGGTAGACCAAGTTCCAAATATAATAATCCTTGAAAAAGGAAGGAGCAAATGATCATAATAAGGAGGCAAAGTGCTGCTTGAAGAGCTACGACATAACACTTCATAAACCTTATTTCTCTCGAAAATAATGAAGTGATGAGATCTCGCAAGTTATGTCGAATTGCGAACCGATACAAAATGATATCTTGTTGACAATATCTTTGATACAATATGGCGCGCAATATTGTATAAAATTATGGAGGATTCGAGTTCTACGTTTCTTAAACACGTAGAAATAATTACCAAGTAAATGATGCATCTTGGTAAACGTAATGTTTATTGGACGGTCAAACATCGGAAAATGTCACATTATTTAATCGATGGTAAATGGCTTACTTGATGAAATTTAGATGAAAATTCCTAAAGGATATAAAAATCCGAAGCATTTGGTTTAAAGTCTCGGGAAATGTATCCAATGCATTACAAAGATCATTGTATGGTCTAAACAATGTTTACGGGCACAATCGTGAGTACTTGTAAATGAAGGTTATATAAATGATCTCTCCGTCCATGTGTTTTTATTAAGAAAACAAAATCGGGGTTCATTATACTTCTTTTATTCGATGACATAAATCTGAAAAGAACTCCAAAAGGCGATTGAATATTTGAAGGAAGAATTTGAGATGAAAGATCTCGGAAAGACAAAACTCTTCTTCTGGTTCGCAAATTGAACATTTCACAAAATGATCTTTATCCATATCAATAAGAGAAAGTTTTAAAAGTTTTACATGGACAATGCGCATCCTTTAAATATGATTGTTGCTCACTTGAAGTGAGTAAAGATCCGTTCCGATCAAGAAGAAAATGAAGAGGAAGGATAATGCAATTGGTGCACTTATGTATCTTGCTAACGCCACAAACCTCGATAGCGGTGTAGCAAGATATAGCTCTTCTCACACGAAGACATTGGAATACAACATATATTGCGATATTTGAAGGAATAGCGATACGGGTCCGTTTTATACTAACAAAAGAGATCTTGTTGGTTATGCGGACGCAGTGTTATTTATCCGATCCACATAAAGCTCGAAACAAAGCGTTTACAGCTATATCATGGCGATCCCAAAGCAAGCCCATTGTTGCTACTTTATTAATTCACAGAGAGAATGTGTGTGGTGAGATCGGTGATACATTCTCTGGCTTGAAATGTGAACACACGTATTATATGAAGATAATTTGCATGCAAGCTTGGGGAGGATTTATTAGAACGAAGCACATTTCAAAGTTATTTTTCACACAAAGGATATTGAATTCGTTCAAGTGACAACATTTGTTCACCAAATCTTTGCCAACTTCAACTCTGAGAAGATGATATTTAAGATTGGAATGCTACATCGAGATCTTGGTCTTCGTCGTGGGAGTGAAAATACGCGTTGTATTTCTTTTTTCCCTTAATCAAGTTTTGTATTGGGTTTTCTATATAAGGTTTTTCAAAACTCTCAAAGCGTATTTAGATATATGTACTCATTTCCTTCATGAGGCTTTTTAAGTTTTTATATCTATGGACATCCAAGGGGGAGAGTGTTATGAAATTATGAATGTCCATTTCTCAAATATAAACTTCCACCATGTGTTAATGGTTCTTCCTTTTTCTTCCACCATGTTAATTATTTCCACCATTTCATATATTAAATACATATGTATTACTATAAATATAAATTTTCATATGAGATACACTTGTAATACATCTTGGAAGAACAATAAAATCTCTTCCTCTTTGTCACTCTATTTTACGGTTTTCATCCTTTAATAAACTCTTTTAGCTTCATTTTATAACATCAGTTAGTTTCTTGCCTTGTTTTTCTTCCTAATTCTTTTTCAAACTTCCTTTCTTCTTTCTGCCCTTAACTTGGCACGTACAGAGGAACTAAAATCGTTGCTATAAACATTAACAAAACTAATTCCTCCAAAAATCACATTAAATATAAAACATCACTTTCTAATACACCAATATTTTAAAAAATTCATCTTCACCAATTACTACTTTTCACCATCTTCTTGCATGTAAAACACGCTAAATAATAAGGGTAACAAGACTCAAAATTCAACGAAAAGAAAAAGTGAGTATAATCTGAGATTAAGAATAGATTTTTTTTTTTTTGCGAGACTTCGATTTGTTTGTCATTTATAAAATTTATTATGATTTACATATAATAATACTAAGCACATACCCAAATATTTGTGCTGGAGAATTCAATATTACCGCATCTCCATGGCTTCTCCTATCACTGCCATCATTTCTGCCACCATTGTAGCCATATCGCCATTTTTTCCGCTTTTAAAGTTGTTCTCAATGGAATGTGCTCTCCCCATAATTTAAAATGGGAGTTTGTGAGAAAGTGTACTGCTCTTCCATTTGGTTTTATTTTTTACTGTTAGGGGAGGGCATTATGCCTTTATTTAATTTTTCTCTTTATGACATTTAATTTAATGACCACACTGAAATTGAGAATTAGAAACCGTAAGATAAATGAAATCTGTCATTAAATCAAATAAATAATTGAATAGGAGGTGTGTTGGAGAGGAAAAGATAAAGTTTCAACAGACAATTAATATAGCCCACGTTTTGGATAGTGAAAAGGCACCAGAAGTGTGAAGTTTAAAGGAATAAATGGGTTTATTACTTTATTTAGCATAATAATTAAAAGATAATTAGATTTTTTCATTTTATAGGGAAAAGGTCAAAAAAAAAAAAAAGAGTAGAAAAAAAGAGGAAAAAAAATGGTAAATGGTATTCTAGGCCATAAGAGGTGCCACATCACTTTGTCTATGCTAACGCACGAATATATCTTGCTTCAAATGCTACGAAATGCATACATAAAATGTAATCTTTCAACTACTTCAAATATTACGATTTTATCCAACATTACGTGTTTTTTTTAGACAATATTTTAGCTTCCAAAACATAAAAATCCATCAATATTTCGGGAATATTTTGTCGTTCAATAATTTACTGTTTTAATTTCCTGTTGTTATAATAAATATAAATAGATTGATATTATTATATGGGTTAAATGATGTTGTAACTACACCACATTGACATAGGATGCAGCAGACTATTTATTTAAACTTTATTAATTTAACTGAATAAGTTCATATCGAATAAAACTCTTAATGACTTATTAATTATATTGAAAATTTGACTACAATAACTCTAATGAAATTCTAAAAGAACCTGTGATCTCTATCTTGGAGTTTGACTCTGGAAAACTACACTTTCCAATAATTTGATTATGAATAGGATTGCAATTGTTATATTTACGAATTTGTTTCTGCATGAATGTGAATACACCATTTTATATTTTGATATGAACTATACATCTAATGAAGTATTTACATTTTTGTATATTAACATATAGAAAAGAAATAGGATTAAAGCTTATTAAGGGTATAAAAGTCGTTCAATATCTTAAGGGTATTTTGGTCAACCAATATTTATATTCATGCTTTTATAATACGGAAAAGTCGTTCTTTTGAAAAATAGTTATATCTTATCTTTAGGGATTATACCCTTATTTTATGGTCAATTATACGTAACTATTTTATATTCAAAATTATTTTGCAAATAATTTTTTACCCATAATCCGAATTTTTTTTTTTTCAGCCCAAACTAATACTAAATTTTTTTTTTTTTTTTTGCTGGAAAAATTATCCATATTATTTTTGCTGAAATTTTTTTTTTGGGTCGGATTGAGTTATTTTAGTGGGTAAAAAAATTATTTGAGGGTAAAAATAACCAGGATGATGCCAGTTATTCTGCAGATAATTGATCCCATAAGATAAGCAAGTATAATTCAATCTTAAGGAGATGAATGAACTATTTTTCAAACAGGGTAAAGCCCTTTTCCGTTTATAATAACTAGTCTAATGTTATTTGTCAATCATAACAAAACAAAAGTTAAATAATGTTATTTGAAATTATATATTATTTATTTTATGAATTCAGAAATACTATTTGATATCCACATAATACTTCTAATTAAGATATTGTCTTTTAGTATATATCCTTTGTACTTTTACCTATATGGAAAAACATACTGAAAAAGTGCACAAACATTCCGCTTTAGCAGGGTCCGGAGTTATGTTAGGACTAAAATAATCGAACATTAGGAATTGAGCAAGCTTATGACCATAATATATTGAAAATCATTATTAAAAAAAAAAAATTATTAGTTAAAGGGATTAATTACTTGATCTTACTTTGCTTATATTTTTTTTTAAATTAACTCCTCTAACACATTTCTATATCATTCATTTTATTTGGTGTAATTCTAAAGATTGTCTGAGATCACCATACCCAGTAAGAAGATAGGGTGGATTAGTAATACTAATAAATGAAGAATAATGCCAAGCAATTAAATTAAAAGTAGTTGCATTACAATGTTTTCTTAATTTCAGTTATTATATTTAAGTTTTTATTGAAACAAAACTCAAAGAAATAGTTGTTTTGGTTGAAATCAGTCACGTGATAATGAGTAAGATAGGAGGCCTTGTCTCTTCATAACTCAAATTAAATTACCAAAAAAATAGCTCAATTTTTTTTTTTTATAAAAAGCAAGGGAGTATGTTGGTATTGGATTCCTAGGATTTCAATTGAATTTTGAGTCCTAGTATATTACAACAAAGATTAATATTACAATATTTATCCTTTATGAAATTATCTTTTAGATAAAATTTCAATTTAAAAGGGTATAAAGGTGGTTTAATATGTGAAGGATATTTTGCTTAACCAACATTTACATTGGTGTTTTTTAAAATAATATAGATAGATAGACGTAGAAGATAGATAGATATAAATTTAGATTTTCTTCTTAATAGGCAAAAATTGACCAATGCGGTATTTCTTTTTTTGCCTAAAAATACACTGATCCTCCAAACAATTTGGGGAAAAATGAGTAGCTCAGCAACAGCACCATGGAAACAGCTTCTTCTCAATTCCATCAACTCCAATTCCCATCTTAAGCATTCCACCTACTTTCAACTTGTATGCATTAATCTATTATTCCCATTTCTATTACTTAATTTTATTTTTAAAAATTACCCAATTAAAATCTCTTTTTTCTTGTATTAGGCAACTGTTGGATACAATGGAAGACCCTCTAATCGAACTGTGGTTTTCAGGTCTGTTTTCACCCTTTAAACTCACTAAATTCAAAGATTTCTTCATTTGCATTGTGGGTATTTTATTTATTTGTTTATCTTTTTTATTTTTTTTGGTGTAGAGGGTTTCAAGATAGTACTAACAAAATTCAAATTAATACTGACTCACGAAGCAGCAAGGTATGTATACCCTTTTCTATGTTAGGGGCTGATATTTTAGAAATTGACTAATTTTTTGTTAGAAAAAAGTTAAAATGTTTGACAACCTTTTATTTTTACAAGGCATAATACATATACAGGCCCTCAAATTTGGGCTCAGCTGGCAAGTATGCCCTCCAACGTTAAGTGTGCACAAGTAAGCACCTCAACTTGTCTCTACTATGTCAGTTGAACACGCCAACTTACAAAATCATCATCTAGACACCTCCAAAATCTATGTGCCACATCAGCATTTGTGTTTACGTGTTTAACTTTATACAAGAGGAGGTGCCTACTTGTGCACACACAAAGTTGGAGGGCATACTTACCGGCTGAGGCCAAATTTGGGGGTATGTTTATGTATTACACGTTTTTACAAACTTGCAACTTTCAAGAATTCATATCATAAACTATTCAAATTCTAAAACTTTTAATATGATGGTAGTGGTGGAGCCATGATTTTCATTAAGGGGATTCAAAGTATAAAGAAGTAAATATATAAAGATGCCAAGGGAATTCAACATGTACTATATATACACGTAATAAGTAATTATGACCTTGTATATATAGCGTAATCTTTCGACAAAGGAGTTTCGGATAACCCCCTTTTCGGCTATGTTGCTCGCACCCTTCAAAAATGTCGACGGGTGCGTGTCGGATACTCCAAAAGTAGTACATTTTTGGAGAATCTGACACGGGTGTGGCAACATTTTTCGAGAGCCCGAGCAACATAGCTTTTCGGTACCTCAGTTCCGCCCATGTATGATGGTATCTCTGTCAAACTAACTTTTTCGCTATTACTTTGATATTATCTTCCACTATCATTAATTCAAAATAAAAATCAAATTAGCATTTATTTCTCCATAGTCATTCAAACAACAGAACTGTCGTATAAAATGGAACGGACGAGTATAATTGATCTTTTTTAGTTTTTTCTTTCATGTAAGTTGTTAATCTTGCTTAGAACTGATGAGAGTTAACTTGAATCAGTGCAGATTGATGATCTTAAGCGTTCTCCATTTGCGGAGGTATTTGATACTTTTTTTAATACAATATTGCTGAAAAGAATACAATATGATTCAGCTTCTTTTTCTTCTTTTTTATGGCTTCTGAATTGGGGCTTAGTGCTTAATGTGTAAATGCACAACAAAGTTGCTTCCCATCCGACTTTTTTCTAAATGTTAAGCGTTCTGTAATTAATCTGGTGTCGTTTGAACAAAATCTGGTAATGATTCAGGTGTGCTGGTATTTCACTGAAACATGGGAACAATTCAGAATTTACGGAAAGGTCGAGATGATTGATGCATCAAACTCTGATCCAAATAAACTTAAGGTAATTGCGGAACATCTTTACTATTTCATGTGCATTTTTTTTACCTATACCTGAGATAATTCACGAGTTTATTTTTGTTTTACCAGTAATATATCCAGGACTTGCAATCAGCCCCACTTTTAGAGCCAAATGCCTTGAATCTAGAATTAAGCCTCACTCTCTTATTTTAAGATGTGTTAAAAGCTCCAATTGGAAAGCAACAAATGTATTCAGAAATTTGAAGTATTTAGCACTTTGCTATGTTTCAATTACCATGCATTTCTGATTGTACTAAGAGCTTTCTTTGCAAATATTTCATAGTGGAGTAGTGTTGGCGCTTTCAACAAAATTATGTTGTTTTCATACTTTGCTCTAGATATCCTTGGATTATGGACAACTCATATGTTCAGTTTTTGTATTTAATTCCGTTGTTTATTTCAAACATAAAAGTATACAGCAACAACATATCCAATGTGATCCCACAAGTGGGATCTAGGAAAGGTGGGGTGTACACAAACCTTACACCTACCTTTGCTGGGTAGAGAGGTTGTACGCGATAGACCCTCGGCTCAAGATAAGCGTTTCTCAAAACAGGTTTGATAGATATACGAGTAAAAAGCTATGAAGAAAATATCAAAGAAAAGAAAAGTAACAACATTAGTAATAAAATTGAAGAATAAGTGATAGATTAATAATAGTAATATTGATAAGGATTTCAAACAGAAAAGTATAATCTGCCATAATTGGGGACAAGATGGCACAAAAAGCTACGTGACCGGTTCAGAACATTTCGAAAGTTATCAACATTACGTAGTGCTTCAAATGACATTAGTTTCATAACTGGTCATTTGATGAGATGCCTTGTATATGCATGATATTGATATTTATAAAGCAGAGGTCTCACAAATGTGGTGTTGATCTCTGTAAAATAGAGATCTAGTTCATCACCTTGATGCAGTAATTGAAGGGCTTTTTTCATTTTTGACCCATCGGACGAAATTAATGACGGGCGCTAGCTATATAAAACCTATACATTGATTATGTATATTATATTTATATTTATACGCAATATACAAAACCTATACATTTGCTGGCTATTATTCTTTTGAACGGTAAAAAATTGTAATTATCCCGTAATTATTAAACTTACTGCCTTAATTTTTTTGCTTGGTAAATAATATATTTTCTGCTTTGTATTCTGATGGTAACAATTCAGCAAAGAGAGGCAGCTTGGTTTGCTGGTTCTGTGAGATCAAGACTACAGTATGTGGGGCCTACTCCAGGGATTATTTCTCTAAATGAACAACCATCGCACGATTCATTGGATCCTTCTGCTGGTCCAGTTGATGCATTCTGCCTTCTACTTCTGGACCCTGACCAGGTCTGAGTTTTCCCTGGTCATGTAACTCTCACAAAGGAATAATTGTACATCTGTAACTTTTCAGTATTTGTGTTACTTACAGGTTGATTATCTGAACTTGAAGAGTAATGAGAGGCTGCTATTTTCGACTGGACGAAGTGACAATGGTGAGAAATTCTGGGTACAATATAAAGTCAACCCATGATATGAGATTTGTCATCTCACAGATTATCCCATCAGGCTATTGGTATACCGTAATGAATCATTTTAGTATTATTGAGATGATTCTGAAAGGAACATTGTTCTCTTTGACTGAATAAACTAAAATACAGTGTTTCATACGTAATATGATCTACCATTACATTATAGAAATTTGATGTCAGAATTATGAGAGACAGGAAAACTCTATATATGTCAAATTAGTGATGGTTTTGCATACCTGGCTACCAAAGACCTCGGCTATGATGATCTGTTTTTTTGACCACGATATTGCTTTTGAGACCCCTCACAAAGTAGGTCAACCTTCCCTGCGATGCTTCTTGTTAGGATGAGTATTTCAAGGTATTCTAACGACTACAGAGGCTGAAAAAGGGCTCTGACTTTGTTTAATGAGATTGTGGAATACTTATTTGAGCAAAAAACGTCCCCAAGGAAGGGCATGCTAGATAATTATCCCTCTTTGTAAAAGTGAAGGGCCTATTTATATTACTCCCTCCGTTTCAATTTGTTTGTCTTACATTCCTTTTTAGGCTGTCTCAAAAAGAATGCCACTTTTTATATCTAGTTACTCTCTACAGCAAACATCCTACATGGCATATTTAAGACAATGAGATTCAAAGGGCATTTTGGTACATTACACATATCTTTAGTTTAAGATCACAAGAAAGTCTTCTTTATTTTGTTAAACTTTGTGCCAAGTCAAACTAAGACAGGCAAATTGAAGCGGAGGGAGTAATTTTTGGTTAGTTATCTGCCAAGACAATGTCATATTGAGAGTTAGTTGTACTAGCCTTGCAAGTTATGGAGTCAATCAAGTTTATAGACACTTTTTTATCCTTGTACTCGGGGGTTTTCGTTGAGTTGTTAGATTATGATCTATAACTATTTCTATTGTAGATTAAAAATGGATTTGTTAGATTTCACAGTTCCTGATGAAAGAAATCAGCTGAATTTGAAGCACATGCGTGCTAAGGTACCTCTACCTAACCTCTAATGCTTCAGTTTCTGTTTGTGGTCCCTGGTATTCTTTGTCACTTGCTGGAAGCCATCCATCATTCAGAACATTTTATTCAGAGAATACTGGTAGCTTTCAAATTTCTCCAATGGGATCCCTTCTTTTCTATCTTGTAAGTTGTGATTTATAAGTCTGTTGCCAAAGTTTATGGTAGAAATGTTGTCACAATATGAATGATCAAACGCTTGTGCTAAGCACTTGCCAGTTGTACTTGAAGGAAATGTCAAAGCTGAGTTTTTAAGGCAATTAGTTGGCTATCTGCCACCTAAAGGCATGTTTGTAGTTACCGGTTTTTGTTCTTAGTAAGCTTAGAAGAGAAAATGGGACTACCAGCCAGCTTCTCGGTTCTCATACTTATCATTTGGCTTTTTATTAGACTTCTTATTAATGATCAATCAATTTCCATTTTCCTGTGTCCAAAACTCTACCTACCTGCATGTGTCTATATGCCGCGTAAAGACAGCTTTGTCATGATGCAAAAGACAAACGGATGAACAGGAAAGACAAGTTCCTATTCCATTACACGAACTTATAAATGTCAACAAATGCCAATTCTTTCTGAAAAACAGTGTGTATATGCTATTGCACCCTTGGTGAGTCAAAGAATCTCCAATTGGAAACATATAAATTTTCCAGGTTGTTGTCAACCTCCACCCTAATAAACACGCATATATTATCTAGCATCTGGGCAAGTCTGCTGGAGGAGGAGGAAGTCTTTCTAATGGCCCTTCCCCATTCTTCACAATGAACACCACTGATAAGCCCCACGATAAATGTATCTCCAAATGACAGTGCATAAACCATACCCCTATACATAAAAATGATCCATCCATGAGTTTTATACAAGACTGTAATAATTAAGAGATGAGTTTTTGTTGAGATAGTTACAGTCCAATGCCTTTCGGTGATCTAATTTACAAAATAGCCAGCAAATGTATAGGTTTTGTATGTTAAGTAGGTTTTGTATATATAATCAATGTATATGTTTTGTATATTTTGGACGACAAGCCAAAAATGAAAAAAGCCCAAAAATTAGTTTCTAATTTATTACCTGGATTGTCAGCAACAAATCGAATGGCAGCCCATCCACCTACTGGAACTCCAATTGTGTTCATGTATGGTGGGTCCACCAGATTGAAGTCGGCTGTATCAGGATCATAGTTTCCGGTACCATAACCCACAACATAAAAGCTGTAGCCATGAAGATGAATAGGATGGTTCTCCGTGGACACTGTGCTGGTGTCCTGTAGGATCAGTTGAACCCTAGTCCCATAGTCGAGGACATAGGTCCTCGTTCCATTCAGAGAATTTGTGTCGTTAGGAGGATTATTAGGTGCCCCATTTGCAAAATCATAGAACTTCAGGGGTACCCCAGGAAAATCTTCAGTGAAGTAACCATTGATATTCTTGTAGTAAGCTTCCAAAATTGAGATGTTAGGGTTACTAAAGCTGATGTTATTCATGGAAGCAGCCATGACTCCACCCCCTTTAGCTTTGCAATCTTTTTGGGGATTCTTGGACCGGCATTTTTGCACGTTTAGTCCAATTGTAACAAATAGGTTTCTGTCAATATCTTTAGGAACGGCGACAGGATGAAGACTCTTAATCCCGTCCATGACTGTCTTAACGGCAAGATTATCGTCAAAACGCGGTAAAGCTGCAGGTAAACTTAAGTCATTTGCTGTGGCGCCAAAATACTGGAAGTAAGCTATTGATGTTATATTTTGAAATGAGACATTCTTAGCAGATTGGTAAGGTCCCATGGCCATTGAATATCTTGCTATGGGTTTATCTGCTGTGACTAGGACGTTTAGGGTTTGACCCGGCCCGAGCATGACTCGGTCCGTGGTCAATGGCTTTGTGTACTCTCCATCAACTTCAACAATTGTCAATTTGTGATTTGCAATGGCAAAGAAATGCTCCTGGTTCAAAGCTGCATTGATTAACCTTAACAAGTATGTTTTCCCAGGAACCACGTCTAGTTTATAAATATCTGAAACAAATCATTACACTTTTTAGCTAACAGAAACAGTACAAAGTACTCCTTTTGGCCCAATTTATGTGACACAATTTCCTTTTACGTTTTGTCCAAAAAAGAATGATACTTTTTATATTTAGAAATAATTTAACTTAAAGCTTCTCTGTATACCCTTGTGAGATAATTTATAGCCACAAAATATCTATGGCTTGTTTTAAGTCCATAAATTTTACTTTCTTTCTTGAATTATGTGTCAAGTCAAAGTGCGTCACATAGATTGAGACGGAAGGAGTAACAAATATGACAGAGTAATGATGCAACTTCTGTCATTTTCCCCGTTGAGTTAAAAGATGGAAGTAAAAGTTGAGTAATGAATGTAGAAGATTACCATTAGCAGAGCAATTATAATTAGGGCCGGGTTGGCCATTGATGGTAAAAGCATCCGCCGGTGGTGGAGCTCCGCCACTAGCTAATACTGCCTGCTCAATTTGCACCATGTCTTTCATCCAATATTCCCCTGTATATTCCCAAGTTTGAGAATAGCAAAAATACTTTTAGAAATCAGTGTATATAAGTTAATCTTTTAAGAAACTCTGTGAAAATAAGATTGTTTTCAGATTAGTGATTGAAAAAATAACATTCATATTCTTAAAAAATTGTGTAAGTTATATCCATTGACAGTATAAAATGTACCTAATATAACGATATGCTCTTCATAGGGGAACTTGAAAGGGTAAGGGACACCCTTCTTAGTGTAAACAACAATGGCACCATAAAGAGTGGCTCGAAGCCATGAAACATGAGCATGCCAGAAAAATGTGCCCTTTTGTTGTTGCAGAGTGAACTCGTACGTGAAGTTTTGCCCAGTTTGCATGGGGCATTGTGTTATGTAGGAAGGACCATCGGACCAACACGATAGCCTCTGCCGGATGCCATGCCTGATGATATGTTGGAAGCTCAGGTAAGCTTGATTTTCCATAATGTGAAAAAGAGATGAGAAATAGAAATGGAGTTTTTTAGTACTAGTTACCAGTGGATTGTAATATTGTATGGGGATTCGTTGGTAACTCTGATGATAACTTTATCATCTTCTTGAGCATAAACAACTGGACCTGGATACATTCCATTGATGGTTGGAATGTCTCTGGTGTTACATAGTTTAGTGATTCTAGTAGTTTGCACCTGGAAAAAGAAAAAAAAAAAGAAAAAAAAAGTGAAGTACCATTTTGATAAAAATACCACTTGGCTAATAAAAAAAATGCCAAAAAAAACCTTGAAATCATAGAATATTGTTGATCTGCCTCCTTGCCGTTGTGATGTGAAACCCACAACATAGTTGCTATGGTTATTGAAGAGAAACAAGTATAATAAGAAGTAAATAAACAAAGCAGTGATCAAGTTTGTCATGTTGAGAGTTGGACAATAAAAGGAGATGATATGCTATAATACAAGGCTTGAATATATACAAGGAAGAGAAAGAAAAGATATTTTCTAGATGTTTATATTTGGTATCTACCATGATTCCTCTCACATGGTTTTGTAATAATAAGTTGTTGGGGACGTCCTTATTCATATTATGCTCAGTGGTGAGCAAGAGTTTTGGTTTCTTTCTTCTTTGTTCTTTCTTGCTTTTGTTTAATCAAGTATAGCTAGCTCATTATAGTCTCTGAACGTACAGCCTTTAATTTTTCTTTTCTACTATAAATTATGAACCTGTTTTAAGTTCTTATATATACATTGACAGTATAAACAATACTTACACAATTATGTCAACTGTTAGGTAGACATCTTATTAATCTTTAGGATAAATTTTAGTAGTTGATAACCTGATGAAAATGGTAACTAACATGTTATAAATGGTGTTAATGCACTGATAAAAATTAAAATGTAACATGTTAGTACATAAAAGTGAGTTAATCGATTATGAATGAGTACCGTATATTTTGACTGAGAAACGGACTATGCGTGCATTGTAAACCTGCTCTTTTGAGTAGGCTCAAATGCAGCATACTTCATACGTACACACTTTACTTGCATGCATAGTTTGCATGACATGGAGGTTGATAAATTAATATTACTTGCATATTAGAAGCAATGGAAGAAATGACATACGCATTACAACTGAAAGTTGAATTGGTAGCTGATTTGAATAATATTCAAGTTTAAGAAAATTATGTGGAATATTAGGCGTTACCTACAATAATCATTGATATGTTCTAATAAAGAAAGCGTGACACATAAATTAGGACAAATAGTTATATTTGTGGTATAGCATAAATGCCAATTGAATAGAAACCATATATAAACTGATCCAGGGATTGTGTATCTTTTGTTTTATTCCCTTCGTTCCAGGAAAATGACTACTACTATCTAGGGATGGCAGTGGGGCGGGGCGGGGCGGGTTAAGGCTTAACTTGAAAACACTCAACCAGCCCTGCCCTGCAAAGAGGCGGACTCAAATGGGTGTGCACTCCCACCCTTTGAAAAAAATTATGTATATATATGTGTATATATCTTGACAAATTAGTATTTATTTAATTGTGCCCTCTAACAAATGAAATTGTCTTTGGGGCACGTTGGTTGCAACTGTTGCTTCCTTTACATGTCACCCCGGATCGAACCCAAATGTCACTTTTAATTATTTTTTTGAACCTATTTTTAGGAAAACAATAAGCCTTAAATGAGCTCATCCACATTTGAACCTGCACTGTCACCCCATGTTGCACAACCTTAGCCACTGAGCTATCTCTTTCATTTGCTTCACCGTATTAAATTTTATTTATTACACATATTTGATCTATATACTTGTATTTTCTCCACTGTTACGCTATGAATGACCGGTCTGATACGGTATTATCTCTCAGTCGTCATTAAATTTTTTGTTGGAGTTTATGTCAAGATAATGGTGCCCCCGCAGTTTTAAAATCCTGGATCCGTCTCTGGTCTAGAGTTTTTCTGTGATTCCAACTCACTCCGCCCCACCTATTGTCATTCCTAATTTCCTACTACTATCAATTTTGGTGTAAATGACTAGTTTCTTCTCTTTGGCTGTGATAAAACAATGTGATTTTGTGCATCTTTACGTGGTTTATGAATATATGTGTATTATCCTTTAAGAGAATTAAGAAAGACGTCAAATTCACACCATAAGTTAAACTGTCATAGTCTAAACCCCTGAATTCTTTTTGGGGCCAGAGGGGATCAGTGGCAGAGCCACCCTCACCTGGCATTCCTTTGTTGAAAAAGTACATAATGTAGATAGGCAAATATTCTTTTTAAGTATATATACTATATGTTGAATCTTCTTGTCTTCTTCATGTTTCACATTTTTATATTTAACTTCTCTTACTGAAAATTCTGACTCCGCCACACGTGAAAATATTAGCTATTTACAATGGAATGGGCAACAAGTTGAACTAGGACAAAAAGACCTATACCAAGTAAATTTCGTACGTAAAGCTAGACAAATAGAGCTCTATATGTGATCATGCCTTGGCCCACATTTGATCATATTGTATGAATTCCAATGTATTCTTTTGATGGATAGTAGTAGGGCCGCGAAGTCCAGGGCAGATGTAAAATGTTACTTGTGAATTCATCCGAATTCAGTAGCTTTGACTCAGACATTATATGCGTCAGAAAATTTAGTAAATAAGTATAAATAGTTAATTTCAAACTCAAAATCAAATGAGCTGTGATAAAATTCCAAGCCCGAATTAATAAAATTAAAATCCTGAATCTTCCTCGGGCAGAGTGGGGTTGTGTGTGTGGTTGAGAGGTTTAAAGATGGAATTTGGCAACACGTGAGATGACAAGATGATGAAGGAAACTAAAAGAAGTCAAATTAAGCAAAGAAGAATGGTGCATGGGATTGCATAGGCCCCTGTTTAAAGGCGACCAAAAGGAAAAAGATTTGATTGTTTGGCCTTTTATAGACATTTTTTGTCACTCAAAATCATAAGCAATTTGTGCACGCCTTCTTAACCCTGCCACTCTTGAGGGCCCTAAATCATCTCGACAGCTATGTTTTCCCACATCTTCCTAATGTTTTATTACTCGATCTCTTTTTCATTTAAAGTAAGTAGTCAGACAATTGCATTTCCTCTTTTATTTCTTCTATTTTCTTACAGGGAAATTCATTAAAACCTATGAGGAAAATAATTGTAGAAATAAATAGCATCAGATCGCCAGTTTTAGATACGTTATTTAAATGATAGTTTTTAATTTTTATAATGTATTTAAGATTTAGCTAGAGAGGCAAACTTGAGACCTCTTTTTATTGACGCTGCTTTTTGTTCTTGTTCAAACCTTCAGGTACGAAGTCTTTGTACTGCCAAAGCCTAAACTCCCCCGAAGGTCTGAAGTTTGAACTGCATTCAAAAGTCAGACCTTTGATTTTGACCGATGTTTGAAGTTTGCTCCAATACGACTAAATATATTACTCCTAAATCTTATAAATTTCGACTATTTTTTCAATAGTAGTCCTAAAAGCGGCTATTTGTCCACTTCACTCGAAATAATTCCCAAGTATTGGCAAGCCCTATCACGTATTGTCAACTACACACTTGGGCTGCACGAAATTACACCCAATGACTTTGGAGGTGGGAGGTCTTGATCTTTTGACCCCCGCTTGTCCCATGAACAAACCTTTAAGGTCAAAAGTCAAAAGTCAAAAGTTTTAGCCATCATGACCAAGCAGAGTAAAAAATTCAGAATCTCCCACCTCCAAGGCTATTCATGTAAATCACCAACAGTTGGCGTGACAGTGTCCACGTCATACAAATTAACTTAAAAGATCACAACCTATTAACTTAATTAATCTCTCTGTTTAAACATTGGTTCTCTTACAATTCGTGCTTGATAAGATGAAAAGAGTCAACAAATAATAATATAGAAGATGTTATGAACCTCATGCATCAGGCTTAAGGAAGAATTTAGGCTATGAATGGTAACAACAACAACATACCCAGTGAAACCTCACAGTGTGGGGTCTGGGAGGGTAAAATATACGCAGACCTTACCCCCATCTCGGAAAATAATCCTAAAATCCGTTTGAATGTTAGTGATACTCCAAAATATGGGGATGAATCCCAGTTCATTTTTTGCGCAGATTGTCCTTCATATGGACTAGTCTTTAAATTTTTACCCCTCAAATCGTTGGTCTTTAATTTTTGTCCCTACTTCTCATTTAATGAAAACTTGTGGGCCAAAGTACCTTTATTCGCTGGTCTATGAAATCAGAAATTCTGGGTTTGAACCCCAGCAGAGTAAAAAAGAAAATTCGCAAGGCGAGTTCTTCATAGAAATTATGCCTATTCGGGGTAATGTTATGCCTTAAGGCATAGTTCTGTAGTATGATCCTACAGAGCTACACCGGACAAGGTAGTAGTATACTATAGAACTATGTCGGACAAGGCATAATTTCAATGTAGTTACATATAAACTATGTCTTTTGTAGGATAACTTAATTTCTACAGAACTATGTCGGATAAGACATAGTTTCCATGCCATAGGTCTGTAGAAATTACATAGTTCTGTAGGATAACTTAATTTCTACAGAACTATGCCGGAAGACATACTTTACATAGAAATTATGCTTTGTGGCATAGTTCTGTAGGATAGCTTAATTTCTACAGAACTATACCGGACAAGGCATACTTTCTATGTAACTTTGCCCGAATAGACATAGTTTTTTATGAAACCTTGTCTTGAGATTTTTTTTTACTCTGCTGGAATTCGAACCCAGAATGTCAGAGATATTTTCGGCTACTTTTTAATTACTTAAAGTGCCAAAAAGCAAAAATTAAAGACCAACGATTTCAGGGGCAAAAATTAAAGACCACCCCAAGATAGGGGCAATCGTGTGGATTGCCCATCGCGGTTTTGTTCATTTCTTGCGGGCTCCTGGTCATCAAGAAACAACAAGTCATTGTTCGTTCTTCCACGGAAGCTTAATATTGACTCGTTGTTCGATGTGCAATCTCTTTCACGATCTTGCTCATTCTTCACACACTGAACGTGTTCTGTTCATGCATGTGTGCCTATACTGTCTTCCACTCAAGGATGAAACATACCGAGCTTAACTATCATTTTGTGTGCTCAAAGATTCAAGACAAGACTCTTCGTGTTGAGGTGTGTAATTATTGTGAAAATTATTTTTGATAATGTGTGGCGTTGAGACTGAGTCTAGGATCTCTATCGGATCTGATACCATATTGAAGTGTATGACTATATCAGCTAAAAGCTTAAATTGTTTGGGTGAATACTTTTATTTATTTAATTATTTAATTATACCTTCGACAATGTGTATACTTGGTATTACGGAAATCAATTTTAGAAAAAGATTTTTAAAAGCTAATGTTTATTAAATATCGACAATAATGTTAGCAAATCAATAGAGCTCTGGTGACGTTGTGTATCCAATTGTAATAATGATGTCTAAGTGTTGGTTGGAAATGTGATATTAAGTAATGAGTTACGATAATTGGGAAGGAAAATATCTTCAGCCCAGAAATGGAAAAAGTCATTTTACCCATTTGGTCAAAAACATTAGTAATGTTGATGTTAACTGATCAATAACAAAGGTAGTAAAAGTGGAAGCTTGGCAAGGTCAGTGACTTAGCTTTCCATAGCATTTTGTCATGGATTTTTTTATATTTACGGCTTTAAATTGCTTGTTCTTGTGTCGAGGGTCTACCGGAAACAACCTCTCTACCTCTCAAGATAGGGATAAGGTCTACGTACATTCTACCCTCCTCAGACTCCATTTTGTGGGATTTCACTGGTTAAGTTGTTGTTGTTGGTAAAGTCAGTGATTTAATTACAAGTTCAATATGCAATTGCAAGCTTTAGGATTCTGCTGCATATCAGCATGTAGTCATTGAAGTCGGGGGCGGATCCACCCTTTAGGGTGGGGGTGGCATGGCACCACGTAGATTGGTAAATTTTTGATATACCTATGTTGCAATTTGCTTAAATTAGATTAAATATTTGATCCTGCCACCTTCAGTTGCAAATTAGACAAAGGTGTCATGATTGGTAGACACAAGTTTGAATCTATCTTGAAAATTTTCCGACTCCCGTTTCTCTTTGTGCTTTTTAGTTCATTTATACCAGTCATTTCCCTTTTCGGCTCTCCCAATTTTCTATTTTTCTTTTTATTATTTATATTGTCTTTCCTCTATTCTATTATTTTATCTGTGATCTCTAGCGAGAACACACAAAATAAAAACTTCAAAATCCCTTAAATTAAGCATTTCTCTTAATCTCAAATCTGTGAGTATTTAAATCAAAAAACTTAGGTCTCAACGAGAATTTTGGATTGAGATCAAAAGTCAATCTTTTTATAATTTCTTTTGTTGATTACTCCCTCCGTCCATGTTTACTTGTCTATATTTGACTTACGACACTCTTAATAAGCAATAAATAAAATGAGAAATGAATTTGAGTACTTAATAATAAGGAAAAAGTAGGTATAAAATGGTAAATTATGTCTTGGGTTTTCAAACTATACAACTTACATGTAAAAGTAGACATCTATTTTAGTATAGTGGATAAATAAAAATGGACGGAGGGAGTGCACTATAAAAATTCGTGCTTTTCTATAATTGTTAAATTCAATTTAAATCACTTTACTACTTAAAATGTGATGGAAATTTCGTAAGCATTGCTTAGACAAAACATGAAATTTATGATTTATTTTTGATAACTTCTAGTTATCTAGTTCTACATTTACTTATGGGGTACAATTTACCTATTGAAGAGTTTTTCTGTTACTTTTCTTATTTTGATTGTGCAAGTTTATTTTTTAATATACATAAAAGATGTAAGTTCCTTGGTGAAAATGATGATTTTACTTATGTTGTTAATGGGAGTGGTTCCTTGTTTAAGATGCTAATAATGTTAGTTTCTTGATTTTTGACATGTAATTTTCATATTTACAAATAAAAAATGGCCTATTAAGTTGACCTGAATAAACTCAAATGAGATAGGCCCGACCAAAATACACGTTCCTAACAAGATGTACATTGAAGAAAATTGTGACACCAACCACCTTCAAATCCTAGATCAGCCTCTGATTAAAGTGCAAAATAACACATCTAATTTGTACTGCAAGCATAAATCATCACCAGAACAAGCACTTTTAACCATAAAAGTAACATACTGTTTCACCAAGGAAACAAGGCAGAATTCTGCCCAGATTTTGTTGCCATTAGATGAGTTACAAAGAAAGTTTGGCCATATAGAGGCTAATATCAAAAAGTTATGTTATCTACACCGGCAACGAGGAGAATAGGAAACCAATTGTCACAACTAAATCAGAAACCACGAAGAAATCAAATCCCACTCATGATTGCAGAAGCGAAGCCAGAATTTGAATTTTATAGGTTCTAAATTCTAGGATAGCGACATTAGGTGTTAGTAACTGAGTTCTGGGTTTAATTCTTGTACATATTTAGCGGATTTCTTGATACAAATATAGAATTTGGATTAAAGTTACTAAGTTCGGCTGAACCCGTATATAACTTTCTAGCTCCACCCCTTATTGAATTAGATCAATCTGCAAACTGAGAACACACTTGCAAACAATAACTCCTCATGTATGATTGTCTCTGAATGGAAAAACTAAAAATAATTAAACCTGCAAATTTTGGTAAACTAGAAGGGAAAGTAAGGCAATCTTAACTCATTTCATTTTTTTGATAAAGGAATAATATCTTATTAACAGAAGCATCCTGGGGTACAAATGAGTGCAAAATCCAGGTTCACTTCCAGTACAAAATCGAAGGAGCTAAAAGAAAAACTGGTTAAATCATTTGCAATATTAAGATTGCATCAGAAAAACAGGTTCACGAGATATCTGGCTTTACCCATTACTATCAAGGTGAGATGAATGAGATCTTTTCGTCCTTAAATAAAAAGTTTCAGTGTCTGACTGAAAAAACTCTAGCATTACCATAAGCAATGGCAAAGAGAACAATGATTAATGATCAATTGAATGCAAATCCAACATTATCCATAAGCAATTACATAAAAAATCATGATCAGATCTCTGCTATTCCACAAATGATCTTTAAGTACTCAATCGGTTATTTCTATTGGCACATAGAAAAATCAGGGCACAAACTGATACAAAACTGCCACAAACTATAAAAACAAACTCCAGGTACTCAATTTTGTTCTGATTAATCAATCACTGATCTTGACAAAACCATGCGGACATTTACTAATCCTCATTTACATTGGGGAAATCAAAAAGAAAAAGGTGAACAAAATAAAATAAAATAAAAAAGAGTCTTTTCCATCCCTCCAAACTCCAATCTACCGTGGAAAAGGGTTAAATTTATTTGTGTAGTATAATTTTGGCCTCCGTTAGACTTCTGCACTAATATTACCCGTACAATTAGAAAAATAAATAAATCTGGTTTTCACCCTTAATCCTTATCAGAGTTTTCGCTAATTGTAAATCACAAATAAAAGTTGAGGGCTAGTAATAGGTTTCTTTTCTCTCGAAGAATTTGGACACGAGTGCACCTTTAATGGTAAGAGTAAATATTAATGCAAGACAATTTGTTATTTGTTAATAGCAAAGTATGAATTGACGAAAAGTATAACGAAGGACAAAATTGAGCAGTTCCATACATGAAATGTGAACCTTTTCCCAATCTACAACCATCTCCCCCTAGCAGCTTTTCGCATGCACATAGATATCTACACGTCTTAATAAATCAAATCAAGAAGAAGGAAGCTTAGATGGGGTGAAAGAAGCATGTTTGGTGAATAAAAGAGGCCTATCTTTGGCTTCTTCTTCGTCATCTTCGTCGTGTGAGGTGCTAATGGTGATACACGCGCAACGTTCAAGAGAGGCAAAGAAGGCAGATGCTAAACTCGTCCCTATCCTGTTAGCCATTTTATCCAATTTGTCACAAGAAACGAAGCTGCAATTCTGCTGTTGCGACATGGTAAACTTTTGTATGTTTAATTTACTGTTACCTTGTGAAGCAACCTACGTGACAGAGTATTGATTGAAAGAGAGAAAGATCCAAACGACCACCAAATAGTACGGTGGGATGGATTGAATCTTTCCACCTAAACAAAAAGTCTTGTGTTTTCACTTTGAAAGTGGAAAAAAACTTACATAATAATGAATGCTTCCCCTTTAATATGCCTTACACTGCGGATATGAATTAGTGGAGAACAATATCCAGATTATGAAATTGTTAGAAAAAAAAGGGAGAAAGAAGAAAAGGAAAGAGTGAAGGAAACAAATTCTCCACGTAATTAGAAAATAGGAGCAACATCCATATTTATAATAATGCAAACCCTACTTTGACTAAAAGCTAGAAAACTGCTTTTCATATAAATTTAACTACAAATCCTACTTAAAGAAACAAACAAATACCAAATCTCAGACAGTTAAAAATTTTTACGCCAACTTTGAATTAGTCTTCAGCAAAAAAAAAAAAAAAAAAAAAAAAAAAAAAACAAAGGAACCTAGCTACAGCCTACATGTGCCATTGTCCGTTGGTGTTGCTAGTGAATAGCGAATGTTATACAACTCGTCACTGCACGATTCTTTGATTCAAAGTTGACACAAATGGAAGATTACACTTTTATAATGTTAATATCAAAATATATTTGATTGACTGAACTTAGAAAAGGGGTGTAAAAGATATGCTATGTACTTTACTTCCCACTGGTTTTGATTGAGTGATTAGTAATTTTCAAAACGATATTGCTATAACATGACAAATCGCCATATTTTAAGCAAATACATTGAGAGAGTTAGAATGTACTTCTCAGGAATTAATATTGTTTCAAAATGATGTATGGAGCAAAGTTATATAAGTTGAAAATTAGTGAATGAACCATAATGAATGGGTTTATTATATTGGACTAAGAGAAAATTAACTAATCCTTCTTTTCCAAATTAGGTTTGGTAGTTAAACTTTAGACATACATACAGATTTGAACTTTAGACATAGATACATATTTGAAATTGAGGATTGTCAAACCTAACTTCGAGATCTAAATGAGTTTGCAATTCGAATTACGCAAGCAATATGTCAACTTCATGTATGTTGTCTGAACTTTAACCTAACTTCAGTTTCATAGATCTGAAATTAATACAAAATGGCTAAATATTAAACTAAATATTTTATAATTGACCACTATCCCTTAAATAGACAGTCTTCTAATCAACCATATATTCACTTGTCCAACTACTGAGATGACCAAGATTTAAAGAAGAAATTGCACCATTTATCCATGAAATGGGTTGGTCTTTAATTTTTGCCGTTTAGTAATGAAAATTATGCCTAGCAGCCGTAGGGAGTAGGGGTGTTAAATATGGCCCAAAAAATGATGGCCCGCCTAACCCATCCAAAATTTTATGAGTTGGCTCAAGATAATTTCGTATTGAGCTGATTTTAGCCCAACCCAACATAACTCATTTTAAAGTGATCTCCAACTTAACCCAATATTAGCCCAATTCTAGCCCATTTTTTAGATTACTTAAATGTAAAATTTTCATAAACAGCTACTTTTTAGCTCATTCTAACAACCTATAACTACATGTTATATATTTACAATTCGTAGCTAGATGTCTCTATATTTAGGCGTACATCGTGGTATACTAAAATATAGTGCAAATATAGCGGAAATATAGACGCTGGGCTAACTGAAATTGCTATATTTATGGAAACAAAATCTATTCCAATTTAAATTAAAATCAGTTTTATTGTTCCCTGATTCACGCAAATATCATCCCATTCCATATCGATCCCATATCTCATTCAAAAAACGACTACACAAAATTCAAAAAAAATTTGAATTCAAAAAAAAGTACATTCATATTTTTAACCAAAAATAAAAGATTCAATGATTAGTTAAGGAATTACAAATTTTATACGGACCAAGGCATACTCATGCCTTATGGGCGGACTTGGCATAAGTATCGGTCGGCAAGATAACTTTGATAATTCCTTCACAAAGTTATCTTGGGTGGGGCATACTTTTAATGGGCAAACTTTTATCTTTGGACATAACTTTGTGAAGAAATTATCAAAGTTATGCGGACCGCATACTTATGCCAATTTCGCCCATAAGGCATAAGTATGCGGGTACGGCATAACTTTGGTAATTCCTTTACAAATTTATGCCGGTGGGGGCATACTTTTAATGGACAAACTTTTATCTCGGACCGGCATAAACTTGTGAAGGAATTATCAAAGTTATCTGGGACCGGCATACTTATGCCAAGTCTCTGCCCATAAGGCATAAGTATCGGTCCGAGATAACTTTGGTAATTCCTTCACAAGTGTATGCGTTGGGGGCATAGCGAAATTTAAACTACGCCTTGTGAATTTTTTTTAATATTTGTTTTTCGTATATATTTGGGCTATATTTTAGTTGCATTTTGTACGATCCGGTATATAAATCTTATTTACGGTTTCTGTTAACTATATTTCATATATTTTTTACATATATTTGAAGTGTATTTAGATGAAATTTTAACTTTTGTAACACACTGTACATTAAAAAATGGACTTATGAAATATATCTCAGATATATTTTATGTATATTTTATTTGTATTTAAGCGGTTAGATATCTTTGCTTTGTTAAATGAATACATTTCACGTAAAATGAAAAATGGAATGTATACATTGAAAAATAACATACTTGAAAGAAACAACAATATAAAAACCATAAGGTGGTGTTCAACATTAATCATCCTAAAAAAACATTCTTCGCACATGAAACGATATGTCCAAAATTAAAAAACGAAGAACAAAAAGTCGCAACCAACTACGCTATTGTTCAACATGAAAATCAAAAACACAAAAGACTTGGTGGCCTAATCAAGATCACATTTTATCAAGCGCATCGTAATTAGCTGCTTTGGTCTAATTGGTCTTGGAGGTTGCTCGTTATCACTTGATGCATTGTTGTTTGACTTATCCCATGCATAGTCGCATAAAGGGCACCGTATCTCATACGGTGCCAATTTGCATCGAATTCGGTTGGGATGACTTCACTTGAGCTCAAGTATTCAGCAAAGGCTGCCACATACACACCACAATCCCTGAAAAAAATGATCAAAAATTTTACTTACAGATCTGTAATAACTGTCAACAAAATACACACGAATATACTTAAAAATCTTAAAAATTACTGTTATGGTGAAGAACAATAAACACGACTTAGCGAAGAAACATGTGAAAAAAAATAAATAGAAAATATACTTAAAATGCACATAAAAAATAGATGCGGTTAATTAACGGATCGCGTAATAACTGTACGAAAAAAAAAATGAACTAAATATCTTGAAAATATAAGATAAATATACCTCTGCATCATCATCCTCATCCACATTATGTTTGGCTTTAGCAATTTTTTTCCCCTTAACATTAGCAACATTGTCAACAGCCTTTCTCTTCTTTTGTTTCTCCATTTGAGAAACCTTTTTCACTTTTTGTCGTTGTTTACTCTTCGAATCAACATAATCGCGAACGCCTAGATCGTTAATTCTTTTTTAACGATTCTCGGCATAAGAGCACGCAATGGCGCTTTCGTGTTGAGAAATTCCTTAAAGAAAAATTAGGAATATCAAATTCGGAAAAATTAGGAATTGTAAAACTGATTTGAAATTGGAGAAAATTTAGGGATATTGTGAATAATGGCGTGAAGTTAGTGGGATAGGAGAGAGAGACGTTTTTGTTGGCTTAAATTTAGGGGTGTGGAAAGTTATCAGATGAGTGGTAAAAAACTGGTAGCTATGTGGAGTAAATATGTTATACTTTAGCTACTAAATATAATTATTGAAAAGTTTAGTTATGTTCCATAAATAGGTAATAATGGAAGCTATGCCAAGTAAATTTTACTACTTAAATTTGGGTTTATTGCTTGTGATTTACTTTATTTTTTTTTATGTATTCACTGTTCTTGTACCATGTATCTTATAAGTTTGTGATGTGTTTGATATGAAGGAAAATATTTTTCACTCGAAAATATTTTCAAAAGATACTTTTCCCCAAAAAATCCTCGAAAACATTTTTCAAGAAAAAATATTTTTCTAATAGACCCTTTAAAAAACTGGGTCAAGTTGGGCTGATCATGACCCAGCCCATTTCAGCCCAAGTAACTTTTTGGCCAACGTTAGTCCAACCCATTTATTACCTCAGCCAATTTTGATTGTGCCAATTTCAGCCTAACGCGCCCATTTGACACTCATAGGTAGGGGTTTGAGTCGGTTATATTCTAAAAGATGACCAAATAAACTTAATCGGTTTTTCAAATGTTAGAATCAAATCAAATCAATTAAGTTGGTTTTTCATTGCTTCGGTTTTGGTCGGTTTTGTCGGGTTTTTTGGTTTTTTCGATTTTTTATAGGTTTTTATTTATATATATGACAATATACACTCAAGCCCATATTAAATTGACCATTTTCTAGCAAAACACTACCAAAACAATTACTCCTATTTGAGAAAAGAAGAAAATATAAACCTAATCAAGTTATATATGTACTTTCTCCAAAAATTCGTATGCATTATCTAAGAATCTAGCCATTTCAAGGAACATTAAAAAAAAAGTTCCTACAATGAATTTGTGTTTGTGCAAAAAATTAAAGATCTAGTTGTGATATACCAAGATATCTTGATGAATAATTAAAGGACTCAAAAACAAGTTATTTTGAAGAAGAAATAGATTCTTAGAAATATCAATATAAAACTAACAAATCAAACTAGAAAGTAAATACAAAAAATGGGTTATTATAAAGGCAAACACATAGATTATGAATCAAGAGTTCAAAAGATTAATATCGTAAAATTTCAAATTTTTCTATAAGATTATATATATATATATATATATATATATATTTTATTGTTGGTTTGATTCGGTTATTTTTTGCTTAAAATCAAAACCAAATCAAACCAAAAAGTGTTGGTTTTTTTTTTTCTTTAGTTTAATTTGATTTTCAGTTTGGTTTGATTTTTGCGGTTTTTGTTGAACACCCCTACCCATAGGCATAAGTTCTTTAGTCATGGGAGGTGTAGTTTGTGGAATATTGCTATGCGAAGATAAAAACTTATGACCCGTGAAAAAGTTGTTTGGACAAAACTTAAGAAGTAATTGCACGGTTTTCCATTCAAATGGATTGGTCTTTAATTTTTTGTCCTTCAAAATCGAATTCATAAGTTATTTATGGGCACTGACATAACATGTGAATAAGATGTGCAACTTATGTCCTGTAGGCATAAGTTCGATTTTAAAGTACAAAAATTAAAGACCAGCCAATTTGAAGGACAAAAATTAAAGACCCACACAAAATAGCGAAAAAGTGCAAATGACCCAAAAATTAAAGACCAGCTCAAAAGAGAACATAAGTGCAAATGACGAAGATTTAAACTTTTTTTTTGAGCGGATTATCATTCTTCTGTGATGGTCTTTAATATTTGGCTCTCAAATTGTGGTCTTTAATTTTTATCCATCGCCTAATACTCCGAGATACTGGGTTTGAACCCTAGCTCAGTAGAAAAAAAAAAAGAAATTTCACAAGGCAGAGGTTTGGATTCGCAAGACAGAATAGATGCCTTAAGGCAGAATTTTAAGTCTTCAAAACACTGCCTTGAGGAAGAATTTTTAAGGCAGAGTTCATGCAAAATTCTGCCTTGTGATTTATTTTTTAATTTTTGACTGAGCGGGGATTCGAATCCGAAACCAATGAGTTCTAACTAAGGCCAAAAATTAAAGGGAAAAGGGCCTGATTTACCCCTCTACTTTCAAAAAAGGTTCATATTTACCCCTCGTTATACTATCAGGCCATTTATACCCCTACCGTTACAATAGTTGAAATATTTGCCCCTATTCGGATCGTCATTTTAGGGGTTGAAAAGGTACCCGAAGTAAGTTTTGGTTGAAAAAATTTAGTTTTTTTTTCATACTTTGACCAATGATTAGTGGTGTGTCAAGACTCCGAAACGTCAATATTTTATATAGAACTTGATATTTTTTTGCGTACAATAATGTAGGCTCGATACATCAAGGATATGTAGACGTTCGGATAGTCATTTTAGGGGTTGAAAAGGTACCGAAGTAAGTTTTGTTTGGAAACTTTAGGGTGTTTTATTTTTTAGGGCACGATTTACCCCTCTACTTTGGAAAAGGTTCATATTTACCCCTCCGTTAAAAATAGGGGCAAATATTTCAACTATTGTAACGGTAGGGGTATAAATGGCCTGATAGTATAACGAGGGGTAAATATGAACCTTTTTTGAAAGTAGAGGGGTAAATCAGGCCCTTTTCCCAAAATTAAAGACCAGCCAAAATAAGGTCCATAAGATTATGGGGCAATCTGAAGCATTATGGGCCGGGTCATTGTTTTATTAGATCACTAAAGCAAAGCCATTTCCTAAAATCTTGAGGAAATTGAGAAAGGAGAATAGAAGAAGAGAAATGGGTGTAATGGAGAGATTAAAAATGTTCGTAGTCCAAGAACCTGTAGTGGCTGCTTCTTGTCTCATCGCCGGTTTTGGTAACCTTTCTTTCTCTTTTTATCCCTTTTTACCCTCAAATCCAAATATCCTGCTCCCCCTCTTTCAATTTGTTGTCTTATTTTCCTTTTTAGTCCTTTTAAAAAATATATATATATATCTCTTTTCTGGCTAACTATTTATTTTCAACTTTTTACCTAGCATGTTTTTTAACCACAAGATTAAACGGCACATTCAAACGTTTAAGACCCTAAGATTAAAAAATTTTCTTTTATTCTCCTAAACTCCGTACCAAGTCAAAACCAGACAAATAAATTGAAACGGAAGGAGTAGTTGAAATGCTATATTATGCTCTACACTTTAGAAGAATCTCGACTAGCTGCTCAAATTAGCCCTTTGAATCTTTAATTGTAGTTAAAGAGCCATTTGTTTTGCTTTTAGATTTGATTGTCCGGCTTAATATATTCGAGCCTCACTGATATATACATTAATGTTTGACTACTTAGTCGCAATGATATATGCATGGAAAAGAAATTCTTCTTGGTTTTGGCCTCTCATTTCGAGAGTAACGAATTGTGATTTTTACACCTCATATAGAATGAGGGCTTTTCTTGATTGCTGATTCATATTCAAGCATAAACATGACTTGACTTGGTCCAACCTCCACTCAACTCACTTTGTTTGGCTCACTTGAGTCATGTAATATTACTTTAAAAACAAAATTCATCCATTAAACTGAATTATTAAGTAATTTGTTAATTAAAAAATTCATACTAATACCCGCAAGGGTGGCTCAGTTGGTTGAGCATGGGGTCTCAGGTTCGAAACCCCCTGCCAACAACAACAGAGGGATTTGCCTTCTGGGTCGAGCTTGTCGCACGGGGCTTGCCTAGTGCGTGTGGTTTGCGAGCTATTGCACAGGAGCTGGGTTTATCCTGTGCGCACCCGAAGGGTAGCGGCTGCGGGTTCCATGTCATAAAAAATAAAAAACAAAAAATCATACTAATTACTATTTCCTCCATTCTAATTTATGTGACAAAGTTTGACTGCGCATGAAGTTTTAGGAAGAGGAAGATTTTTGGAATTTGTGGTCTTAAATATGCCATATATTTATGTAGCTATAAGACATTTTATGTTCGTAGATTGTAGTCTTAATCATGCTATAACATTTGTGTGGTTATAAAAGTTTGTCTTTAGTAATAAATGAGAAGTTTAATCAAATTTTCCAATTTTTGAAAGTTGTTACTCCCTCCGTCCCAAAATAAGTGTCACTCTGGCTCATTTCACGCCGATTAAGAAAAAAAAAAATACAATGTATAGTTTACTAAATTGCCCCTATTTAATAAAAAGAAATTAATTTCCCCTCTTGAATACTATGCATCTTGTTAATCATTTTGACATTGGGAAACATTCTTCACAAATTCCAACAATACCATAGAGTGTCAATGGTGTTGGATCTTCAACAATTGTTATAATACCAATATTTTAACTATTAAATGTTTCTTGAGAATTGAGCATTATTAAGAAGTAGTTCTTCAATATAAGGGTATAGTTGGAAAAAACTACTAATTTTTGTCTTCTTGTTATTTTGGGGCAAATTTTTTTTTTTGGTAAGTGACTTTTTTTGGGATGGAGGGAGTACATTATAAGTCTAAATTAGAACTCAAATCTGTATGCGCTTAATTTAAGATTAAACATAAAATAGAACTTTGAAAGCAAAACTAAAAATATAAATTAGCAGTGCTTGCTTAAATTCCATTAAATTTTAATTATTAACTTTTAAATTTTAATTGCATTTCACATCATACAAAAGTTAGTCTTGCATTGCAATGTGATTCAAATTTTAATAATATTAAAAAAGGTAGAAATGGCAAATTATTACTCCTTCTGTCCCAAAAGAAGTGTCACTTTAGCTAAAAAAGTGTCTCAAAATAACAATCGCTTTAGAAGTTTAAAACAAAAATTAGTAGTTTTTTTTCCAGCTATACCCTTATATCGAAGAACTATTTCTTAATAGTGCTCAATTCTCAAGATAAATTAAATAGTCAAAATATTGGTTTTATAACAATTATTGGAGATCGAACGCCATTCACACTAGTATATGGTATTGTTGGAATTTGCAGAATGTTTTCCAATGTCAAAATGATCAATAAGATGCATAGTATTCAAGAGGGAAAAAATAATTTCTTTTTATTTTGTAGGGGTAATTTAGTAAACTATACATTGTATTTATTGATTTCTTATGGGCGTGTAATGAGCTAAAGCGACACTCATTTGGGTGGAGGGAGTACATAATTCAACTGTCAATCATTTTATTAAAATTTAATTTTTTCAAAAAGCGTAGCACTACATGCGAAAGCAAATGGTAAAACATTGGCTAGGCTCAAGTTCAATTGCATTGTTACAAAAATGATTTTTGTTCAGGCTTAGGCTGAGCTTGGTTGGGATCTGCTTTACCCTGTATTCTAGTAAGTTCAGTTGGGCTCGACTCTGCGCTCGGCCGCACATGCAATGAATTTGGCCTTTTCTACCTGCCGCATATAGAGAGAGGTTACCGTGTGAGTCTAGAGAGGCATGAACATTAAAATACATGCCTTGATCTATCTTAGTTATGAACAGTGTACATTTTCTTCCTTTTAGCATTTTATACTCATATGTGATTATAAAAAGACACTCACACAGAAGACCAATTATAGATCAAGTGGTTTGCTGCATGTGTTATGACAGAAAGGGGTTTTGTTGTGGGTTGGGGTGCAGTAGTTATTTACGTTATCTTGTCTCATATTTTATCGAAGTTGAACGACTTCCCAATTTTAGATAGAAGAGAGTCATCGAGTAAACATCTGCATCATGTGCAGTGGTTTCGCTAATATGAGTTTTGTTTGAGGCTTGGTTTTTATCTCACCATATGTGGCTGACAAGTAGGTTCAAAAGCCAGTGGTACCGTGACAATAAATTGGAGAAGTACATCTCTGCAACTATTGAGCCATTTAATTCATTAGAGGAAGCCCTCGTTTCAGTTGTCTCCTCTTCCACAGAGACATTGACTGCATCCAAATTAGACCTCAGATTTTGCTCTCTTCGAAAGCCTCGGTCTTTTTAGTATCGGTAGTTCTTAGTAGATTATTTTCCTGTGTGAAACAGGCTATTAGCTCAAGCTTTGGAGAGTTCTGATTTGTGAGGCCATACGTTACTGATAACTTTTCAACCCCTGTCACTCATTTTTTCTTTATCTGAATCCCGCGCTTATTTAGATTCCTCGCCGTTATATGTTTGGGGTTTTTGCAAATTAACTTTACTCCATTAGCTTACTACTTATAGAGTTATAGTGACGTGTTGATTCCTACTGCCCTATTCAAGAAGTTGGTCATAGCCATGATGAACGGGTGAAACCTAATTAGATACTGTAGAGTGCAAGTTACTTATCGTCTTTGATGTCCACTTATGACCTGCCTTTGCCAAAATGCCACCTGCTTTTTGCTTTGACTTTGTCTGTGAAATAATTGGTCTTATATTCCTTGTATTGTCAACTTTCAGGCCTTTTCCTTCCTGCAGTTGTTAGGCCAATGCTTGATACTTTTGAATCATCAAAGCAAGTCCCTGCACCTGCTCTAAATGATGTGAGTAAACTTGCCTACTGGTTCAATTGCACCTTCTTTTGTGCCCCTCTTTTTCCCAATTTCCCTCTTGGTTATGCATAATGGTTGTAATCTTGTATTCTGTACGGCAATTTTTAACAAGTTTACTAGTCTCTGCATACCATAACAACCTGCTGGTCGCCGAAAATAATGTCTTTTGTATTTTTTTTTTTTGCTTTTCAATGTCCTTCC
The DNA here is from genome assembly GCF_029784015.1 of Lycium ferocissimum. Classification (NCBI taxonomy): domain Eukaryota; kingdom Viridiplantae; phylum Streptophyta; class Magnoliopsida; order Solanales; family Solanaceae; genus Lycium; species Lycium ferocissimum. Next base: position 45,597,511 of record NC_081349.1, on the reverse strand, counting down.
TTTTTGAGTTTTTTTTTTTTAATCTCTGTCTGCCACCTTAAATTTAAGATATGAGTTGTTAACTGTTCGGACTGGTAGGCTTTATTTGTCAGTCAACCAACTTCCACCGCTTCTTCATTGCCTCAATTTGTCCTACTGGCTAGTCTGTATTTCTACGAGGCCAATATCATAGTTGCACTTAACATTCCAAAGACTCCAAACAGGATTATGAAGTGAAGCATGTGCAATCTATTTAGCGTTGCGTCTAGCTTTTTAAATATAATTTAGTTGCCCTCTGGTTCATTACTTAAGGAGAAGATTAGACATCTACTTTGTTCTTGAACAAAATCTTTTATTTTCCTTGTTTGCAGGTGGTTGCTGCTGTGACTGGCAAGGAAGAATGATAACCTGTCGGTCAGGTTTTGGCATTAATAAGCCCATTGTAGTCTTATTTACACCCTTTTCATTCATTCTGATCAGAAAATGAAAATAAAGATCTTCATTTATGGATAACATTAAAGATTTTGCGTTGGAGCTGTTTGAATTCAGAAATTGCCTCCACTTATTAGCCAGTCAATGTATGTAAGAGGCTTTTAACCATTAGTATTGCTTTTGCTAAGCTCCCTTCCTCTGGATATTTGGTTCATGCAAGTACATTCTCCGCTTTTGGCTTTGACAATAGAATATCTCCATTTTGTCATACGTTATTTCAACTTTAACTCGAAATATCAGTTGCAAATCAGTGTTTATTCTTCAATTTGATCCATTATTTCAACTTCAACAGGGAATACAGACGGGTCATTTGCACTTTTCCCCCTATTTTCTGCTAGTCTTTAATTTTTGCCCTTCAAAATTGAACTTATGCCTAGAGGGGCATAAGTTATGCATCATGATATCTACAAGTTATGCCAGCGCCGTTAAGGAACTTATGCCCTGATAGGCATAAATTCGATTTTCAAGGGCAAAAATTAAATACCAGCCCAGTCCATTTGAAGGATAAACGGTGCAATGCAATTGCTTCAATACATACTTTTATTTTTTTTCCAAATAAAATTCATGTCCAAACACAATTACTAATAACATGCATTTTTAACAAGGATTTCTATTTTCTAGTAGTACTAGACCAACAACATCCAACAATTCTCCATTAAGATTAAAATGGCTGCTGGTGTTGAAAGTTATATGATGAGCCATTCTTTGACTTGCTGTTCTTCCATGGTATGGCCTTCTTGAAACCCTCGTATATATGTGCCTGTAATTTTGCCGATAACGCTGAAGTTAACTAGAAAAAGAAAACAGAACAAAAGACAAACAATGCCTACTTGCCTTGTAAAAAAGATTCAACACATGTTCAGTCAATTATGCTAATTTGGAATATGTATTCAGATAAAACAGGTTCTATAAATGCTGATGGAACAATACAGGCTATAACGTTTTAATGGTCCAATTTGACGTGTCAGTCGCCACTCATGTGATTCGTGGAAGGTGTGGAAATGTTAAGCATAGAATATCCAAAGAAAGTAGCCACATTACTCAATCTTTTAAAAAGAATAATTGAGGGTGTTCGGGATAGCTTATGCAAAGAGTCGAAGTTAGGTTTTAAAGTTAATGGGTGCGAACTTTAGTCTTTTTAAGTTACATTGTTTTAAATTAAGAATTTATACATGTTTAATGATTTTTTTATGACAAATTCAAGATTCGAATTAAAGCTGTTGAGTTCAGTCAGACTCGTAACCTAAACTCTAGCTCCCCTGGTTAATGCACATCATAATTGCTTCAACATTACCATTTATTTCAACAAGATACCAGTTAATTATGTCCACCAAAATTTGAGAATAACACGTTGATTCCACATATATTGATATCGGTTATATAAATCATTAGTGACTACTGACTAGCTTTGGATATGGCACATTCCCCAAAATGTCACCAAACCAGGAGGCCCCTGCCCTTTGACTTCTAGATAGAAATTGAGCACCTTATAGGTGAATAGGGTGGAATGACCTACATTTCCACCCTATTCATGCTTTTATTTGCCTAAGACAATTGTGGTATGTATATCTAATCTTTGCAAAATTGAAGTAGGTTAGCTCTTAGCTCCATAGCTTTCTACTTCAATACAACTGCCCCTATTACCAACTTGTCAAGTCCCATGTGCTCAAATTTATGAAACTAGTGAAACTTGTTGAAAGTTTAATAAGTTTTGGTAATTGATAGCTGCACTGTTTTAATTCATGTTGTGCTGTTTGACAGGACATGAAATTTAGGAAGGAATAGAATATTTATAAAACTTATACTGTAAAATAAATTTTAGATATTTATGGGACTAGAAATCATCTAATTAAGGATAAAATAAAAAATTTCAGGTTTAGTTGTTTCTAGATATATTGAGACAATAGTCTTTTTAACAATAAACAAAAAAGAAAAGTGTGTCACATTAGATAGAGGATTAACAAAAACAACCAAAGGTGGGGAATAATTGATTAAACTGACTCGTCAAAACTTCCGGCCAAAAAGTGTAAGCTAACATACACTATTCGAAGACTAAATTAAGAGTATGCAATAACTTAAAAGTTGGTAACAACTAGCAAGAACTTACTTCAGAAATCATCTTGTGTTAAGAAGGTTGGATTACTTGTAGTTCACTTTTCATTATATAGTTGGAGTATATATTGAGCAAATTCATATTGATTCGACTACGTGGATTGAGTGAAACCATGCACCTTTTGTCCTACTCCTAGCTAGTTTCTACACTCCCCTTTTCTGTATAACGACAGTGTTTTGCTCTCAAATGCCCCACCTAATTTATGATTTATAACCACACAAATATCTTCGATTTTTAGATCACAAGATTCAAAAATCTTCCTTTTTTTCTTAAACTCCGTGCCCAGTCAAACTATATCATATAAATTAGGACGAAGGAAGTATCTTGTAATTCGTATCAGATAATCTGCCTACAAAGACAGACATATAAGAAGAAATTACTTAGTATATTTTTTATCTCTATCAATATTTGAACCTTAATCTTCAAGATTCACACTCCCTTTTAGTTCTGTGACACACTTTCTCTCTGGTTAGTATATTAATATGATGTAAGCCTCGTCCCTTTGTCATTTAATCGAGTTTATGTTTTATGTACTAATACTAAAAAAATATTGACACAAGTTAGTCATTTATAAGTTGATTATAGATACTTATATTTGATAATAAGTATATCTTTAATTGCTAACTTCCTAAATATGGCATGTTACCTGCTATTACCATTAAAAACGCGAATTTCCTGACGAAATTCGTCAAATTGGCTCGTTAGAAACGTATTCAGTGAACTTTCCGTCGGACCTATCTCATATTTTCAATAGTGTTTTGATAAAAACGTCCACCGGAAATTCATGTTTTTTTATAATATCATAAATTAAACTACACAGTGTAAAAAGTATTTAAGTAAAAAGTATTTACACTATTGATATATTAACTTAAACACATTCTTCTTCAATATTTATGAAATTGATACATGCAAAAAAAGTGAAGAAAATCATGAATTATTTATCATCTCGTGAAGTTCGTGTCGAATAGAAAGTGAAACTATGAAAGATGCAAACATCAACTAAGAGGTCTAATTCTAAAGAAGGGATGAAAAGTGAACCAGATTGAACTATAGCCCAAAAGGATATTACTTCCTCTCTTTTAATTTAAATATAAAAATGATCTACTGATATATTTAAAAATATTTTAACTTTAAACTTTCTATTATAAGCATACAATTATCTATAATTCATTTTAATTACATGTTTTAGAAAACTATCTTTATTTTTCAAATTTCATGTCAGTTAAAATGCATCACATAAATTTTGAAGGAAGAGAAGAACTAACACACTTTGCACTAGAGGAAAATCAACAACATACCAAGTGTAATCTCATAAATGAAGTCTGCGGAAAGTAAAGCGTAAGCAGACCTTACCCTTACCTTGGGAGAGGTAGAGAGATTATTTCCGATATTGCACTGAAGTAAAATGAAGCTGTAAAACTTACCCATATGTGATAAAATGAAGCTGTAAAACTTACCCATATGTGAGACTTGCTAGCAGAGAGATTGGATGAGCTTCCATTTCTTCTAAAACTTGCCATTCTTGCACTGCTACTTCTTCCTTCATCACTTTCATCCCTAGAATCTACTGAACCCATAGAAGATAAAAAGACAGAAGAGCTACTATTACCACCCTTACGTTTAACATTCAGCTTCCACCAATTTTTGCTAGTAGTACTATTTTTCAAGAACCTAAAGGAAGATGAGGAAAACTTGGGCATGACATTGATATTATAAGGTCCATCAAGGAGAGCGTTGGGTGATGGTGTGTTTATAGAGTAAAGTCTTGGAGGTGGCTCTAAGCATTTTGGCTTAATATTATTATTGGAAGTAGAGTTAATTGGGAGATTATTATAAGGTTTTCCAGGTTCTTTTTCCCATTGAAATGGAACAGAAGCTAATGTGTGAATAGGTGAACTAATTGGCTCTGCCTTTTCCCCCATTTGTGATGAGAAAGAGAGAAATTTTACAAGAGGAAAAGGAGCAGAAGAGACAATATAAGGTTTCATGTTGCTGGTTAAAGAGAAGATTTATAATTATCAGTTTGTGCTATTTATGTACAGAGAAAGGAGCGAAGGATACTGAGGAAAACAGTCGAAAAGCTTACAGAATTATTACATGAGCATGTGTGTGTTTGACTTTGGAATTATGATATGATGATAAGGATAAGTTTCCTCCCGTTAATCCAATGAACTTTAACGTGGAGGATATTGTTAGGAAGCAATAAATAATAACCAAACTGCATGACAATAAGGTAACAATGAAAGAAATATCATAATTGAAACTTTTCCCACTATTTAAACCAAGAAAAAATAATAAAACACTAGCACAAATGAAAATCCAGACAGTAACTATATAATAAAATAATAAAGTAAATAAAAATAAATCGAATGCAAGAGATATCAAATTTACGTAGTAAAATCCCGAAGAGGAAACATCTACGGAACTTACGGCCCACAAAAGCTCCACTAATAATCAACAAGAGTTACAACAATGTTCTCCAAATGGCTACAACATCAACCCCAAATACGGAGCAATAATACATAAAAGATAGCACCAAAACTAGTGAAGAAAGGAGAGAAATCACTCCTAAAAATGAGCTACTATTCGTACTCGAAAACTGGAGCTACAGACCACAAAATCCAATCTTCACCGTTGAAATCCAAGAACCAGATGTTGAGAAACCCCAGTTCAAATTTCAGCACGATCCAACGGTTAACAAATCAGAAAATGCAATTTAAAACAGACTGCTATAGCTGCGAAAATCACATCTTCTCTCTCAATTTTTCTATCTAAATGGCTGCTCTGAAAATAAGACCTAAGTTGATCCTATATATAGTGGACTTTTGGGCAAAGTGGATTAGGTCCAAAAGGTATTTTATTAATCCACATAGGAAGGGAAAAAGCCCAAAAATCCAACAGATATCGAACAACATAAGTAATCATGATTAAGATAATTGCCAATAGGGTGTTTGACCAAGATAAGTGGTAAAATTTACTCCCTCCATTCACTTTTATTTTTCTACTATTCAAAAAATATATTTTTATTTTTACTTGTCCAATTTTGCGTAACAAGAAAAAAATAATTTATTTTTTTTATTTTACTCTTAGCATTAATTACTCATTCCAAATCATTTTTCAAATTCAATACAACTCTACACCAATTAATATGGATATCATGATAAAATATGCATTTCATTTATTATTTTTTACGAGATGTGCAAAGTCTATAGTGGACAAGTAAAAGTAAACGGAGGAAATAATTTATAAATACTTTTTGGTTTATTTACATATTAGGTAAATATTAAAAGAGCTTATAAGTCAAAATCGTCCATAAGTCATAAGCTCGTCAACCTCAACTTTTGATTTTATAGCTTGTAGCACTTTAGATCTGAGCAATATGATTTTATCTCTAATATCATTTACAATCCTCAATATATTTTTCCTAAAAAAGAATTTTTACTTATTTCTCTATTTTATTTATGTCATTCTTTATTTTTATTTTTATGTAAAATGTTTTTAAATTTATATTTTTTGGAAGTAGCTTTGAGGACATTTCGACCGTGTTAACAGAAAAAGTACTTCAACACTTTTTAACCGACACTTCATATAAGTTGCTTTTTTTATTAATTTCAATACTTTTATCCAAACACGTAATTATTTATTTATTGGGTTAGTTTCAACACTTGCAAATACTTTTCAGCACTTGACGTATATCAGATACTTTAAAGGGAAAATTACAGCCCAGTACCATTCGGCCATCTAGTTTACAAAATATGTACACAATGTATAGGTAGTGTATACTTTATACTAAATATGCATATACTATACAGACCTATACATATAATATACATATATATAATATAATATAATATACATATTTATACACAACATATACATCCGAAGTGTATAGGTAGTGTATACTTCAGTCATGTTGGTAAACTAGTTGGCCGAAGGCTACATTTACGTAAGTTTCCCTCCTTTAAATCAGTTAAACCAAACATGCTCTAAATTAGTTGATGATTGTTAAGTGAATAAAGACATCTTAGACATTTAAACAAATTAGCTCGATTATTGGAACTGTGAAACTGCAATTGGAATTCTTAGCGCCAATATTGTATGAGCAGTTGTTGATGTCTAAGATAATTTGAAACTACTAACAGGTGTCCCGACTAAGTCGCGATCAACATCTAAAAACTGCTACCCGTTTGGTGAACTATCACATACAAATATCGACTCATGTTAATCTCGAACTAACGACAAATATAATTAAGTCCTCCAAATCTGTTAAGCAACAACGGAAGTAAATCAGAAGCACAAGGTATGACAAAAGAGAAAATACACAAATACCCCCCAATGTATACTCGAATTAATTATGACGCACTTAATCTTTGTGGGCGACCTATTACCTCCCTGGCCTTATTTTTTCTGTATTTTTGTACCGTTTTCCGGCTGATGTGGTAGAAAAAAAATTTGATGCTCAGTTGCACAGCGGAGAGTGTTGCACAGTCTCCGCCACATCGGCGCCACGTAAGTGCCACATTGGTGCCACCTAAATTTTATTAAACAAGTATTAAAATTTTATTTTTAATATATCTTTTCATAAATATATGTATTTTTAATTAATTTTTCCTTTTTTTTTCTATCTCATTTTTTACTTTTACTCCCTTCCCTCTCTAAATTTTTCAACCTTTTTTTCTATCTCATTTTTTCTATCTCAGCCCTGCCGCCGTCGTACTTCATTGCCGGCAAGCCGCCACTGCCCCAACGACCCCCCTTCCTTCATCTCCTTCTCTCCACTCCTTGCACCACTGCGCCAATGACCCCTCCCCCCTTCCTTCGTCTCCTTCTCTCCCACCCGCGCCACCACCATTACCGACGAGTGGCCACTGCCCCACCACCGCCGCCGAAAGTTGATGTTTTTTAAGAAAAGAGAAGAACGAGCCCCGTGGAAGAGAAACTCTTGAACCCAAATAGGTTGATTTCTTGAAAAGATATGTATGATTGATGATGAAATTGAATGTGTGTGTGTGTGTTAATAGAGGAAGAAAATTGGTTGAATGTGTGTGTGATAATGGAGGAAGAAAATGGGTTGGTTGATTTCTTGAAAAAATATTTATGATTGATGAAAGAAATTGAATGTGTGTCTGTTAATGGAGGAAGAAAATGGGTTGGTTGATTTTTGAAAAAATATTTATGATTGATGAAAGAAATTGAATGTGTGTGTGTTAATGGAGGAAGAAAATGGATTGAATGTGTGTGTGTTAATGGATGAAGAAAATGGGTTGAATGTGTGTGTGTGTTAATGGAGAAAGAAAATGGGTTGAATGTGTGTGTGTTAATGGAGGAAGAAACTGGGTTGGTTGATTTCTTGAAATGAAGAAGAAGAAGAAGGATTTAGTGATAAAGAAGATAAAATTAATGGAGGGTTTAATGGTTAATTAGAGGTTAATTCGTGTAAATATAATTAATAAAAGAAAAATCAAATGAAAAAAAGAAACGAAAAGTAGCACCAATGTGGTAGTGACGTGTCACAGACGTGGCACCGATGTGGCGGAGAGTAGGGCTGGGCATAAATACCAAAAACCGAAAAACCAAACCGAACCGAACCGAAACTTCAACAAACCGAACCGAACCGAACTAGTTTGGCTCGGTGTTTGGTGTCCACCATAAAAAAATCGAAACCGAAATAGCTGAACCGAAGTTTGATAAAACCGAACCGAAAAAGCGAATGCGCACCGAAATTTAATACATTACCCAAAAAAAATTAAAATAGTTCAGGCCCATTATGTTTAAAGTAAAAAAAACCCAATTGTAATAAGTCCTCTTTTGCATTTGTATCCCTAATTTTTCCACTTCAATTGAGAAAATCAAATATCCTTAACAAAGAAAGGTAACTAGGATGTGTCTTTAGGATTAATGTATGTCCTTTATGTGTTTTCTTAATTATTCTTACGGTATGTATATAACACCTAGTAATCCTATATCATGATTATAGTTTTCTGTTCTTGTGTATCTTGTTTGTTTGATTTTGATTTTAATTTATCAGTTTTATATTTTTTTGCTTTTGAGAATATGAATTAGTGTCAATGGAATCGCTTCTAATATTATATCAAAAAAATCGAATTGAAAAAACCGAAACCGAACCGAACCGAACTTTAAAAAATCGAAACCGAAAGAACCGAACCGAACTAGTTTGGTTTGGTGTTCGGTGTCCACCTTCAAAAAACCGAACCCGAAATAGTCAAACCGAACCGAAAAACAGAACGCCCACCCCTAGCGGAGAGTGTGCAACACTCTTCACTATGCAACTGGGCATCAAATTTTTTTTTGTGCCACGTTAGCCGAAAAAGGGTACAAAAATATAGAAAAAATAAGGTCAGGGGGGTAATAGGTCGCTCGCAAAAGTTGGGTGCGTCATAATTAATCCGAGTATACGTTGGAGGGGTATTTGTGTATTTTCTCTATGACAAAACGAACCATAAACCAACATACGTAGCAAAGGAGCATCTAATACGAACTCGGAATACAACGAAAATCAGGGATACATCCTGAAAACCAAGACATAAAGAAAACAAGGACAAGATTTTCCACCACGAATAGATGTGGTTGGATTACTTTGACTACAACCAACTAAAGCCTCAAACCAAGATCAAATTGGTCTCGTTATATTAGTGCCAGTAGAAGAAACTGTTGGGATGGTACGCTAAATCATCAGTCTGCTCCTCCATCTTACTCCTCATTGCAACTAGCATAAAATTGACCCTTTAATACTAGGGGTTTTCAGCGATTATAGGACTTTCAATCGCATGAAAGCGGGATTTATTGTCAAAAAATATAGATATGTCACGACCCAAGTTCGAACACGGGACCTGAGGGAATTTTCTGTAAACCCCTTAACCTCTGAGTTAAACCTTCAACTCGTGTCAACACTAGTATATATGCCTATAAAATCAAAATTTCGCATATCTATACAATGTAATTTTCTGGCGAGGCATGGGTAGCTCCGCCTTTGCCCTTAATCGTGCTCCTGCTTCTTGATCGCACTTTATTGAGAAGTAGCCTTTTACAATCACATGTTGGTGACCGCGATTGCGCGCACCAGCTGACAACAAAAGTTTGCAACTTCATTTTGGGGTCCAAGTGATTCGAAACTCACCCCGAGCTCCTCAGGTTCCAATCCAAACCACCCAACAAGTTTCAAATGGTAACCATAACTTGTACGATGTCTCAAAATATTAATTGAGGCATAAATACTTAAAACGAGGGATTGAATTGTCTCAACAACAAAAAAAAAAAAAGATCGAATTTACATGAACACACATAAAGTGTTCAACAGTTACCATGCAAATATGAAGTGCCAAAATGACATTTCATGCCAAGTTCAAGAGGCTTTCCATGTATTTAGACTTTCAATAATCTTCATTTATTTCTTAACTGTATCCAATAAAATTTTGACACATATAATTGAGACCGAGGGCGTATTTTCTTCTCGTTTCAATTTCTGCTTGTTTCCGTCCATTTTTATTTGTCCTGTATTGACTTGGCACACCTCTTAAGCTACCATAAATAGAATGACAATATTACTATAACACCCCTAATTATTACTAAGCCATACTTTAAACGGAAAACGGTCAAAAATACCCCTCTATTTTGGGAAAGGGCTAAATATATCTTCCGTTACAAATGTGGGTCAAAAATACCTCTTCCGCCATTAAAGTTTTCTAATATACCCTCTATTAACGAAAATCCTCAAATCCCCTAAAATAACCCGATTTCATTTTTAAACTCGTTCCATTATTTAACCCAACCCAACTAAATAATAACCCGATTTCATTTCCTTGAAAGAATTGGAAGGGAATAAAGGGATATTATGAGTTATTATTTAGTTGGGTCGGGTTAAATAATGGAGCAGGTTTAAAAAATGAATCGCATTATTTTGGGGATTTGAGTATTTCCGTTAAGAGATGGTATATTTGAAAACTTTAATGGCGAGAGGGGTATTTTTTACTCAAATTCGTAACGGAGGATATTTTTAGCTATTTTCCCAAAGTAAAAGGGTATTTTTGACCCTTTTTTCTACTTTAAAAGTTGTACAATCACTGATAAATTCTTAAACTTTTTAACTTAATAATTAATAATAAGAGTAAATCAAGTATAAAAAGATAAATTATCTTTTTATTTTTTTAACTGGATAAATAAAAATAGACGGGGAGTAAAATTTTGACACTTTTCAGTGCAATCAATGGAGAGCATTGGATTCCAAAGCATAATATGGAATGTCAGATCTAGCTCTCCAGGTTGGATAATGTACCATGTTTGCTTTCACTTTTGTCTGCTCAAATCAAACATTGACAAAGCTTTTCAAATCATACTTTTGAGGATGACCAATCAGTTCATTCCAGATGCCGCTTTTGTTAATTTTAACCAAAATCTTAATTTCAACCGTAAATTCAATAAACAGTTCATTAAAGATATGACTAGGGGTGTTAAACGGGCGGATTGAGCTAAAATTGGCCTAATAAAAATGAGCTGAGATAATAAATGAGTTGGGCTAACATTGGCCCAAAAGTTATTTGTCTTTGGCTTGGGTTGACAAATAAATGAATTAAAAATGGGTTGATTCGCTTGACCTCAACTTGATCCGATTTTTGAAAGATTCTATTTTCTAAAAGAATATTTTTTTGAAAAATATTTTCTAGAAATACATTTTTTGCAAAAAATATTTTCCTAAAAATTATTTTTATGGATTTTTCGTGGAAAATATTTTTTAAGAAAACAATTTTCGTGGTAAATATTTTTCGAGAAAAACATTTTTAGTGAAAAATATTTCCCTTCATATTGAACACACCACAAACTTATAAGATACATGATACAAGAAAAGTGTATATATTAAACAAATAAACTAAATCTCAAGCAATAAATCAAAATTTAAGTAAATCTTAAAAATGGGCTAGAATTGGGCTTGTATTGGGCTAAGTTGGAGATCACTTTAAAATAGGTTATGTTGGATTAGGCTGAAATCAGCCCAATATAAAATTATCTTGAGCCCAACTCATAAAAATTTAGGCGGGTCATCACCTCTTGGGCCAAATTTGACACCCCTAGATATGACTAATTAAGGGAAATCTACATGGTGTAGATAACATTAGGCCTTATTTATATCTAGTAGCTATACTTTAAATTAATTACATCCCATAACTAAAAGGTGTATATCAATTCTCGTACATAACTAAAACATTTTAAACACGGTTAAAATAAAAAACCAACCGCAACATAAGGCTTGTATTCATATTTTTCCCCTCATCAACCCATTTTCTCTCTCATTGTCTCTCAATCTCTTCCGATTTTTTCTCCATTATATCTATACACGATCCTCCACCGATTCCATTACCTAAATTCTTCTTCGCGCATTTCTAGGTAAGTTATTTAGGAGTTTTTTTTACAAATTTGTGTTTATTTTGTTAAATATATTCTTCCAATTATTTGATTTTACGCATTGTTAGGGTTTCCGCCATTGTTAGGGTTTCTCTACATGTTGCTTTGATTTTTTGGTGTAATGGCGGAGAAAAGCACTCCGTACGAGTTACTAGAGGTATACACAATTATGTGCACCATTATGATGATGGTCCATCTTTTTGATTTGTGTATCACTCAAAAATGATGAAGAAATTAGGCCTCTGTTGCTAGAATGGATGCGAGAGTAGTATTAAGAGCGCCATGACCGGTAAGTATGGAAACAATGGTAGATGAAGGTTCAAAATCTACCAAACGAAAAGATGTCATTGATTCATCGATATCTGAAGCATCCCTACCAAGTATTGAAAAGCGGAGAAAAGTTATCGATGGTTCTTCAGTTAGCAAGGGAAAAAATGTTGTTGAAGATGTTCCTTCAAAAGCAGGGGAGGTATTGTATTTATTTCATATTTATGAATACAATGTTTATTTGTTATTAGTTTTTAATTTTGATACACTTTGTGATTGCACATTTTAGTGTTGAATACAATATATATTGTTGTATGTATTCTATATTTAATACGTATATAGGTCTACTTGTGTATCTTGTATACATTTTTGTAGGAATTGAATACAATTTGTCATTTGTCTTGGTAAGTATTGAATACAATTTGTAGAATTGAATACATTGTAGAATTGAATACTATGTATACACAAAATGCAATGTATACATAACTCTGTTCGAGATACATTGTTTCTTTGGATACATTTAGAATGAATTTGTATTTTGTTGGTCGTAGTATAGTTAAATAGATACATTATTTTTCTTTCGGGATACAATTAGTGTATTTAAATTTGTCATTCTTTGCGCATAATGAGTTTTTGTGTTGTTGGGCGAATAATGCGAGTAAGTTTTTTCGAAAGATCCTCCTACTCATTCAAAGTGCACATGAGTTGTTACACCAATGTTGAAGTATTTAAAGATCTCAAGGACAAACTAGCGATAAAGCAAAAGACAAAATATTGGGAAACTTGCTTTGGTGTATTCACCAAAAATGCAACAACGTGATGTTCAAGCACAAATGTTGAGGTCTTGCGTGGTGAGAGAACTTATTGGAAGTACTCGATGCTTTTTTGATTGATATAAATGGTAATGAATTGCGGTTTTCTATTAGAGAATTTGCAATAATAGCTGGTTTGAAGTGTGTTGGTGATGAAGATGCTTTTTTAAAGTTAACATGAGGGTAAAATCAAGATTTTGGAGACATATTTTGGTGGTTCTAAGAAAATGCCTTCAAAGGCGATTTGATTGAATGCTTCACGGATAAAAATTGGGGCCTCGATGATGTTGATGCCGTTAAGATTGCCGTCCTCTATTTCATTCATACCTATATCTTGTCCGATGAGAAGAATGCGGTAAAAATCACGAGGCTACACTTTGATTTGGTAGGTCCGGAAGATACGTGGATTACCCGTAGGGTAAGAAAGCATTCAATGAGTTGATTAAGTATGACTCACAAGATGACTTCGAGAAAAAGTTTTATAGGCTATGGAATGCCACTTGCTATGCAAGTTTGGCTTTATGAGTGTTGTTCATTTGTTGACGCCACTCTTGCGTTAAGACGGCAACAACATTCCCCGAAATCTTTGAATTGGACGACCATTGAAAGTCAACCAAGCTTTAAGGACCGATGGACGGCATGTTTAAAGAAGATAACACCCGTAAAATCTTTGTACTCAACATTGTTATATAAGTTCCTTCATGTATTTAAATTTTTTCTTGTTTCTTTATTTTATATTTTGATAAATGCATTATATTTTCTTCTTGTAATCATAAATATGGAACTACTGTTTTTAATATTTATTTTGATACAATGCAGTCAAAGACACAGTGTATCAACTTTATACTTCACTGTAGTCTATGTTGCATTTTCTTGATGTATTCATAAATCGATTTACCATATTCTTGGATACAATGTCATTTTGACTATAGTATATACTTGATACATTGTTTTGCGATATTATTTGATACAATGCGTATCAAAGACACAAATTGTATCAACTTTATATTTCTCGTAGTATATGTTGCTTTTTCTTGTTGTATTCATAAATTTAACGTACAATTCTTGTATACATCGGCATTTTTCGTAGCATATAATTCATACACCGTATACTTGACTACTTATATGTTGTATTTTGATACAAGTTCCAAGCGTATTAAAATGTTGATTAGGAAATGCGTATTTTTGCCAACATAGTCCATGACGCAACAATGAGCTTGCTTGTCTTCAATTGCCCCCACTTGTCAATGGTGTGCAGAAAGTACCTTTGTCTCGTCCCGATGATGATGATTTTGCTTCACACCACCCCCGTAACGACACACATCAAAAGGGGAGTTGTTCAATCGAATCTCCACCGTCTAAGAAACGAGGGCAGATGTCCTGTCAGACCCCATCATCAAAGAAACAGAGTCCGCAACCCGAAACAATTCCAATTTTCAACATTGCTCCCGTAGGAAGACGCCTATTGTACAACAACAAAGTCGGCTTCTCCAATTGGGAATGAACAAGTGCATGTAAATACCCATTCGTCCGATTCCCGACATCCGCCAAACAAGACGAGTTATGGTGTCTCATGAGGCAAGAAATTGATGAATTTAAGAAGTCGTGAGTGTAATTTATAGCTTTTAGTTGAAGGATGAGTTCAAGGAGTTAATGTGTCTCTCCTATATTTGATTTTCTTCAATATTTTTAGGTGAAGGATAGGTTCATGTTCTCCACAAATTGATCAATGACAACTTGACAACGATTCTTCAAGCTATCACAATTAAAGGGAATAAGGATCAAAAGGTAAAACAAAAACAATTTGAATATTTTCAATTGAAATAATCTTTACATAAATGATCTTTTTTTCTTTAAGGGCACGCTTTAGAATCTACATTTGACAACATGATAATGGAATACACAATAAATTACCGATACAAACGAGAGTTATACGGCTCATTTTCCAACACGGTATCCGATGAGTTGCACATCGTATCAATCTATTTCGTATTCAAAATACTTGGTCAATATCTTTTTTTACGTATCCAAAATACTTGACTATATCCAAAATACTTGGCTCGTATCCAAACATGTATGCATGTTTTCAATTATATTCAGACTTTCATTTTTATGATACAGTTAAGTGATTGCATTCATATTTTAACATATTGTATTCATAAACATAACATTGTACTTATGTTTAAACTTATCTTCATACTTCCATTTTTTATGATCTGATTAAGTGATTGTATTCATATTTATCGATCGTATTCATAAATATAAACGACTGTATTCATATCTCAGTTCAGTATACAGATACTTGAAAGTCTTATATACACATCTGAGCAGGTTGTGTAATGCTTGTTCATTACTAAATTTATTGATTTTTGCCTTTCCATTTTAGGGCCTAGTGGGAGATGTTGGTGTGAACGAGGTTAATTCTCGACTGTGATACATTAGGGATTGACATGGAAATTCAGGGACCAGGTGACATTTTGGGAGATTATGTCGAACCAGAGGTACTACATTTAATAGTTTATTCAACTCTTCGTTGAAATTTTGTTATATGATAAATACATTTCAGATTACGATTAAAATTTGTCATATGTTTGTTTATAGCCTTTTGGATCACAAATCCCTATCAAGGCATTTGATGTTATCGTTGTTACTCCTTTGCCATACACATCAATGAAGGAAGCAACATATTAGTTCATAATAATATTGTGCAAGGTGTATCTTCTTCTTCATTTTGTGCGATGCGATGATTCTAATCAAGCGACGCCACACAATGTCGTTGTTGAAGTTTGATGGTATTCGTATTTGGTAAGGAACCGGAGCTCATCCTCCCATTATGGTGGCGGATGGTCCTTCCAACACGGAAATACTATAACAAAAATTGTCATGACTTTGCGTAAAAGAGGCGTCCTGGACCTTTGCAAATGTCTCCTTACATGACAAATTTTAGGTCACTTCGGGTAAGCATTATGACTTTTTATTTTTTTATTTTTTAGATTGTATTCCACTCGCTTGTAGTTAATGTGATTAAAGATTGTATTCAACTCGTTCGTATTCAACAGGTAGTTCGATTAAGTTGACAGAGATATTTGACAAAAAAACACCCATTTGATAATAATTGCATCACGGGGCGATTGATGCCAAGTTCGTTCGATGAATTCTCAAAATGGGTAAAAGAGGGGGTCGCTTGTTAGGCATAATAGCGGTAAAGTTAGTTGATCTATCGTATGTACTTGTTGTATAGACATAGTTTCAATAATGTTTTGATATATATTTTGTGTGTATTTTATAGAAAGAACAAAGAGGACCACCACAAAAAGGGTAAGGCAACACCGGCCAACATCCATGGATTGTGGTATTAAGAAAATCGCCGACAAAATTGGTTCTACCTTTTATCAATGAAGGGTCGTATGTGGAATGACGAGGTGTGATTTACCTTCTTTTTTCACATACATTATATTGCTTTTGTGATTTAAATATTAAATGTTTTTGTTCGTTTTTATTGCAAAAAGCATCTTGATGTCATGTTTTACTACTTCCTTTGTAAAAAAAGCCAAATATGATACAAATAGCACATACAAGTTTACCACTGAGATCGTGTTTTCAATACCAAAATTGATGCTATTCACAAAGGCTATGCTGACGGATGTTGCCATAAGTGTTGGAAAACAAGAAGATGTTTTATGTGAATACGTTAAAGGCCACGGCGTTACATTATCGCTTGTCCCGTGGCATTTGGTTGACTATGTATTCATCCCAGTCAACATTAAAGAAAAAAACCATTGGTCGTTGGCGTCCTTTCATTCCTTGATGACGTCTATATATATATGACTCGTACCGAGCGACCGTCGTCATGATGCAAATCGTTAGATCGAAATAGACAAAACTCGCCAATCTATTGCCCTTGTATTTACATTTAACAGTACTTCTACCAGTCCAAGCCAGGAGTTGATTGGAATTATAACCCTGCGTACAAAGACAAAGCACTGCACGACAAATTTGACGTCGTGTTTGTGACAATTTGCCACGTTATAGTCCTGGAAGCATGTACGTCAAATTTTGGATTTTTAAACGATATATATGAGGATAATACATCATTTAAATACAATTTTTGTTTCTTTCTTTCGTGCGTGGATTGTGGAATGTAACATGTTCTTTGCATACGCGGAGTATTTGAGTCAAGAGAAGGTATTCCACATGGAGACCTTGATGCGAATTACTTCGTACGAGATATGGTGCTCTTTTGTGGGATTACGCTAAAAGGAAGATGGAAGCAAATGCCGAAAGCGATAACGAGGCACCTCCGGCCAGGTTAGACCAAAGATAGATTTTGATCAAGTTGAAAAAATCACGCTTAATTAGTTTGTAGTTGTGTGGTTCAAATTGAGATTATGATGTTTCTAGGGAAAACATTATCTTTATGTTTTTGTAAGGAGTTTTTCTTTGTCAAAATGGCGAGTTGTTAGTATGAATTCACAATATACGCTTTATTTTTTTGATGAATACAATTAAATGTTCTTACATTGTTGAGTTAATCATTATGGGATGCCATTGTTTTACATTTGTCGATTCAATCATTGGCCATTTGTCGTATATAGAGATGTTAAAATAATAATCAAAGATAATACGAGTTGTACTTAGAATTGTTACTTTGATGGAATTAGTTTTTTTACATTGTTGAGTTATTCACTTATGGGATGCCATCATTTACGTTTTTGTTAAAATTTGGTATTCGTATCAGATATTTGAATGTATACAGAATTAACTTTTTTAAACTTGAATACATATCTGTATTCAGAAATATAACACTAATGTATACATAATTAAAACATAACTGTATATCAGCCAGAATGCATACAGTTATTCTCTATCTCTGATTACTTGTCTCTGAATTCTGAATTTGATGAACTGAACATGATGCAATTGGTTTCTGATTTTGGAAACAGACACATACATAAAATACAAAGTATACCGGTCACGTATACATCCAATATAATACAGCGGAAATATTGCAAGTTATTCATAGAGAGTTCCTTTATTTTCAATGGGCGCAGTCAAAATTTTAAAAAAAATTCGCAAGGCAAGTTTAAATTTCGCTTACGCCCCAACGGCATACACTTGTGAGGAATTATTAAGAGTTATACGGACTGCATACTTATGCCTTAGTGGGCGTACTTCATATAAGATGCCGGGTCCGCATAACTTTGATAATTCATTCAAAAGTTTATGCCGATCCCAGATAAAAGTTTGCCCATTAAAAGTATGCCCCCACCGGCATAACTTTGTGAAGGAATTACCAAAGTTATGCCGACCGCATACTTATGCCTTATGGGCGTACTTGGCATAAGATGCCGGTCAGCATAACTTTGATAATTCTTCACAAAGTTATGCCGGATCCGGCATAAAAGTTTGCCCATTAAAAGTATGCCCCCACCGGCATAACTTTGTGAAGGAATTATCAAAGTTATGCCGGACCCGGCATAACTTTGATATCAACAAAAAAGAACAGAATCATTCATCAAAAACCAGCTAATAAGAACAGCAAATATCATGACGCTTTAAAGTCGACGTGGTTCAATATAGAAACCAGAAAAACAGAACAAATTACTAAGAAAACAACAACTACTTTCTTTTTAGGCTCATTCCCGCAAGAAATACTATCGTGTCCTCGTACGTCCACATCTACCGCACGAGTTTGTACGTGTATTTGAAAACCATTCAGATAAAGACTTATCACGCTTCTTTTTGGCCTTGGCGGTCTTTTGTACCTCGGTGGCAACACTACTTCTTCTGAAATGTATACAGGGACATTCCACTCACTCTGATCCGGTAACGGATAAATTGGGACATCATAAGTCTTCATCACATTTTCTGGTTTGTACAAGTTTGAGCAGTAGCTGTCGACAGTGAGATTTTTCATCTTAAGAACAGCCCAAGCATGGGGGCAGGGCATCTCATCGACTTGGAACATTTTGCAACTGCAAGTTTTCTTTTCAATACACACAATGAAACTCCTCCCTTCATCAATTACGGTGTGTAAGTATTCGTTGATGGAATTACCTATGCAACAATATACAAACAGATTCACATCAAGTTTTTATTACAAACATAATACGCCATGTCAATATATAATTTTTTTGTAAGAAATATACTTATGTATAAGAATCGTAAAGATGAAATATAAGCAATTGAAAAAAATACGTATACAGATGCACGAAAACAAACCTTCATGCGCGTAGATTTATGCTCATTAATGGTCACAATTCTTGAAATTTTTTCCCAAGCGTTGTGAATGTATACGAACCATTTTGTCGGTTTGTGCAATTCCATCGTCCATACATCAACCTAACTTCCTCCAGAAAATCATATATTGGTAATTCTCTAGCAGATACGAGTGCTGCATTAATGGACTCAGCAATATTTGATGTTAATGTCCATGCTCGGTTAACTGGACAATAAAGCCTAGCCCACTTTGCCCTTCCCACTGAATCCAAGTACTCCTTCACCCGAATATCCTCTTTCTCAACTTTTCCCATTAGCATATCAAAGTCATTCTGTGTGTATGCTTTTGCCATTTTATAGTATACACCACTCAACACTTCATGACTCTTCCTATAGTTATTATAAACATTTTTCCAAAGATGCCATATGCATGCTAAATGCGGAATAGTAGGATAAATTCTAGCAAATGTTCTTGATGATGCTTTCATGTCTATCGATACAATACACATGTTATCCCTTACCCCATATGCTTCCTTGAACCGTTGAAAGAACCATGACCAAGACTTATCGTTCTCGTAATCGATCACGCCATATGCTAGAGGCAGTATATTACCTACAAATTCAATTGAGAAAAGCAAAAGGTTACTGATTTTTACTCCACTGTATTCATTGTATGCAAAAAACAATACATTTGTATACGAATTACTCGCACCATCCAAAGTGCTCGCCGAAAAACAAAGGTGCCATTGTATTCTTGTTTTAGGTGGCTCCCGTCTACAACCACTATTGGTCGACAATAGTCGAACCCTTTATAAAGGCATATAATGCTATAAATGTATATAAGAACTCATTTTCGGGGATTTTTGCATTCTTATATGAGAACCGGATACGTTTTATCCAAGATGTATACATATCCAGGTAACTTCTTGTAAGAATCATCGGCTCTCCCTCAACTCGATCATAGCCTTTTCTTTAGCACGATAAGCCTTCATGTAATTCACATCCACACCAATTTCATTTTTCACATCATCTACTATATCCTTTGGCGTATACTTCCTCTTGTGATTTGTTAACTTTGGTTTAATAATGCCTCGCTATAAAACCACTACTTGCTTGAATACAAGAATACACCTTATCCTTTAATGGACATGTATGTTTGTCCACAAACTCTCTAACTTTGAACATTGCATTTGTTAATGCTTGAAGCTTTCATTTTCCAATCACATTGTTCGATATACATACAATGGTGTAGCCGCAAATCCGCAATTGTATACTTATACATTCGATTCTGCCGACACATATCAAATCATTAAGCAAAAAATTGAATACAATTTCATATACCAATTTAAACTAGATAGTCGTATATATGTAAGAAATATCAACTTGTTAAATACACATCACTTAATGAAAAAATATACAATTTTATTGTTATATACAAATAAATAATAAACGCTTAACAATCATACCTTATAGAATTTGATCTCTCTCGTATTTTAGAATCGAAACCTATTGTCAATTGCATATTTTTTCATCACGGCCTTCAAAGTATCCTTGTCATTGTATACCCGATTTACCATGATCTCCTTGTGATTATGATTTGAAATGATCAAATCATTATACACAACTATTTGCCGACCGAAGTTGACGATGCCATTTCGTCGCATCATCCGTATTCATAACTTGTAATTGGCGATTGTATTCTAATTGCGGTATGTCACCTTCAACTACACTTTCACTAGACACATTGTATTCACTCAACTTATCAATTGTGGTAATACACAAAGGATACATCCCAAACTCGCCTACTATCTTTTTTCGCTCAACATACACCCCGACACTCATGTCGTCGTGTATTTCAAGCGGCATAGAATCACCTTCGATCATGTATTTGATATTAATTGTTTTGTTACTTGTATCTATTCCTACCGTTTCGCTATTACATCAACTACATTCTCATACGAGGCATAATCTTTGAAAACTATTGCATCGATTGTGTAATTCACAAAACGATTCTCATCGTTCCAAATCCCGAATGTCGAATTACTGCCGGTATGGTAGACATTTTTTTTGGAATTCAAGAATGCTAATGATTATCAACAACTTCAATGCAAAACTACTCGTTGTATCATGAACATCAATCGAACTATTATTTACCTTCGAAATTCGTAATTAGTCCAAAGAATTTCTCGTATAGAACAACTCCAAAAAACCGTAGAAACTCATACGAACAAAAGCAGATTCGATTGCGATAATCTAAATTAAAATCGCAATTGATTTTTGAGATCGTATTCGAACGTATTCTAGATGTTTGAATTGAATTTACCGTTAGAGGTTAAGCTCGTTTTTTCCGTTTTTGAATATTATTTTTTGAATTTGAATTTGAGTAATTGTAATCGTAAAAGAATCGTGTGATATTTTGGAAGCCGTGTCATCGAGAGTGATTCTAGGAAGATTTTACTTAGTTTGCCTTGTTTAGGAGATTTCATCCCACGATTTTAGCAAAATTTAATAATCCGTATTCATGAATACGGTGGACACTTAATAACGAATACAACATGAAACAAGCGCTTAGTTTAGCTATATGTTTGCCACGAAAAGTAAATAGCTAAACTGTAGCTATGCGGAAAAAAAAACCCCCAAATAGTAGTCATTTATGAAATTTTCCCACTAATTAATGTACTCAGTGTAAAACTTCTCTTACCTTCTCCTCCTCTTTTAGCACACAAGAAAGGAAGTGAATGCATAAACAATACTTTAATTTCAACCCTAAATCCAATAATTTATTGGGAAAAGGTTCAAAAATACCCCTCTAATTTGGAAAAGGGGCTAAAAATATCCTCCATTACAAATTTGGATAAAAAATGCCCATCCCGTCATTAAAGTTTTTGAATATACCTCTGTCTTAACAGAAATTTCCAAAATAACCCGATTTTATTTTTAAAGCCGCTCCATTAAATCCGACCCAACTAAATAAAAAACCCATATGGGTTACCTGCTCCTGTGTCTAGTGGCTCCAGATGTAGGACTCGGGAACAAGTTGGTAGCATATGAGTTTTTTATGTAGTTGGTCGGGTTTAAATCGAGCGGGTTTAAAAATGAAATCGGGTTATTTTGAGGGATTTGAAAATTTCCGTTAAGATAGGGTATATTCGAAAACATGACGAGAGGGATATTTTTAATTCAAATTTCTAACGGAGGATAATTTTAGCCCAAAATAGATGGGCATTTTTTATCCTTTTCCCTAATTTATTTATGTACCAAGGAGAACTTCTTTTATCATAGAGAGGAGGAGCATTGCCCATTGGTGGAGCACAGTTTGGGATTTATTTCTAGGAAAGGCAATCGCACAAAAATCCAAAAATATTTTAAACTTAATTCAACCCAATTCAATGAAGAGTAATTAAAACTTTACTACTCCCTTCATTCAATAATGAGTAACTTCTTAGGCTTTTCATTTTATTTCAAAATAAGTGGTGCTTTCGAATTTCAAGAAGCAAATGATCTTCTTCTTCCAATATGACCCTTATTTACATAATCAAGTATCATTAAATTTTTCTTTTTTCTAGGCATTTACTTAAGGGTAAGTTAGTAAAAACACTCCTAATTTTCTTGGAGTAAACACTTTCTTAAGGGGTGTGCATAAGCCTAAAAAGTCACTTATTATGGAATGGAGGGAGTATATTGTTCTCAAGTTCAAACTCAGGAAAATGGGTCTCTACTGTAAGAGTCTGTTTAAGTTGGGATTTCTAATTAACTTATAATTTTTGGCATATTTTGATTTAAAAATAAATGCTTAAAAGCCCTTTTTTTATCTTATCCAAAACGCTGTAAAAGTACTTAAAAGTTATTCTGGCTTAAAAACACCTAAAATAAGTCAAATCAAACTGGCTCTAAGTTATAGCTTTATTTTAAATACTTCAAAAATGCTGAATATATTTTAAACACCAGCACTACAAAGGGTGATTTGCACTTTTGTTCCTATTTTGTGCTATTCTTTAATTTTGCCCCTTAATGAAAACAACTTTTTCGCGGGACATAAGGTTATATTTTCGCATCATAATATTCCACGAGTTACATCCCGCGCCCTTAAAGAACTTATGCCCCGCATGGATAAGTTCAATTTTGAAAGGAAAAAAAATTAAATACCAGTTCGTTTGAAAGCAAAAATTAAAGACCGACCCATTTGAAGCACAAACCGTGCAATTTCTTCCACTACAATGGCTACTGGTACACTTAGCCCCAAGGAAATGGATTAATTCAAAGCTCATGCTTCAAGGCATGGACAGAAAAAATTTCAAAGGATATAACCAATTGATAGACTATGTAAATATTCATTAGAAGATTTTGTAGTCTACTATTTTAGGTTAGCATATTTTGTATATTGTGTAATCTCCTATTTTAGGTTAGAATATTATTCTCCTATTTTGTATATAAACCAATTCAAGTAATGAAAGGAGACAAGGAAAATATTTCTTACATGGTATCAGAATAGGGTTTCTTTCTTCTTCCTCCTTCCGCTACGCCCTAACTCCCTATTTTTTGTTTTCCTTCCTAAGCCGTCGCCCCCCCTTCCTTTTTTTTCCCATGACCGACGCACCAACCACCCCGGCTAAGCCCACGTTCCACCCGGCCCTCGCGGTCTCCAATATCAAGAATCACATCTCTGTTACTCTTGAGATGGAAAACTCACAATATGGTACATGGGCCGAGCTTTTCAAAATTCATGCTCGTTCTCAGTGGTCCTTCATCACATCATTCCTCCACCTACGGGTAAGGAGAAGCCGGCTCCCAAAACTGATGAGGAAATTGACTTATGGACCACCATTGACGCCACCGTGCTTCAATGGATTTATTCGACGATTTCGAATGATCTGTTAAACACTATCTTCGAACCGGATGCTACTGCCATGGAGGCTTGGGACCGCTTACGTGATATCTTCCAAGATCATCAAACTTCTCGTGCGGTGACTCTTGAACAAGAATTCACGACGACTCGTATGGAGGATTTTCCCAATGCCTCCGCCTATTGTCAACGTCTCAAGAGCCTTGCCGATCAACTGAAAACGTGGGGGCTCTCGCGTGACGAATAGCCGCCTTGTCCTTCAACTGGTCTCGGGTCTCACTGATGCATACAAAGGGGTTGGGACACAAATTCGCCATGCAAAGCCGCTCCCACCATTCACTGAGGCTCGGTCTTCTCTTGTTTTGGAAGAATGTGAACTTGCGGCCATGGTTTCTCACGGTCCGGCCTCGCTATGGTGGCCTCGGCCGACGACACGCCACTCCCCCTCCGATAACTCAAGCTCACGCCGAGGGAAATCAAAAAATTCCCGCGGCCAAAATCTCCGGAACCGGCAAGAAGGGGCTCGGCCGCGGCTCGGTAGCGGCAAAATCACCGTGGCCTCGGCACCCCGCCCGGCGTCGACGGTCGCCACAGCGAGCGGACCACCCAGCGGGCGGTCGGCCAGCAGCTTGGAACCGGCGTGGGTCCCCCGCCCCGCCGGGGCGCCCTCCTCCTCCCCGCCCGTACCCGACGCCCTCTTGGACTCGCCCCGCCGCCGCCCGCCACGGCGGCCCAGGTATTTGGGGTCCCCTCCTCCGGCTCGGCCAGCCTCTACACGGCGGCGTGGCTTCTCCCGGTCGTATGTTCCAACCGACATCGAGTCCGCAATGCACACCATGACCTTGAACCCGCCCCCGACCAAAATTGGTACATGTACACCGAGCCACTTCTCATATGACATCCTCGACGGTAATCTCTCGTCTTATTTTAATTTGAGCAATCAAAATAATGGTATTATTGTGGGAAATGGTCATTCAATTCCAATTCGTGGTTGTGGTCACACTAGTTTGCCTCCCCCGAACCCCCCTTTATCCTTACGAAATGTCTTACATGCTCCTAAACTCATTAAAAATTTAATCTCAAATCCGGAAGTTTACTACCGATAATTCTATGTCTCGTTGATTTTGATCCATATGGGTTTTCGTGAAGGATTTTCGTATGGGGATGCCACTAATGCGTGTGTGATAGTCGGGGAGATCTTTATCCGGCTACCACCATCAAATATCCAACCACCACTCCATCAAACTTTGCGGCGTTGTCTTCTCCTTTTTGGCATGCTCGCTTGGGTCATCCGGGAAATTCTATCTTAGATTGTCTTAGGGTTCGTAAAAGCATTGAATGTAATAAATCTAGTATTTCTAGTATTTGTCGTTCTTGTGTTCTTGGTAAACACATTAGGTTGCCGTTTGATTCATCTATTTCCGAAACTTTGATGCCATTTGATATTATTCATAGTGATTTGTGGACCTCTCCGTGTTAAGTTCATTGGGTCATCGATATTATGTTCGTTTATGGATGATTTTTCGAAATTTTTATGGACTTTTCCGTTGGCTAAGAAATCCGATGTGTATCCGAAATTCTTAGCTTTGAAAACCCACATTTACACTCAATTTGAACGTCATATTAAAAATGTCCAATGTGATAATGAGAGGGAATATGATAATGATCACTTCGGGAAATTTTGTGAGTCTAATGGGATGTTATTTCGTCTTTCTTGTCCACATACGTCTTCACAAAATGGGAAAGCCGAAAGAAAAATCCGTTCTATCAATAATATCACTCGGACTCTTCTTGCACATGCTTCTCTCCCCCCTTCGTTCTGGCATCACGCCTTACAAATGGCAACATATCTTCTTAATATTTTACCAAGTAAATTATTAGGTAACGTTTCTCCTCTTCAAGTGCTCTACCAATGAACGCCATCTTACTCTCATCTTCGGGTTTTTGAATGTTTATGCTATCCCCTCTTTCCTTCTCCAACTATCCACAAATTGCAAGCCGTGTCTACACCGTATGTCTTTTCGGGGGTATCCGCGAATCATAGAGGGTATAAGTGTTATGATTTATCGTCCCATAAAATCATTATTTCTCGTCACGTGATTTTTGATGAGAATGTCTTCCTTTTCCAAATTACATTCTCCCACTTCTATTACTTATGAGTTTTTGGACGATGGCATTTCTCCATTGTGGTTGCATCACTTGACTTCTCCTACCCCTCCCCCCCCCCACCGTGACCCGGCCCCGCCGCCCGCCCTCCCTCCCGCCGGGCCGTCGCGCCCGCCCACTCCCACCTACAGCCTGGGCCACTGCCCATATCCCCTCCGCTAGCAGTCCCCTCCCACCGTCACCCCAGCCTTCCCCTTCTCCCAATCCATCCCGAATGGTGACCCGGAGTCAGCATGGTATTTTTAAGCCAAAAAGCCTTTTTAACTTAAATACCATGGTTACGAAATCCCCTCTTCCTCGTAACCCTTTGACCGCCCTTCGCGACCCGAATTGGAAAATGGCTATGAATGATGAATTTGATGCTCTTATTAAAAATAAGACGTGGGAGTTGGTGCCCCGTCCAGCTAATGTGAATGTTATTCGTTCTATATGAATTTTCACTCATAAAGAAAAATTTAATGGTGACTTTGAGAGGCATAAAGCCCGTCTTATAGGTGATGGTAAGACTCAACAGGTTGGCATTGATTGTGGTGAGACCTTCAAATCCGGGGTCAAGCCGGCTACGATCCGTACGTTCTCGCCTTTTCCCTATCAAAACGGTGGCCTATTCATCGGCTTGATGTCAAGAATGCTTTCTTACACGGTGAGCTCCAGAAATGTTGTATATGCATCAACCTCTCGGGTTTCGAGATCCCACTCATCCGGATTATGTATGTTTACTCCGTAAGTCCTTATATGGGCTTAAGCAGGCCCCAAGAGCACGGTACAGCGTTTTGCGTATTATGTCTCTTCTCTTGGTTTTTCAAACAAAGAGATCCGACAATTCTTTGTTCATCTACAAAAGGGGTCCGAGATGGCATATTTGCTACTTTATGTTGATGATATTATTCTTACCGGCTTCCTCGTATCTCTCTCCGATGCTCCATTATGGCTCTTCTTGCCTCGGAATTTGCTATGAAGGATCTCGGGGTCCTTTGAATTATTTCCTTGGCATTCATGTCACTCGACATAAGGATGGGTCGTTTCGTCGCAACGCAAGTATGCCACGGAAATCATTGATAGAGCTGGGATGTCTTCGTGTAAGGCTACTTCTACTCCGGTTGATACTAAACCGAAGGTGTCATACCCTATTTTAACCGGGTCAAAATAGTTTATAACATCCCGGTAATTCCGGGGTTAATTAAAGTTAAGAGTCGCCACCTAATTATTTATGGTGAATTAGGGCACCTAAGGTAATTAAAGTTATTATCTAAAGTTAATTTTATGTTAAAGTCTACGAAACCAAAATTCTAGGTAAGGGTTCAACTAACCTAGAGGAAGGTGTTAGGCATCCTCTAAGTTCCATTAACAATGGTTAATCCGACCGGACTTAAATCTAATTAGGCTAAGGATGTAAATATGTCATTTTGATATTTAAGAAATAATTGATACGTATAGCCAAGATTATAGATAGATATATAAGAATGCTATTTAAAACAGGGTTAGTAGGAAAATAATAATCGGTATAAAATAGCTTAGTTAATAAACTGAGAAAGTGCAGGATGTATAACGTTTTATAAATACTTGAAGAAAATAAATTATATGGACTAACAAATTAGAAGAATCGTTGTAAGATTGATGATAAAGTTTTAAAGAGATAGTAAATCAGAAAAAACGTTAATATGCTTCAAATTAACTTAGAAAGGGCTAACTAACTTTGAAATAGTCAACGACTCAAAGGTAAAAAAAGGGTAAGAGTCCGAAAAGGAGATTACTTCGGATATAAACGTTAAGCTTGTGTTTTATAAAATCTAAAAAGGAGAATAGGATTAATGTGTTAGTTCAAACTCCCAAACTTAAAATATGTAGAAAATTTTGATAAGCAAAAGGAACATCCCTAATAAAAAAACTTGATTACCGATGTAAACAAAGTGAGAGCTTATAGACCACTAGAGCAAAATATTTTCTAGCAAAGTAGATTTGACCGGTATAAACTTAGTAGACGTGACGTGAGTATATCTTAGCACCGCTAATGTATTTAAGCCAACTAACAAAATGAAAAATCCTATAAGATCAAAAACTACCCCGTTGTTTAACTAAAGTAGCTTAAACAAATAAAATAGAAGACGAGCGATAGTCACATAATTCAGCGAATGATATCATCAAAGCAAACATAATGCGTTTAGCGATTGAAGGAATATTGAGGAACATTCGCCATCTTCCTCGCCCCTCTTTTCAGCTTTCGGTTCATATGAGAGCGCAAGGATACTAGATGAAAGGAAATGAGGAGGAGACGCGGACCCTCACTTAATGATGATGTCGTCGAGTCTCACTTGGAGACTCTTTGGCTCCACAAGACATGCAAAAAGAAGGAGAAATAAAAAAGATCGAAGCGATAACCTCAACCAATGATACACGAGGGCTGAAATAATATAAAAACTTGCAAATCTAAATCTGGGCCACCATGTTGCATAGTAAAAGGATAAAGATCAATTCATGCAACTTTTCAAAATTGAAACCCAAAAAGATAAAGAAAAATAGCATGCCGTACTTGATAGGAAAGTATTTCTTCTAAAGAAAAAGAAACTCGATCTTAAGTATCAAACGACGAACATCCCAAAGGCATGTTTTAAAGTGGATTTATTCGAAGTGCGGCGAGAGATTGACTCGATAATGTAGTAGCAAATGTGATAGAAATAACGTAATCAATCATGTTATGCCTAAATCGTATAACTAGGCGAGCAAATGCGGTATGCCTACATTCGACCGATCAATCACGATACACATTAACTAGAAATAGGTATAAACCAAAGAACAAAATAGTCAATCAGCGGGGAAGCCGACCATATTAACACGTTGAGCGATTCGAATCATGTGAACAACGGGCATTGTGTGTGATCAAATAAACCGGGACTTCATAATTTCGGACAAGATACGTGGCGGAAATTAAGATTTGAGCGCCCAACACAAGACGATTCGTTCTAATTCTTGTGAAATTAAAATAAAACTTTAAGCTTTAGCATTGATCCATACTTAAACAAGAGAAAAGAAACGATTGCTTCAAATTTACGTACATTGAAACTCAATTTCCTAGGCTAACAGAGGCAAAGAATCAAACGTTTTCACCGAACAAATACGTATATCTAACCAACAAGAAGGAACACGAGATCAAATACTATAGATAACAAGGCGAGCTAAATTAAGCAGAAAAGGAAGACAAAAACATGATAGTAGCTAGGCCTGAACATGAAACAAAGACTTAAATACCATACCTAACATAATGACACTGAACTAAACGAGCCTCAAACACCATAGACAAAATATAGTAAGGCCAGCTGAATAGGGAGAGGAAATCGTACACTATAGCAAAACAATAAGAATGCCATTCAGGAGTGCAAACTAAACCAATGCAGCAACAGTATCCAGTACTGCCGAAACTAAACTAAGACACAATAAAGATAATAAACTAACGATTCATCAGCAAAACGCGACTAGATTTGACTATGTTATACACTTTATCTGAATAATTTATACAATAACCAAGTTTTAGATTCAAACAAAATATTTATACTCATACTAATATTACTCGGACAACGTGACGAGAGACCGCATTATCCATCGACAACAAAGAAAGATACCGAACTCAAACCCAATATGAGCTAAACCAACAACCGTATATCGACACGATCAAACAAAGGATTAGATATGCGTAAACACGCCTAAACTAACAGAAGCACATAATCCAACTAACAAGGAGTTCACTTAACGCAAACCCGAATACACCAGTAATTCAACTCATATGACCATCAAGTAGATAAAAAACGATAAATAAGCTAAAAGGAAGTAAAGTCACCTCTGTCGAGTGCAGTGAACAGGCGTCGACGTCTCGGATTTATGCTCGAACCCGAACTCGATTAAAGTAAAGTTTCAAAAAATGAAGAATAGAGTAATTGTTGGCTGTTTTTCGAGTGAGGCTCTCTTTTTGTATTGTTTTAGAAAAATTGGAATTGCCTTCCAAAACAAAGCGAACTCCCCTTCGGCTGAGGATTTAGAGTTGTATTTATAGGGGTAGAAAAATGGCTAGGGTTTCGATTTGCTCGGATTTTAGGCGGGGTTTTGAAAGTTGAGATAGCCGTTTGAATATGGGGGTGTCACGGGTTGAGATTCAGACCTGTTCCCTGATTTTCTCTGCATAGAAATCAGATTTTACGAAAAGCTTTTGGCATCTTTCGTTGACTCGACATTTGAAGACAGGAGAGGGAGAAAACTTGTATCGAAATGGCAAGACCAAATCTGCCATGGCTGAAAGCTAAATGGTTTCTTGTTTGGAAGAGGAAAGAGACAGTGTTTGCACGAAAATGAAGGGGTAAAGACCTGCCAAGGTGAAAGTGGGTTAAGGTTTTGTTAAAAATGGAGGAGAGAGAGGGAGACGAGGAAGAAGACGACAAAGAGGGAGAGAGAGAGTGTCGGCTGTGAGCTGTTGAAGAAAGGAGAGAGAGATGGTCTTAGGTTTTAAGTAACTTAATAACTCGGGTAGAAGAAATATGTGGGCCGGAGCAGATAATAATAATTGGCCGGTTGTGTTGAATTGTTGGTCCGAAAATTGGCCCTTTTTCCTTCAATTAATTCTTTCTTAGGCTTCTAATTTAGTAACTGGTATAATATATATACTATGATTAATAATGATATTAATAGTAGTAGAAATAGTAGCGAAAATATTTAGATTTAATTAATTTAAAAGCCCAAGGAAATAAAATGGACTAAAGGAGGGACAAAATTGGGTGTCAACAGATGCCCCTCTTCGACCGGAGACGATGTAAGAGTTTTCGGGCGAAGAAGTTGACGTAGAAGCCGATTTTGTTCCGACCAACAAGTATGACTTGGAAGGACTTGAGAGAATCGGTTAGGAGGGAGGATGGAAAAGATTACGGGGTAAAAGGAATGTTGAAAAATTATGAGATAGGAGGAACGTTGAAAAATTGTGATTTTGAAAAGATATTGGATGAGTTGTGATTTGAGTACTCGAGGAGTAAAGATAGATGATGAGAATGTTCGAGAAAGGAACGTATGTTTATAGCCTCCTAATTATAAATGTGGCGCGCAACACACCCATAAGTAGGACTCTACTAGGTACGATGCAGATTCTCAAAATGCCCCAGTGTTGAATTATGGAGACGTTGGGGGTGTAGAAAGGAATGTAAGATTGTGAAAAGAGTTGCTTGAGTAGAGTTTTAGCGATGGATATGGAAGAGAAATTAACCTATGCAGCACGTGTTTGTGGACATAGGCGGAGTTGAGTTCGAGAGTAAATCCGTGACCCTTGCTCGTGAGTTTGATATTCCTCCTTGGCAAGTTTGCCCCGCCATCGCGTAAGATAAAGTTCCACGTTGCGCTGTGTCTCTGTAAGTTGTACTTTCTGTCAAAGACTGAAATTCATGTCAAAATTAGTAATAAAGTGGAAAGTATAAAATTATAAAGAATGTAACATGATAGTAAATATGAGTGTGAGAATGAGGATGAAGCCGTGTGGCTTATAATGAGGCAGTGTGGCCCAAATGTCGTCTCTGGTTGTCTTCAGGGACTCGAGTGAATGCGCGATGCTTATGCTGAATATCTCCAGTTGTATTTGAAGACTTCAATGATGATACGGCCTCCGGCCATCTTCCGGGACTCGATGATAAATGATATCTCCGGTTGTCTTCGGGGACTTGATGAAGATTCCTGCAAAGTTCAAGGTAAAATTGTTAAAGTTGGTAAAGTGAATGATAAAGTAGAGAGTAAGGTCATAGCGTAGCCGTTTGGCTTATGCATGTGAGGCTGTGTAGCCGAATGATGCCCCGTTGTCTTCGGAGACTTGATGATGATCCCTCCGGTTGTCTTCGGAGACTTAATGTTGATTCATGTGAGGTCGTGTAGCCGAATGATGCCCTGGGTTGTCTTCGGAGACTTGATGATGATCCCTCCGTTGTCTTCGGAGACTTCATGTTGATTTGCAAAATTCAAGGTAAAGTGGTTAAAATAGGTAAAGTGAATGATAAAGTGGAGAGTAGAGTTATAGTGTAGCCGTCTGGCTTATGCATGTGAGGCTGTGTAGCCAAATGATGCCCCCGGTTGTCTTCGGAGACTTGATGATGATCACTCCGGTTGTCTTCGGAGACTTAATGTTGATTCCTGCAAAATTCAGGGCAAAGTGGTTAAAGCAGGTAAAGTGAATGATAAAGTGGAGAGTAGAGTTATAGTGTAGCAAATGGCTTATGCATGTGAGGTCGTGGCCGAACGATGCCCCGGTTGTCTTCGGAGTGATGATGATCCCTAGTTGTCTTCGGAGCCTTGATGTTGATTCGGTATCGTGATAAGCCAAACGACACGTAATCTCGATTTAATTCATCTTGATCTCGGTAACCTACAAAACGGTATAATTGTTAATAAAGTCATAGAGTTATTGTAATAAAGAATGAAAGTAGAGATGAAGTTGGAAATAAAGCCGTTTGGCTTTTAAGGCGAGGCTTCTCGGCCATGATTGATGGACTCTGATTTGTTGATCTCGCGATTTTAGGTTCCCGCACTCAAAGAAAAATTCTTAGTTTGGGAGGGAAGTTGATTCGTGTTGACTCGAAGCTTGACGTTGTTGGCACTCCATTCGTCTTGTTTGTTTGGATCTTGTGATCTCCGTTCAAGCCTCGGTAGATGAACAGTAGTGAAACAATTGAAAGAAAGTATTTCATTTGAAAGGTAGGTATGTAAGTATATGTATAAGGAAACGTAACTATATGTATATAAGTTGTAAAATACATGTATGCAAATGGATGTATGTAAGGGAAGATATATATGTAAATATATGTATATAAGTTGTAAAATATTTACGCAACCTCGGATCGTGACACAATTAATAAGTCATTTGTCTATACTATTTCCTGTCTGGTAGTCTTAATCTGGTCGATGTCTAACTCTGTTCTTGTCTAATCTTCCAAAATATGCCCCAGTTTTGGCTCAGAAGGGTGTACTAAACTTATGTTGTGGTGTGACCGAACCTTATATAGGTTGCCTACGTATCCCGCCAAAGGAATCAGGTCAGAACGTAGTTCGTACGACACGTGGCAATGGTTTGAAATTTTCTAATAAAGGGACCGAACCTGATATGAATTGCCTACGTATCCCACCAAGGGAATCAGGTCGGCGTAGTTCTGTTACGTAAATGGCTAAAGGTTTGTTGGATTTTATCTAAATGTGACTGACTCGTCTATTGATAGTCTACGAATCCCGCCGAGGGAATCGGGCCATGTATAGTTATTCTTAAGTAATAAGGATTTTGAATTTTTTATTGTAATGCAACCGAACCCTATGTGGGCTGCCTACGTATCCCACCACGGGAATCAGGTCAGCATAGTTCGTACAGTGTATTAAGGAAAGGTTGCAAACTAGGTTGTCTAACCTAATGTCGTCCTTTAATCTCTTCTTGAATTGCTAGCTTTGTGCTTATGTCATCACCTATTGGTTATTTGTTTTCTTCCAAATGGGATCTCGTATTCTAATTTCTTTGTTATTCCCTCAAGGCGTATGTTGTCTATTCGTTTACGTCAAAGTCATAGAGTTGGCAGATTTTATAAATAAAGTGGAAAATAACAATAATAGATGATTGAGGAAAAATCAGAAATGCATTCATAGTTTTTGCAATTTAAGCTTCCAAAAGATGAGGCAAAACAACAAAAGTTTTAGGGCACAATTTAAGCCTCAATTTTAAAATTGTGCTATCTCAAAAGTTCACTACAGTTCAATCTACCAAGACTCCCGGCGAACCAGGGACGGAGTACAAGTCCAATTCTTCAAAGTCTCTCCTGGTTCGACACCCCGGATGGTCGGTGTCTCGGTGTTGTGAGTAGTTGCAGAAGTAGTCTTCATTTTTGCTTGTCTTTGCATTGTTTCCACTGGAGCGACAAAAGTTGATGTCATGACGAGTTTCACATCTTCATCCTTTTCAACAGTGATCATGTTCACGTTGGCATTATGAGCAGGTAAAGGATTGTTGTCTACATTGGGCCGAGCTCCAGTGAGCTGGATTGCTCCTTCCTTAATCAAAGCTTCAATTTTGTTCTTGAGGCCATAGCAATCCTCAGTGGCGTGCCCAGCAACTCCAGAATGGTATGCACAACGTTTAGAACCATCAAACCATTTTGGAATAGGATCGGGAATTTTCCCTTCAATCGGTTGTATCACGCCGGCAGCTTTCAGTCTTTCGAACAGCTGAGCCAAGGGTTCAGCGAACTGAGTGTAATTACGGGTGTTTTTGATGTCAGTGTTTGGACGGGCTCTGGGTGTGGTATGTGGTCGATTTTGGTGAGTGGGAGCTTGAACAGATTGATATGGACGTGGGTTTTGATGTGGAGGTGCTCGGGGTTGGTAGTAATTTGCTTGGGTATTGTAGACTGGGTAAGGAGATAGTGGAGTTTGGTAAGGTTCAACGTAATGGTAAGGGTGGAAAGGTGGTTGTGGATGGTTAAAGTATGTAGTGGCTTGGCTTGGCTTATGTCCTTGGACATTCATGACTACAGCAGCATCTTCTTTCTTCTTTTTAAGCCCATTGATAGAACCAGATTGAATGGCTTTGTTTACTGCTTGCAAAGCGGCAAGATCCTGAATTTTTCCCGCATTTGATTCCCTCTTCCAAGGCTTCACCCATTCGGACAACTTCTGTGAATTTCTGTCCCATCATACCTATCATTTTCTCATAAAATATGCCAGCCTGGCATTCAATGAAAGTGGCAGTCATTTCTCTGTCGTTCATTGGGGGTTGAACCCTGGCGGCTTCTGACCTCCAACGCAGTGCATATTCGCGAAACGACTCAGTTGATTTCTTGGTTAGCTTGGTCATATAGACTCTATCTGGTGTGATATCGGTGTTGAAACTGAATCGGTCCATAAAGTCTTGGGCCATGTCACTCCAACCACGCCATTTACGAACGTCCTGTTGTGTATACCAATTAAGGGCCTCCCCAGATAAGCTCCTGATGAATAGCTTCATCCTTATGTTCTGATCTCTACCTACTCCAACCAGTTTGTCGCAGTAAGCCCTTAAGTGTGTATGGGGATCGCCAGTTCCATCGAAAGTATCAAACTTCGGCGGTTTGTAGCCCACAGGT
Organism: Lycium ferocissimum; assembly: GCF_029784015.1. NCBI lineage: Eukaryota > Viridiplantae > Streptophyta > Magnoliopsida > Solanales > Solanaceae > Lycium > Lycium ferocissimum. The sequence continues at coordinate 45,562,087 of NC_081349.1, read as the reverse complement.
AAATCAACATCGGGCTGAACACACAGGTCCTCATATTCTACACTCTTAGTTCCCCTAGCAACTTGAAGGTTTCTCATTGCTTCTTTGAGACTGTGGATCTCTTTTAGCAACATATCGTCTGCCCTTGCTTTTGCCTCTTTCTCCATTTCCTCGTATTGATCTACTTCGGGCTGGAACCTGACCGTTACTGGGTTGGTGTATGCTTGTGTTTCCGCTGCATATACCGGAGGAACATATTGTGCGTTAGGAGTGACAAAATGTGCCCCTTGTATATGCTGGGTTGGATAAGTTTGGACAGTGGGAGTGTTTTGGACTGGTGGTGGGGTATTATAAATGGTGTTTGTAGGTAGTTGGTTTGGTGGGTTCAGAGGAGTAGTTGTAGGTGGCAGATTGGTGTTGGTAGGTAACGGAATATAAGGAGTGTGAACTTGTGATTGATTTGGCGGGTTGACGGGTGGTGGATTAGGAGTAGCGTAGGTATTGTAAGTCGGTGGTTGATTTTGTGGAGGAGTACAAGTAATGTGGGTGGTTGGTTGACTTTGTAGAGGGGTATAGACGGATGATGGATTTGGTGGAGGAAAGTTGTTGTTGGTGGGTGCATTATTTTGTGGAGGGAAGTGTTCGGGGACTGGAGACTCCAGTGATGGGAAACGAGGTGGATTTGGTGCAACAGTTCTAGGTTCAGGGGGTGGACTTTGGAGTGTGACAGATAAATTGGTCAGGTCCCTAACCCGATTTAGTTCGCCACGTAAGTCCTCAATCTCTTGAGTCAGGCGGGCGATATGTTCGTCATGTTGCATAGTAGCTCTGTGTTCAGAAGTCTCAGGAGGATCGCTAGAGATCACAATGTTTTCTAAACCGGTTGAGACGGATGCGGTGGATCGGTCATGATAATTTCCTTCCTTGCACAACCCAGGTACGTCGAGGTAGTGATGATGTTTTTGATCTTGTACGGTAGGGATGGTCGGCCAGCTCGAGTGTCAACACGAATCAACTCTTTTGGGAATAATAAAAAATAAAGAAACACAATAATGCAAATGACGTCAGTCTAGGTAAAGTCATGAACACGTAAAGTCAAGTAAGTCATGTAGCAAATAAAATCAAACAAGTTGTCAAACAAGTATAACAGACAATGACGCGTCCTAATATGCATGTGACCTCTTTGTGCCAGAGGTAGGCCTAACGTTTGTTTGAAGGGTAAAGTGTGCCATAATACGTCATTCCATTACTTTTGATTAATTAAACAAATTCTATTTCCCAAAATAAAGTACAAAATGTTAATATTTATTACATATTAAATGAATACAACATAAAGTATTTCCTAATACAATTTCCTACGTCTAAATGTACAGCTCCATTTTGTGATGTCACTGGTCTTCGGCATTTGTTGTACTCCAATGCAAATCCATACCTGCCATAAAAATGTTAGTTAATCCCTCCCTTCTAAAGTCTAATTAATTAAAGCAAATGGTCAATATTTAGGCACAGTTACCCTTCAAATATGCACATAAAGTATGATGAGTGTCGCTCGGGGTCGTGGACCCACTTGGACGTTTGGGTAAAGTCATCTAATGGATTTAATACGCCAAGGGTATTAAACCTCCTAGGTCATGAGATGTATGCTCTTAATAAAGGGTGTTGGTTTAGCTCTATCTTAGGCTGACTAAGAGTTGGCTTCCTATGACACAAGGTTCCCTAAGCGGACAACTCGGGAGTGAAAAGTCCGTGGCTGTCGACTGCACCGCCGATCGACTAAATCCACAAGATCAATCCGACTAAAAGGTTTTTTAGTAGTGCACGGCCGCGAACCGCGAAACCGTTTTAAGTGTGTGAATTTGTGTGAATTTTTCAAGAGTGGAGGAAAATGATACGGAATGACAGTTTTATCAAAGCAAATAACATATAAACAGTTTATATCAGACAAACAGTTAATAGCATGTGAAAACAGTCAATCAACAAATAAAGTAACAAACAAACACATAAAGCCTATTTAAACTAAGTCTGTTATGGTTAGAACCTAAGTAGTCCCCAGCAGAGTCGCCAAGCTGTCATACCCTATTTTAACCGGGTCAAAATAGTTTATAACATCCCGGTAATTTCGGGGTTAATTAAAGTTAAGAGTCGCCACCTAATTATTTATGGTGAATTAGGGCACCTAAGGTAATTAAAGTTATTATCTAAAGTTAATTTTATGTTAAAGTCTACGAAACCAAAATTCTAGGTAAGGGTTCAACTAACCTAGAGGGAAGGTGTTAGGCATCCTCTAAGTTCCATTAACAATGGTTAATCCGACCGGACTTAAATCTAATTAGGCTAAGGATGTAAATATGTCATTTTGATATTTAAGAAATAATTGATACGTATAGCCAAGATTATAGATAGATATATAAGAATGCTATTTAAAATAGGGTTAGTAGGAAAATAATAATCGGTATAAAATAGCTTAGTTAATAAACTGAGAAAGTACAGGATGTATAACGTTTTATAAATACTTGAAGAAAATAAATTATATGGACTAACAAATTAGAAGAATCGTTGTAAGATTGATGATAAAGTTTTAAAGAGATAGTAAATCAGAAAAAACGTTAATATGCTTCAAATTAACTTAGAAAGGGCTAACTAACTTTGAAATAGTCAACGACTCAAAGGTAAAAAAAAGGGTAAGAGTCCGAAAAGGAGATTACTTCGGATATAAACGTTAAGCTTGTGTTTTATAAAATCTAAAAAGGAGAATAGGATTAATGTGTTAGTTCAAACTCCCAAACTTAAAATATGTAGAAAATTTTGATAAGCAAAAGGAACATCCCCAAAAAAACTTGATTACTGATGTAAACAAAGTGAGAGCTTATAGACCACTAGAGCAAAATATTTTCTAGCAGAGATTTGACCTGGTATAAACTTAGTAGACGTGACGTGAGTATATCTTAGCACCGCTAATGTATTTAAGCCAACTAACAAAATGAAAAATCCTATAAGATCAAAAACTACCCTGTTGTTTAACTAAAGTAGCCTTAAACAAATAAAATAGAAGACGAGCGATAGTCACATAATTCCAGCGAATGATATCATCAAAGCAAACATAATGCGTTTAGCGATTGAAGGAATATTGAGGAACATTCGCCATCTTCCTCGCCCCTCTTTTCAGTTTCGGTTCATATGAGAGCGCGAAGGATACTAGATGAAAGGAAATGAGGAGGAGACGCGGACCCTCACTTAATGATGATGTCGTCGAGTCTCACTTGGAGACTCTTTGGCTCCACAGTACATGCAAAAAGAAGGAGAAATAAAAAGATCAGAAGCGATAACCTCAACCAATGATACACGAGGGCTGAAATAAAACTACAGTCACTTGCAAATCTAAATCAGTCACCATGTTGCATAGTAAAAGGATAAAGATCAATTCATGCAACTTTTCAAAATTGAAACCCAAACAGATAAAGAAAAATAGCATGCCGTACTTGATAGGAAAGTATTTCTTCTAAAGAAAAAAGAAACTCAGATCTTAAGTATCAAACGACGAACATCCCAAAGGCATGTTTTAAAGTGGATTTATTCGAAGTGCGGCAGAGATTGACTCGATAATGTAGTAGCAAACAGAACCAGCAGCGAACAGAATCAATCATGTTATGCCTAAATCAGATAGCAGGGCGAGCAAATGCAGTATGCCTACATTCGACTGATCAATCACGATACACATTAACTAGAAATAGGTATAAACCAGCAACAAAATAGTCAATCATGGGGAAGCTGACCATATTAACACGTTGAGCGATTCTGAATCATGTGAACAACAGGGCATTGGTGTGTGATCAAATAAACCAGGACTTCATAATTTCGGACAAGATACAGGGCCGGAAATTAAGATAGCGGAGCGGCCCAACACAAGACGATTCAGTTCTAATTCTTGTGAAATTAAAATAAAACCAGAAGCTTTAGCATTGATCCATACTTAAACAGAGAAAAGAAACTGATTGCTTCAAATTTACAGACATTGAAACTCAATTTCCTAGGCTAACAGAGGCAGCAAATCAAACGTTTTCACTGAACAGCGTATATCTAACCAAACAGGGAACACGAGATCAAATACTATAGATAACAAGGCGGAGCTAAATTAAGCCAGGAAAAGGAAGACAAAAACATGATAGTAGCTAGGCCTGAACATGAAACAAAGACTTAAATACCATACCTAACATAATGACACTGAACTAAACGAGCCTCAAACACCATAGACAAAATATAGTAAGGCCAAATTAATAGGAGAGAAATCGTACACTATAGCAAAACAATAAGAAAGCCATTCAGGAGTGCAAACTAAACCCACGCAGCAACAGTATCCGGCATCGCCGGAACTAAACTAAGATACAATAAAGATAATAAACTGACGACTCATCAGCAGAACACGACTAGATTTGACTATGTTATACACTTTATCTGAATAATTTATACAATAACCAAGTTTTAGATTCAAACAAAATATTTATACTCATACTAATATTACTCGGACAACGTGACGAGGACCAGATTATCCATCAGACAACAGCAGCATACTGAACTCAAACCCAATATGAGCTAAACCAACAATCAGTATATCGACACAGTCAAACAGGGATTAGATATGCGTAAACACGCCTAAACTAACAGAAGCACATAATCCAACTAACAAGGAGTTCACTTAACGCAAACCCGAATACACCAGTAATTCAACTCATATGACCATCAAGTAGATAAAAAACGATAAATAAGCTAAAAGGAAGTAAAGTCACCTCTGTCGAGTGCAGTGAACAGGCGTCGACGTCTCGGATTTATGCTCGAACCCGAATGACACTCGAATCCCTTTTTGAGCGCAAAACTCAACACATCCCAACACACGGTACAAAAGAAAGTTTGAAAACCAGAGAAATCAAACTGGACTTTGTTGGAAACCCTTTGTTGCAGCTAAAGTTCGCCGGAAAAGGAAAGCAAGTGTGAAAACAGTGGGGTATTTCTGAAACGTTGAATAATCGTTCTCAAATGAGGGTTTTTTTTTTTAGGTGGTTGACGAACTCCCGAAAACCGAATGGAATCTTACAAATCTAAGACTTAAAGTAGTAATGAAAAAAAAAGGAAATGTTCCGTCTCCCCCCCAAATCCTCTCCCTCGGCTGAGACGTAAAGATGCATATATAGGAAAAGGTTAGGGTTTCCTATTTTGAGTTTCACGACTTTTGGCTCCAACAAAACTAAAAGAGCCGTTTGAATCAACCCGTGAACGAATCTTTCTTCACAGATCTCTGAAAAGTCCTCTTGGCTTCTTGTGATATATTTTGTTGGCCGAGTCTCGTGACAAAGAGAAAAGGATAGAAAAGGGTGAAAGTTTACTCTAAATTGGAAGGGCAATTTTGTTCAAAGTTGAAAGGAATGCTAGGGTCTGCTACAAATGGGGAGAGGTAAGAGGAAGAAGAAGACAAGGAGCTGTGCGTATTGCACGAAAATGGGAATGGCAAGTATCTGCCATAGCTAAAGAGAAACTGATTTTTGCTAAAATAGAAGGGAGAGAGACAGAGAGTAGGGTAGAGAGAGAAGGGGAAGGAGGTGCGGCGTTTTTTGAAGAGAAGATAGGTTTTGTTTCTTTTAGGTTTAGCTGATGTGGACGAAATGGGCTGGACCGGGTAAGGGTAATGGGCTGTTGGAGTAAATAATGTGGGCTGAAGAACTCGGATTGGACGAAGGGGATAAAGGACTGGTCATGATTTGGGCCAGTAATTTGGCTGAAATTCCTCCTTCATATAAATTCCATTGGGCTTCTAATTTAATAACTAGTACAATATATACTATGATAATTAATGATTAATATGTAGGAAATAAAGGACTCGATAAAATGTAATTAACTTAACGAAAATACAGTGACGAAGACCCTTTTGAAATTTGTGATAAAGTAATGCTAGTAAAAATAGTGAAAATGAAGGTAGTGGTATTAATAGTAGTAGACATAAAAATAGCAGTGAAAATAGATATTTAGCTCGTTAGTAAATTTAAAAGCCCGCAAAAATAAATAGAAATAAAGGAGGGACAAAATTGGGTGTCAACAGAAGGTGAGCGGCACATCGGGTGCTCCTTATGATGACCTGACTCACTATCGCAGTCTCGCAGTGCCCCTTCGCATCTTACTTTCACGAGGCGGATATCTCTTATGTTGTTCAATGTATGCTTACACTTGCACGCGCCGCGACAGTTCATATGCATGCACTTAAGCGTATCATCCGATACATTCGGGTACACTTGACTATGGTTTGCATCTTTATCCGTCCTCGCCACGGATCTTCTTTCTTACACCGACGCGGATTGGGCCGCCCGACACACGCTTCGGTCAACGTCGGTTACCGTGTTTTTCTTGGGGATAACTTGATATCGTGGTCTTCGAAACGCCAACCTACCCTCTCTCGCTCGAGTGCCGAGGCGGAGTATAGGGGGGGTTGCTAATGTTGTCTCCGAGTCCCGTCTCGGCTTCGCAATCTTCTCTTGGAATTACATTGTCCTATTCATAAGGCCACTATGGTATATTGTGACAATGTGAGTGCCATTTATCTTTCGGGAAATCGGGCAACATCAGTGCACCAAACACATTGAAATGGACATTCACTTTGTTCGTGAGAAGGTTGCGCGCGGACAGGTTCGTGTCCTTCATGTTCCTTCCCGCTATCAAATTGCCGATATTTTCACCAAGGGACTACCATGTGTCTTATTTGAAGATTTTGGACGATCTCGCGTTCGTAAGCCTCCCGTTTCATGCGGGGGTGTGATAGACTATGTAAATATTCATTAAAAGATTTTGTAGTCTACTATTTTAGGTTAGCATATTTTGTATATTGTGTAATCTCCTATTTTAGGTTAGAATATTATTCTCCTATTTTGTATATAAACCAATTCAAGTAATGAAAGGAGACAAGAAAAATATTTCTTACACCAATGATATAAAAGAATGATTTTAGCGGTGGATGATTTTAAACTTTTGACCTCACTTGCCTGATAGGAATCTTCAAATTTAACAAGTTTTAACTTTTGACCTTGAAAGTTTTTTTATGAAACAAACAGGGATAAAAAAAGTCAAGACCGCCAATTTCTAATGTCATTGGATGCAATTTCCACGGAGATAACTGACCATAAGAAGAAATGGTTACATGAGATACATAGTACATATAATCCGAACTAACTTTTAGTTTAAAAAAGTAGTTAGAAGGTTTTTCAATACGAATTAACCCTACCTAAATACCCGAAGGAAAAGGAAAAAAAAAATAGGGGTTAGGATGGAGCTTAAAGTACGTAAGTGGAATCTACTCTAGCTAGATTCTCATCAATTACCAATTTATTCTAGCTATTAGCTAATCCATTTTACTCGTGTGCTGTAATTGGAAACTCATAAAGCAAACGGACATTAAGATGATATTTTATATAGAGAAATAATTTTATTTTAAATTTTAAATTTATTTTTAATGAGATAATTTATAGCCACACAAATAATTATGTGTTTCGGACCATAGTTTTTTTTTTAAAAAACTTTATGCTAATAAAGATACGTCACATAAATTGAGACAGAGATTATGTTAATAAACTATCACTAAGCAGAGCAAGTAGTATACAAGGGCAGTTTACTAAGGAGAGAGGAGTGTCACGCCACCGGCACACCTCGATTGAAATTCCGTGTGTGTATATATGCAAACTTGTATCACTATACAAAGTGGCACACGGAATTACAAATGGTTGTTTCCCCAGCGCCTGGGACGAATCCACCTGGCCCAATTTTGATCTCATTTTTTCTTCCATTCTTTTCTTATTTTGCTTTTCTTTTCTTACTTTTCCTTATTTCTTCTTTTCTTTTTCTATTTTGTTTCTTCTTTTCTTTCTTTTTCCTTATGAGCTCTCCCTTATGAGTTACTCCTACTATTGACTTATTAAATTTTATTAATTCTTGCTTCTGTTTTATAGTCCATACTTCTTTTATCTCAATTTATATGACATTTTTCACTTCTCGAAATTCAAAATTTTAATTTTGATCGTGTGTTTGAATACAGAATTTATAAATTTTTCGAAATAAAAATTTACTTATTTAAAAACTACGTAAAACATACTATAAGTCATAATAATTAATAAATTTTAAAATATTAAAAAGGCATATGAAAAATATGACGGCAAAAAAAATAACTCATTTGACTCTTGAAATCCCAACATCATCTACAATGAGTTCTACTTCTAATTTTAGTTATCTATCCTTGAGTCAGACGATAGCTCGAGAATATGAAAATTCGTCGAGGAAAATTATAATAAACAAGTACATTTTTGTTGATATAGTAATACTATTAAAGTAGTTATATGCTTTGTTCAAAGTTATTTTAATTATTAAATTATTTCGTTTAGTGGATTTGTTTATCTAAATCGAAGTGACGAATAAACCGAAGCGAAGCTAAAACAAAATCAAGTCGAAGCCCAAAATGATGAGGCAGTCGGTTTGTCTGTATAAATTGAAAAAATGAATAACCCGAACCGATGTTCAAAATAGATCAAGTCGTTTTCCAAAATAGTATGGCACCCGAAATCTCAAAATCCTAAATCCGCCTCAAATACCTTATGTTCTGTTTGACTGACAAAGTAAAAATCTTCTCCTGATGAAGTAATACCATTCACTTGAAAGAGTCATCTAAAAATGACCTGAGCATAAAGCCCAAACCTGAAAAACATCTATGTAATATTGCATATATTCACTCTCGTTTTTACCAAAACAACTTGTACATTGATAATTACACAACTCCACTCGCCTATGAAGGTATTACTCACACAAAAAGCTAAACAATAAAAATCCGTTGTTATTTCTATTTAACTATGAGTTAGCAACGAATTATCAAAAAATCTTATTAACTACATGCCATTTAACGATAGACTAGCAACCAATTTTATAGATAATTCCTTCTCTTTTTTTTTTTTTTTGGGGGGGCGGGGTAGTGGCTCCTATATATCACTTGGAAACATCACACCACAAGAATTCCATTGCCATACCTCAGAGTAGGTATAATAATTCCCATTCAAGTTACTATTTTCCGATGAAAAACACAGATATCTTCCGGCATCCCTCAATTCCGGCAGCTCAATTTCCTCCCAAAAATCATCGTTACCAAAATCTTCATGATTCTTTTTCTTCACAATTTCCGCATTTGCTGCCATTGCTGCTGCTGCCTGAATATCTCTGGCTGCGGAAGTAATCGGTCGCGGTAATTGCTCTATTTCATCAGGAAAATTAAGCTGTGCGTTACATCCCTTGAGGCAATAAGCCGCCACATCATAAGCTCTAGCTGCCATTTCAGGAGAAGAAAAAGAACCTAGCCAAATGCGTGATTTTTTTCTTGGTTCTCGAATTTCCGACACCCATTTTCCCCATCGTCGTCTCCGGACACCACGATAAACCGGTTGCCTCGTACCCCCATTTGTTGCCGGCGATGTGGTTGTGTCATTGTCATTGCATGGTGGTGATTTTGTTTGCTCCATTGCAGATGTAACAAGTGATATGTCTTAGGAAGTGGCCTTAAATAGGAGTATTTACGTCTGCATGGGAGCTGACAAAAATTTTGTTTAGGTTTTTACGAAATTAACCCTTCCAACAGTGTGTTGTCGCATATGGCATAGTATGGAAATGTCGAGCACCACTCACATAATGGGATGCCTGAAGCTACGTACCCAACCTACTCCAAGTGTCTCCAGCTATGTGATCGAACAGAGGTCTTTGGCAAGAGTTTTTCCATATTTTCGTTCAAATTTTATTTTTTGTATTAAAAAGTAGTTAAAGTTTTGAAATGATAATTAATTATTACTACTCGCCCCAATTTACGCTAAGACTAATTTTCAAAGTCAATCAAGATTTTCTTTGACCGAAATATTTTTATATGCCTTTTAAATATTTTAAGTTGATAATTATTGTGATTTATAGTATTTTTTACGTAGTTTCTAAAAATATAAATTTTATTTCAAAAAACTTAAAGTTTCTATGTCCAAATTCACGGTCAACCATGCCAAATAAATTGAGACACAGGGAGTACTAATTAACAGTCTATAAAGTGATTACTATTTGCCAAATTTTTCCAATTATTTTGCTCCTTGAACTTTGCACCGAGAACCTATGTTTGAGGATGTAGAGCATGCGCCAATGCCAGGATCAGGCGGAGCTAGCTTATAAGTTCATATATATGTGTGTGTTTTAAATTCAGTTGTTCTTTGTACATTAACTTGAAATCATCGTAGAAATTCATAAATTTTAAATTCTTAATTCACCTTTGTTGATAATTAACACCTTTACCGGGTCTTTTTTGTATGGCCAGCGCGTAAGGAATGAGAAAACAAGGAGAGTGTGGAGGAAGAAGGAGATTTGGAGGGTCATTTTCTGGGGGTAAACATTACAATAATACACATCCTTTTTCTTGGACAGACTCGTAATCTTTTCATTGGTTCCCTTAAAACGCAATAGAGGTTTAATTTTATCTGGCCCCATACACATAATAGACCTGTAATCTTTTCATTGGTGTTAGCTAGGGGTAGGTTCACATGTGGGTGTCAACACGAGATGTTAGTGACCCTCCTTTGTTGTTTTATGGCTTTTTAGTTAGCACTTTTCACAACAAATGGTTCAAATCATCAAGTGCCCTGATAAATAGCATTACAATTCACAAATACAATACGAAATCCATCTAGATAATCACTTTAATAGCTACTAGCTGGCTCCAGCTAGCCATATGCTAGAAATGGTCTTGAGATGCTTGTAACAGAGGTCTCTTTCAATTTTGCTTGCACCGAGGTTACAAAATGGATCTTGGGCTTGATTCAAATTTGAAAAGTAGTTAGCTTATGAGATGAAAATTATCCAAGATCATATACAGAAATAAGGACGCATTCTTTCAACGATAGTGAGACACTTTAGTTCTAGATCTTTTAAATATGAAAAGTCTACTCACAAAGGTGAATTGTAAGATATTTAACCTGCCGTGGTCTTCGCGGTACATGCAATTCACTTGTTTCAAATGACTTGACAAGTAGCACGGGGTATCTTTTTTTCTTGAAGTAGCAAAGAGTAGATATTGCACTTCTTTAAGCTAGAAATACGTACAATGAAAAGAGAATCCCAAAAGCAAAACGAGTTGAAATTAAGAAGATAAGCTAAACCAGCTAGGTATATATAATAGATACTAAATTCTTTTACCAATATAAATGTTAATAGAGACAAGAAGAAGAGAACAATAATTATGGTAGCTTAAGGCCTATAGCCCCTTAGTACCAGCAAAAGTACAAGCATTACATCGTCATACAAAACCTCGTAACGTTTCTTTTTTCTAGTTATAGAAAGATGAGTGCAAATCCGAATTATGCTGTCAACTTACTTGAAGAGGACCACTTTGCTAGTGGTTGGGAAAAGGCATCCTCGTAAGTAGGGTTGGATGTTCGGGCCATCGGATTGGATATGAAAATTTCAATTTGGATTTTTGCGTTTTTTGATTGCAGAAATTTCAATCCAATTAAGCTCGGATCGGATTGGATTTTTTAAGTTCGGTTTCGACTTTTGAGTCTTTAAGGCAGGCTTATTAAGAACAAAATTCATGTACTCCATTAGTTATCAAGTTACAGGTCTTCGCATAATGTGAAACTAAATATATGAATTCAGCAACAAATTGTTACCACTACACCAAAAGGTATCAAGTCACACAATTCAATTCTACATTATTTCCTCTATTTCGTTGGAAGCTGCTTTATTCTAAAAGTAATGAAGTAAACTCCAACTCTGCAAGCAATATTATTATTTAACGGAAAAGGGCCAAATATACCCCTGTACAATTGGAAAAGGGCCAAATATAACCTTCGTTATACTTTGGGTCCAAATATACCCCTACTGTTATACTTTGAGCACAAATATATCCTTCCACCGTTAAAGTTGACCAAGATGGACATCTAATATTATGTGGCACTGACATTTGATAAGGTGATGCCACGTGGCATGTCAACTAATCACCCCTAACCCATTTTACTCCTCCCCTTTTCCGCCACTAAAATTTCCTTCTCCTCCGCCACCATTACCGCCACTAATGTTGGCGTGCTGTGCATTAAAAAGGAAATAACAAAGTATTCTTAAATCACAGAGAGAAATTGGTTCTTTCTTTTTTCTGTAACCCATTTTTGGTAATCCTATGGAGATAGCCATTATTGATTGGAAAACCATTGATTCAAGAGTCGTTAAGGATTATATGTATGAGCATTTTAACGCTCCAAAATGGGCTGATTTCTTTGGCCCTGATGTTCCTGTTGATGATGATGCTTGATCCGAAATTTTGTTGTTTAAGTTATTAATTGCGCTTCTTATCTCTCAGTTGATGAAATGTGGAAAAGGGATTGCAATTTGAGTGTTTCTGGTGGTTTTAAGAGTACTCTATTATAAATTCTTGTGGGTAATGGTTTGTTTCTCCGTTCAGTCCAAGAATCAAAGATTTGCTTCATTCATGTGGGAAGGGAAATTCAATAGCCGGTCTTCATTTTCCTTTTTTATATTTCCCAATTTTTCTCTGTGATTTAATAATACTCTATTATTTCCTTTTAATGCACAACACCCAACATTAGTGGCGGTAATGGTGGCAATGGTGGTGAGGGGAAAGAAATTTTAGTGGTGGAAAAGGGGTGGAGTAAAATGGGTTAAAAAGATGATATGCTAAGATGCCACGCGACATCCACCTCATCAAACGTTAGCCACATAATATTAGATGTCCATCTTGGGATATTTCATACTAAAGATAATTATATTTGTGCCCAAAGTATAACAATAGGAATATATTTGGACCCAAAGTATAACCAAGGGTATATTTAGCCCTTTTCCAATTGTACAGGGATATATTTGGTCCTTTTCCGTATATTTAATTTAGTCGAAAATTTCATATTGATCTTAACATAATACTATAATGGGTATGGTCATAGGGTACTAATCTATTAAACCTTTGACTAATTAGTATTGGGCATATATAATATGGATAGGGCTAAATATAAGGTATAAAAGTTTCGGATTTTCGGATGTCCAAAAATCCAAAGTACTAAATCCAATATCCAAAAATTTTAAAAATAAAATCTGAAATCCAAAAAGCCAAACCAAACATCCAGAACATTCAAATTTCGATTTGAATTTTGGGTTGGCCCAAATTATGCCCACTGCTACTTGTAAGGTTGTTCTCAACCAATTTTGTGTAATTTCTTGCTATCCTTTTATTTAGTTTAATATTTGTTTTGTACATATTAGTTTTCGAAAGCATAAGCATGTGCTTTTTGAGTAATACTGAAGCATATTAATAACAAGCTAGATAAGTCATTTGGTCAATAACCCTCTTATAGGAGAAGTTAATATTTAATTGGACACTAAAATCAGTATTTCATTTCTGTATACTTTTTCCTGCACGTGAATAGGCTAGGAGTACTTTCTTTCAGAATAGTGTAAAAAGAAAAAAGAATTCCTTTTCAATGAATAGAGACATCTATAGAATTTACACTTTTCATGTTCTACGAGAACTTTAGAATAAGTGAGGATTGTTCCTCTCTCTATTTTTGAAAGCTTGTATAGAAATCCTGCTTACTCTAAAATAGAGGCTGTCCCATTACAAGTAGGTGCAGGAAGGTAGTCTTTTACTGACCTGACCTGTAACTTCATTTTGCATTCAGTATGGTTATATATATTTATATATATAGGCCAAAGTCGTCCTCTAAATTTTTTCACAATTTTTTTATAGCCACTTAAATCTAAGCTTGTTCAAATTGAACACATGCACTATTAAAAAATATACCTATTGGACACTTTTTGCCGATGTGGTGCAGTCTGTGTAGTGTGTACTACACTTGAAACAAGCGCGCGAAAAGTTTTTATTTTGATAAAAATAATTTTTTATTCCTCTTCTTCTTCTTCATATTTTCACCCTACCATCATCCACCACCAATTTTCACCATTGTTGCCGCCATTATTCTTTCTGCAAACACACACCAATCATAATTTTAAACTGACTCTCATGTCTTTGATATCTCTCCCACTAAAAGAGAATAAGAAAATTAAGTTGGGTGTCAAAACAAATTCCGGTGAAACTCCACTTTTTAGTCCAAGAACTTGTCCCAACATGTTACTATAGTAATGTAATCTAACGATGATAGATCATACCTAATAAGTAAAGTTGACAGGAATAAAAAAAGTTCATCAAGAGAAAAAATCTGATTTGGGTTCAAGAAAATTTCCAGCAACACTCCATTTTTTCCGGCAGTGTTCATTCGAATTTATTAATTTTTCCGGTGAAACTCTGTTCTTAATTCTTATTCCAGTGGAAGAAGATCCTTATGCCAATTGAGAAATGGGAGGGAACGTGGAGTGGGGGTTTGCGCTATGGCTTCTGAACCAGGATTCTGGGGAAAGGGGGAAGGAGGGGTCGGGTAAGTGGGGGTGAGGTTTTAAAATTACCTTCTTTTGTTTTTAGCAGAAAATAGTTTTTCTTTTATTTTTCCATACAATTAATTAATTAATTATTATTGTGGACCCAAATGCCACATTTCATCTCAGATTAGGGCCTGTTTGGAAAGCCACCCAGGTAATTGGAATTGGGTGTAATTACGAGTTTACTTTTTTATTTATTCGACTGCGGTAATTACACAGTTATGTGGGAATTGGGTGTAATTGAGAGGGTGTAATTACACTCTCCAATTCTCAAGGGGAGGCTAAGAATTGGGTGTAATTACACCCAATAATTACAGGGTTACTTTTTAGTCTATTTCTTTTTAATTTTATTTTAATTTCTTTTCTTTTTTAATTTATTTTTTATTTCTATTATTTAATTTCTTTTTTTTATTTTATTTTAATTTAATTTCTTTTCTTTTATAATTTATTTTTATTTCTTTTTAATTATTTGTATTTTTAAAATATATTTTTCTTTTTATAGAATTTATATTTCATTTTCTTTCTTCTCATTCCCAACCTTTACTTGTGCTCCACGTAATTGCTCATATTTGTTTTAGTTTTTGTTTTATTCATTAACCGTGTTAATATTCTAATATTTTAAACTACATCTCTTAATATTAGAAAGAATGAGTCATTAACAAATTTGACATCTAATAAGTGACGTTATTAAAGTAGAATTTCTTTGTGAATGAGGTTATAGACTTATATTTTCCTTTCTTTTGAATTATATGAGTATTTACTTATATTACGTTGAAACTTACTTATGTGAAGCAGTTAATTTGACATAAGAGTATTATGTTAAAAAAAATTCTTTTGGATTTTGAATTTAGGTTACATTTTCAATTTTAACAATATTTGCTTTAGTATTATTGGCTTATTATTTTCATATGTATGTTGTTTATTTTTCACTTACAGTTGATAGAATTATTGTCAAACATTTGAATAATGTTATGACATTATATTTATAAATATTCTTTTTTCGTCAAACATCCAATCACATGATGTTCTCACAAAAAAGGTATGTTTTTAAATTTTATAATCAATTAAAATTAAAATATTATTAATTTTGAAATTATATATCAATTATTTTTTACAATATTAGTTACAAATATATGATTATTAATTAATATATTTTCAATAAACAATGTATTATTAAATAACTAATTTAATATCATTTATAAAGGCACATATTTTTCAAATATTAATTTTAATTTTTTATAATTAAATTTTATTTTTAAATTAAACTAATTGTGTAATTACACTCGTGCAATCAAACAGCACGCTTGTAATTACACCGTAATTACATTATGACAAACAAACAGGTCATAATAATTACTAGGCTGTGTAATTACTAGGGTAGTAATTACACTAATTCCAATTACCAGGTGGCTTTCCAAACAGGCTCTTAGGTAGTCATGAAAAATTTCTAGACAAATTTAGGAGGCTGTTTATGACTTTGGCCATATATATACATACACACACATACATACCTACTTTTTCCTGCAATTTCCTGGAGGGTAGTTTAGAATTATTAGCCGTGAAAGTCTTTTTCCAATTAGCTTTAAGCACCGGCCTCAATATTAAGGACAAAAAAGCCAGGTTGTTTGTGCAGTGAACCTACATTAATTATTTGGGCGGACCACATCGACTTACGAGGCTCATCTCCAGTAATCATCCCCGCCATTTGGTCCAGTGTATATTTAATTTTGTGACATCTGTCTATTTGTAAATCTAATGGCCAGCATTTATTTAGCTAAAGCCACCCCTCAAACCATGGTTAAACCCCCTAATTATTATCTGATTTATCCTTTTCATGTTTGCAGCATCAAAATAGGAGAAAATCTTGGTAAATAAAACAAGCAACCGAAAAA
The DNA here is from genome assembly GCF_029784015.1 of Lycium ferocissimum. Lineage (NCBI taxonomy): Eukaryota > Viridiplantae > Streptophyta > Magnoliopsida > Solanales > Solanaceae > Lycium > Lycium ferocissimum. The sequence goes on along the minus strand of NC_081349.1, from coordinate 45,545,738 downwards.
TTTGCTGGGAAATCTTCTTGTCGAAAAAAAAATATTCGCATGCACCTTGCAATTGACTTATTACTTTTATTTAACTGTTTCATTTCTTCCTAAACAAGATGTACTAGTAAGAAAAATAAACATGGAACTTTTTCTGCAAGAAGAATTAGAGACGTAGCACTTAACTATTGACTTATTTCTTTTCATGCGCACACACACATAATACATACGTATTGCATATATATATATATATAGGTTATTCTTTTGTTTTTTATTTGAAATTTAGTTTGAGGGATTAAAGACCAATCTCTATGTAAAGAGTTACTAAAAGTATGAAAAGAATAACCTATATATATATATATATATATATATATATATATATATATATAGGTTATTCTTTTGTTTTTTATTTGAAATTTAGTTTGAGGGATTAAAGACCAATCTCTATGTAAAGAGTTACTAAAAGTATGAAAATCATACATGAAAAACTCAAGTTCTAAAATCATGAAAATGAGTTTAATCTTTGTTTTTCGATACGAGCGGTTAGAGATCGCAAATAAAATCAGATAGGAGGAGCAAGACTTTCTCCCATTTTGATGTTGCAAGCATGGAAATGATAAATCATAGTAGTAAGTAGGGGGTTTAACCATGGTTTGAGGGGTTGCTTTAGTTAAATAAATGATGGCCATTAGATCTAGAAATGGACAGTTGTCATAATTCTGAATATGTACTGTACCAACCGGAGGAAATTGCTACTGGAGGGGATCCTCCAGGTTACTGATTCAAAAAATCAATAACCTGTTACAAGTTCTTTTAGCGATGTGACTTTTTAATTGGAGATTCGTAAAAATTATGTAATGCAAATCAATAAAATAACAACATAAAGGATCTTCGTAGGGTCAATATTTTAATTAGTTCTATTCAAATAGTATAGAAGTTCATTTTCTCTTTTTTTTTTACACACCATTTTGTCTGCTACCCACCCCCCGCCCCCCCAAAAAAAGATTGACCTTTCATATATTATTCCCTCTTTCCCAAAATGCTTATCACACATTTCGCTTCTCGAGAATTTAATTGGCTAATTTTCAGAGCTAAACTAGATTAGATTAATTAAATATTTTAAAGTTAAAATTTAGATATTCAAGAACTATACAAAAATATAAGTTGCAAATCTTCTCTTATTAATATGGTGAAAAAATACTTGTTAAAATATTGGTCAAAGATCATGTAGTTTGATTCTCAAAAAGCGCAACAGAACAAGTATTTTGGACGAAAGAAATAATTACAATGTAAAAATTGTTTGCATAATTAAGTCGTCTAAAACTAATTGCATGTAAGTCACAAGTGGAAAATAACGGGAGAAATGTTTTTTAAACCTTTACAAACTTTTTTTAGTTTTATGAACCTTTTATAAGAGATCTTAATTTTTTACACATAAGAGATCTGAAAATAACACCTAAGATATCTGAAAAAGTCATTTTCTTATATTCAAATTGTAAGAAGGCAAGAGATCTCATTGCCTCTAAAATAACTTGGAAGGTTGTGACAATATATGATAATTAATTAGAATTTCATATCGAGGAGTTTCACTGAGGAGATAAAGTGATTCCAAACAAAGGTAATTTTATTTTTAGGGCTCGAATTTAAAACCCCTACTTAAAAATAAAAATATATTTACTATCCCATCACAATTTTCAGTAATAGGTGAATTATAAGAAGCTTTGATTACTTTGCTTACTGTGGACTGAGGTCTTTATGGAAGGTAGTACAACAACAATAACAGTGTAATTTCATAAGTGGAGTTTGGAGAGGTACACAGACCTTACCCCTCTCTGTGTTGGATAGAGAGTTTGTTCCCGATAGACCCTCGGCTCAAAAGAAGTGAAATCAAAGAAGGATAGAAAGGAAAATAACGACAACAAAACAACAATATAAACAAAGCACTCAAAGTAACATGCATGTAGTGAAAATTGCGGAATAAGATACTATATATAGGTGAATACTAAGTAAGACTACTAAATAAGGAGAAAATGAGAAGAGGGGACTAGCTCCCACCTCCCCCTCAAAAAAGTACTTCAATACACTGCTACCTACTATCCTTCTACCCTAATCCTCAACATATAAACCTTCCTATCTAGGGTCATGTCGTAAGTTGAAGATGTGTCATGTCCTGTCAGATCACCTCCCCACCCCCCACCCCCCAATTCTTCTTTGACCTACCCCTACCTCTCCTAAAACCTGCAATCGCCAAACTCTATGTCACGACCCAACCCCGTAGGCCGTGACTAGTGCCCGAGCTGGACACTCGTACATACCCAATAACCAGAATCAGCATACAAATAACTTATACGTATACAAAGGCCAGACGTCGTTTCCAAAATGTCGCATGTACAGATATATATCACAGAAGCCAGTAAGGCAATCATAAAGCACAACGTCCCAAAATATATACAAACGCAAGCCGACAAGGCACACGAATGGGACCGCCCCAAACATAAATCATACGAACACAACCGAACAAAGAATATTCACAACCCACATATATGTCTACGACCTCTAAGAGTAACAACAATCATATGACGGGATAGGCCCCCGCCGTACCTCGAATAGGCATATGCATATACAACGGAAGAGTACGTACCAAAATATAGGCTCGGAACAAAGGAGCACTCCAAAGTAGCGAGAATAGGTGTCCTAAGCCGGCGGATCACCCAAAGTGGGCGTACGTACTCGGGGTACGAAATGAAACAAAAAGAAAAAGGGGTCAACACGGAATATGTACCGAGTATGCAAAAAGAAATACGAAGTAAAACGTAATCATAATCGAAACAAGAAGTACGATAAAATAAGTGCAATGTCCAATATCAAAATATTTACATTTGAAAACACAAATCATGCATGGGGCTCGGGGAACATGGTCGCCACCCCGTCATCGTTTGGCGCCATAACACATCATACTCCGAAGATTTCATATCTCCGTAACCCTCAAGATATCCCAAAACACATCATAACGCCATAACACATCTTAACACGTAATATATATAACCGGTACTATAGCGAGGGACTTGCGAACCATAACACATCATACTCCGGAATATAGCATAGTGCGCACGATAACATAACCGGCCCGGGACTCGGCGAAAGATATAACAACATGATGCACGAGCAGAGTCATGAGTAACCATATGCATAAAATCATCATTACAGACTCAACAAATAAGTAAGCAATCAATACTCGGGAGTCGGGATGATAGCCATTTTAAGTTCTTTCAAAAGTCGATAGAACCATACAAAGGAAAGTCTCGAGGCCTACGGACAAGTATCAAACCAATCCGAGCCCGCCTATGAAAGTTAGAGCCATTATACGCTATAGAATCTTCTACGAACGTATCGAAGCGATCCGAGCCCGTCTATGAAAGTTAGAGACATTATTCAACATAAAACTCTTTAGAAACAAAACTTTTTATGCAACCTTTGAAATCCAATCATACAAAAGACATAAAGACCGTAGCTCGACCATATTAAAAATGCGAAAGTCAAGAAGTGAATAAGGATTGTAGACATGCTCGGATCGTAAGAACAGAGTTACCCCGAGGCTCGTATCATAGCTTACCTACAACTAAGACATGCCAAAAGAAAGACAGGTTAGACTTTACATACCTCGTCCGCTTCCTAAGCTAATCCAAACTTAAGTCTCGGGCTCCCCAAGATCTACAACAACGTCATTAAATACCAAACATTAGCTATAGGTACTTAGGAATTCAATCCCAAGCTAGCACTTAATTCTCACGTAAATTGGGTAGAATTTTTCACTTGAATTCAACAACCCCGAGAATTCAACTCGGCCAAATCATCAACAACAATACCAACAACTATGTTTACAACATCAACAATCAATTCAAAACACATTCTAACGTTAGTAACTCTTTTCTACATAATTCAACAACATTCCATTTACATTCCATTAAACCACATACAATCAAGCCAATATTAATGCTCACGCGTTCAAGTACTAACCCGAGATCACTTAAACAAGATTCAAGAACGCTTCAAACAATCCACACAATAATCAAAACAGCCCAACCAAAACACCATTCCATCCGAAACCTCCCCAAACCCGAGAACAACAACAACAACACATTCCTCTCTCCCAAATTCATGAATTATACCAACAATCCACACGTTAACAATGTCATTCTCATAAATATAAAAGCTACATTAAAATCACATGAACTTCCAAAACAGCCCACAACAATTACAACTTCAACTTGAATCATTAAACTCTCATTATCAACATAGAATCCCCAACAACAACAACCAAAACACTAAATAAAATTAATTCATTCCTTGCCACACAACAACCCATATTCGGCCACCACCCCAACATACAAATTTCATGATTCTCATCCATTTCCACACACTACAACATGTACAAATAATTCATAACATATGAAAAGAATATTAAACCTTACCTTTTTCACTTAACTCCACAACTTGGCTAGGGTTGCAAATGGTATAAACGAATGGTTCGATGACTCCAACAACTACTCCACGTTAATAAGGACCTTCCAATTGGTTGAATTGCTAGAAGAAAATATTTTTTTGATCAAGATTTTTGGACCTCAATTTTGGCTTGCTATGGCCGAATAGCTTCTCCTCTTTTTCTCCAAGTTTCTACAAGTTTCTTAAGGGGTGAAGATGATGAATATGATTTATTAGTCATCTTTTAACTACATATATGATGCATCCATGTGGACCATGGCCCACCCCACCTTGGACGGCCACTTGGCCCTTTGGTTTCATGAATTAATAACTCTCCAATATTCACTTTTAACCCCAAATTTTCCTTAATATTCCATACCAATAAAATCATAAGCAACTTATGCCTTAAAACAAATAAAAGTCTCTACCTCGTATCCCGGAATAGTCTTGTCCTTAACTTATCATGGTGAGCTCGGATTGTCCCAATGTACAAAATACGGGATATAACATCCTCCCCCCCTTTGGAACATTCTTCCTCGAATGTTAAACTAGTCCTACGGGGTCTTAGAAGCATTTCGGGGGAGTTTCTTTGATAGCTATCACACACAATTCATTCATCAATCAACATAACCAATTAAGGAATTTAGATTACCTGTAGGCATCGGAAAGAAGTGGGGATACTTTTTCTTCATCTACTCTTCAGCTTCCCAGGTCATCTCCTCCCGGTTATTGTTCCGCCACAACACCTTAACGGAAGCCACATCTTTATTACGCAACCTTCTCACCTGACGATCCGGTATGGCTATAGGTCGCTCCTCGTAGGATAACTCCTCTGTCACACCGGATATCCTCTACGGGAAATATTCGGGAAGGGTCACCAATGCATTTGCGAAGCATAGACACGTGGAAAAATCGGATGACCGCTCCCAAATCGGGTAGGTCTAATTCATAGGCAACCTTGCCTATCTTACGGATCCGATAAGGCCCAATATATCTCGGACCGAGCTTTCCTTTCAGCCCAAACCTCATAACACCTTTCATGGGTGACACTTTCGTGAATACCCAATCGCCAACTGAACTCTAAGTGTCGACGTCGATGGTCCGCAGGACATGATTTCCGTCGTACTCGAGTCGCTAATAACCGTTTTCCGAATGAGTTTCACTTTATCAACGCCGTCGGATCATATCTGGGCCAATTAACTTAGTTTCGCCAACATCGAACCCGACCAATCGGTGACGCACTTCCGCCATAGCGAGCCTCATACTTGCGTGTTATTATCCGGATGCTAGAATGGTAGCCATTATTATAAGCAAACTCAACAAGTGGAAAATGATCTTCCTACCTACCGAAATCAATAACATGTGCCCGCAACATATATTCAAACGTCGACATAGTACGCTCGGCCGTCCGTCGACCGAGGGTGAAATGCGTACTAAGACTCACTTGTGTCCCAACCCTTCCCCGAAATGATCTCAGTTAGTCAGAATCGGGCACCTCGTCGGAGATAATAGATGTGGGAACTCCGTGAAGTCTTACTATCTCCTTAATATATAACCGGCATAGTCCTCACCGAATAAGTAGTCCGATCGGAAGAAAATGGTGATTTTATCGGCCTATCAACAATAACCCATATGGAGTCATACTTCCGTGGAGTGCGAGGTAAGCTTCGTAATGAAGTCCATATTAATTATTTCCCACTTCCCAAGTCGGAATCTCCATTTCCGTAACAATCCACCCGCACGATGTTCGATCTTAAGCATCGACAATTTGGGCAGAGCAACGAACTCTACTATGTCCCCTCTTCATACCATCCCACCCACAAGCATCCGAGGTCGTGGTACATCTTTGTCAATCCGGATGAACGAATAACGGGTATAATGTGCCTCGCCATAAGCGGCGTCGCCGCGGACACGACCTCGTGCACACATAATGCCCGCCTGTGTAGTAGTACTCCATCAGGTGTAATCTCGAACGGGGTCTTCTCCTTTTCAAGGGCTGCATCTCTGTACTGTGCCAGAACAGGGTCCTCATACTGACGTCGCTTTATCTCTTCCATAATAGAGGATTCAGCAATCTCTCGGACAGAAACCCCTGTGTCTCCAGAATCGGCCAGACGGACTCCAAGATTAGCTAGCTGATGAATGTCACGAACCATTTCTTTCTTTTCTGATGGCACGTCCGTCAAGCTACCCATAGACTTACGCCTGAGCGCATCTGCTACAACATTGGCTTTCCCAGGATGATATAAAATGTCAACATCATAGTCCCCGGAAGAACTCTAGCCACCTTCTCTGCCGCAAATTCAGCTCCTTCTGCTTAAAGATATACTGGAGGCTCTTGTGATCCGTATAAATATCAACATGAACGCCATATAGATAGTGTCTCCATATCTTCAAAGCATGAATTACCGCTGCTAGCTCCAGATCATGAGTAGGATAATTTCTTTCGTGCTTTCTGAGCTGCCGGGAGGCATAGGCTATAACTCTGCCATGCTGCATTAATACACAACCTAACCCAACACCGGAAGCATCACAATAAATGACATAACCATCTGGTCCCTCAGGAAGAGTCAGAACTGGAGCTGTAGTCAACTTCTCTTTCAACAATTGGACGCTTCGTTCACAAGCATCAGTCCACTGGAACTTAGCCGCCTCGTTAAAGGCGCTGAAATCGAAGCAAATTTCTCCACAAATCTCCTGTAATATCCTGCTAATCCCAAAAAACTACGTACCTCAGTTGGTGTCGTAGGTCTAGGCCAATTCTTTACGGCCTCAATCTTCTGTGTATCCACCCGGATGCCATCAGCTCTAATAATATGCCCCAAGAATGCTACCGAAGTCAACCAGAATTCACATTTAGAGAACTTAGCATATAATTTCTGGTGCTGGAGCACCCCAAGTACCGCCCTCAGATGATCTGCATGTTCCTCTTCTGACCGTGAATAAACCAGGATATCATCAATAAATACAATCACGAACATATCCAGGAACGGCTTGAATACTCGGTTCATCAGGTCCATAAACACTGCTGGAGCATTAGTCAGCCCAAAAGACATCACTCTGAACTCATAATGCCCATATCGGGTCCTGAATGCTGTCTTTGGAATATCTGCCTCTCTTACCCGCACCTGGTGGTAGCCTGACCGCAGGTCTATCTTCGAGAAACACCTAGCACCCTGCAACTGGTCAAACAAATCATCAATCCTGGGGAGGGGATATTTATTCTTTATGGTTACCTTATTCAGCTGCCTATAATCAATACACATCCGCAGCAACCCATCTTTCTTTCTCACGAACAATACTGGTGCTCCCCAAGGTGATGTGCTGGGCCTAATGAAGCCCTTTTCTAACAAATCCCTCAGCTGCTCCTTCAGTTCTTTCAGTTCTGCAGGTGCCATTCTGTAAGGAGGAATAGATATGGGCTGAGTATCTGGCAACACATCTATAGTGAACTCTATCTCCCGCTCAGGAGGAAGACCTGGAAGTTCATCTGGAAATACATCTGGAAATTCATTAACCACTGGGACTGACTGAAGAGTCGGTGCTTCTGCTTTCAAGTCATGTACACGAACCAGATGATAAATATAGCCCTTTCGAACCATCTTCCTTGCCTTGAGGTATGAAATAAACTTACCCCTCGGCGATGCTGTATTTTCTGTCCACTCTATAACTAGTTCTCCTGGGAATCAGAAGTGAACTACCTTCCGTTGACACCCAATTTTGTCCCTCCTTTATCCTAATTTATTTCTTCGGGCTTCTAATTTATTGACGAGTTAAGTATTTTATTTTCACTACTATTTCTACTACTATTAATATCATTATTTTCATTTTTTCACTATTACTAGCATCACTTTATCACAAATTTCAAAAAGGGTTCGTCGTCACTTTATTTCCGTTAAATTAATTATACTTTATCAAGTCCTTTATTTTCTACATATTAATCATAATTTATCATAATATATATTGTACTAGATATTAAGTTAGAAGCCCAAGAATAATTAAAATGAAGGAGGAATGACCACAAATTAAATTCACTACACAAACACAGCCCAATTTTTAATCGTCCAACTCAGTAGCCCATTTCAACAGCCCAAACGGTCCAGCCCAACAACAACACCCGACCCGGCCCATTTCCTTAAAACTCCTTCAACAGCTAAATTTCCCTACCCTAGCCGCACACTCCCTCTTTCTCACCCCTCTCTTTCCCCTTTCAACTAAGAATCAATTTTGCCTTAACGATAAGCGTATTTGGCTACCCCATTTTTCGGATTAAAGTTAAATCACGCTGCAACCACGCCTTTTGGTCCTTCTTCTTCCCTTTTCCATTTCAAGGACAGTCCAAACCTTTCTTAGCCATGGCGATTTTTGCCTACCATTTTCTATAAGTTTACTTCCCTCCCGTCTTGACGGGGTCAACACTGAAGACGAAGTGCTTTTTTTCGAAAAAATCAATTGAAACGAAACAGAGATTTGTTCAAAATTCAAACGGATATATCACTTCGAAACCCCGCCCAAATCGTTAACCCTAGCACTTTCTTCCACCTATAAAATGACTTTAAGTTCTCAGTCGAGGGGGAGTCAATTTTTTCGATATTTCCGACTGTTATTCAAAATCTTGGATTTGTTGAAATTGGGTTCTTTTCGAGTTTCAAAAAACAGAGCATTACATTACTCTAAAGATCTATACTCTCATACAATCAAATTTTGGGCTCTATCGAAGCACCTCTCGTTCGTCGCGTTCGAGTTCGAACACGGATTCGAGACCTTCGACGCCCGTTCACCGCACCACTAACAGGTAAAATCTAATGCATTTCGACTCGGTGTTCCGTTAGAATTCGTTGCTATAGAAAATCATGTTATGATGCCTTGTTATTATCATTTCACTCAAATGTGCTTCCTTGTCTTTGTTAGGTTGGTTTAGATATCAAAGATATCTTATGTTTGTTATTGTGTGATCTTGGTCCGCATGTGTTTGTATACTTTTATGTTTTAGATTAAATTCCAAGTATGGAGTCTCGTTTGTCATTCTTGTTTCGTCTAATTAGTTTAGCATGAATTTGTTTGGTTTCGGTGGGTCGGTAGGTATCGAGCACATTGCTTATTCTTAGGATTAGTTAGTTGGATGCTGATTTCGGTCTAATCGCTAGGATACACAACGAGCATGCATATTTGCGTTTCTTGAATCGTTTGGGTTGTATGTATGGACATATGAAATCTGTTAATTAGTAATCATATGTTGATATGACCCTATAGGGGTGGACTTGTACGCAACTAATCGTTTTCATCAAAATTGGGTCTTCGGGTAGTTGGAAGTTGTCTCTTAAGGGCATAATATGTTGTAAACGAATATTACTATGTTTAAGTGGAAATTTGTTTGATTAGATGGGGCACAATCCCGAATGTTGTTCATTTCGTTGTGACTTAGTATACGGTTGATTAAGTCGATTCGGTCCTATCTTTATTCAATCTTCTTTTTGTTTGTGTTCTTATTATGCCCTATCTGTTTGGAAAATTCGGTAGACGAAATCATGTTTTTACCCGTTGAAAGGATTCTCGTGTGTGCATCCTATGTTTGCTCTTGTTTTAGAATGAAGCAAGTGATTCCTTTGTCACCGAATGGCATTCATTTGGCAAAAGCACTTTAGATCAAATTAGTTGCATTTAACCACGTATCATGCCCGATTTGCTAGCATATTTGATATTAACTTGCCTTCCAACATGTTTAGTTTGCTTGCTTTAGTCATCGGACGTAAAGGTATTGTGTTACTTTTTTCAACTTAACCCGGTCTTGCTATGTTCTTGTCTCGATTTAAATTTAAACTTGAAATTTGGTTAAGTAGTAATGGTAGATGAATGTTAAACTATGAACATGATCCTATATGCTTAAATATCAGTAAAATCTGAGTTACCTAGATTGGTTTTGATGTCTTTGGAGTTGTTTGTTGAGAATATTCGGGTGATAGATGTTCGGATTCGGTCGTGTGTTAGTTAAAGCATGACTAAAAACAAGACTGCTCATTTCATCCGGATCATGCTAGCAGCGTCATTTTGGGTTAACATGAACACATTTTTTGCTCTTATCTGTGGAGAGTTTGTTGGTGCTTTCCTTTGTGAACTTGCCTATGTTTAAGATGTTGGCTGTTTGGGTCTTGTGTGTTAAATACTTGCCATGTTTAAGTCAGGCAATTGTAGCCCCGTATGAACATCCGGTCATATATGATTAAAGTTTCTTGAAGCATACAACCTGCTGGTTCCATCACATGCGAATACATTCTAATTTCATCTTTGTTTTGGGTAACTATCTGTCAAAGGGATTTAGAATCCAGCCCTGCTCGTTGTTTGTTGCATGTTCATGTGTGGTATTAAATGATTCACGAATCATTCATAATTTGCAAATCCCTGTTATTGCTATGAAGAGTCTGTACCTTAGCCTATTTTGTAGTTAGTTTTAGATGAAGCTCACTGCCACTGCCACGCAGATTCTATGCCTTAACGTATTTTGTAATTAATTTTGTAGTTTGTTCTGTCCGGAAAATTGAAACCGCCATTTATTTTAGGCCTACTGGTTCGGGTTTGCTTCCTTCTTTCTTCAAGTTTCTCTTTCTTGCACACTATAAAATTATATCATTGTTCTAATTCTTTTCTTTTTCTTTTCTTTTTCATGACATCCGGGGTTGCGAGGAGTCTCAAATGATACTCGATTCCGCCGCGAGATCGAACGATCTCATTGCTCCATTCCGTGTTCCCGGTCCACAGAATTCAGTTAAAAATGATTGAGAAAGGCTGTTGCGTTTTAGCATATCCCATGTGTTTGTTTAAGTTATGTTTGTAGACTATTATTTAGCTACTTTAGAATAATTAATTTAGTGGGGGTTTAACTTGGGACGTTAGTTCGCACAATAATGGAAACCTTTCTTTTTTAGTTCCGTTCGCGAAATGTTTTAGTATATCTACAAAAAAAAGAAAACGGATGGTAGCTTGAGATAATAAAATGTTTTTTTTTTGTATCTCACGAAGTGTTATTACTATATTTTTTTTTTTTATGGACATTATTTCTATACAACCATAGAAGCCGGTTAATGCATATTTTGAAAGAAAATTAGTGCTCAATGTTTTTGAAGTCTTCATTTTCGCTAAGTGCCCAAATTAATCAAGGAAGGTTTGTTCATAAAGTTATTTTTGCATTAGTTGTTTATCTATTTTATATAGCTATTCAACATATTTTTTTAAATTAATACTCCACCTTCGGAGTTATTTCAAATATTTATAAAACATTGCATAAACCCGTATTTTTTTTTCACTCATATGCAAAATTTATTATATTTTTCTATAAGTCTTATTTTAAATAGCACATTTTATTTAAAGCCTTAATAATATTTATAAGTATTATTTTTAAATAGTATCATCATATTTTCCTTTAAAACTTTAATAATATTCATAACCTATTTTCTTAAGATTTTAAGCACTATATGTAACCTAAATTAATTAACCTAAGTTTGGCCGGATAACCGTAGTTACGGATCCTAGAGGATGCCTAACCCCTTTCCTTTAGGATAATTAGAACCCTTACCTAGAATCACTAATTAAGTAGACCATTAACGGAGGTTTAGCTAGGCTTTACCTTAGTTAATAAAATAGGTGTCCTAATTCACCCTTTAATTAGTTAGGTGGCGACTCCTTGAAATAAAACAAATAGGAATCTCCAATACGTTGTACTCTAATTTTACCCAGTTAAAATGGGGTATAACACCTTCTTCTGACAGTCAACGTTAGCATAACAAGAAGCTAGCCAATCCATACCCATAATAACATCGAACTCAGTCATATCCGGCTGACAAATGCACGCTTTTAGTGCGGCGGCCATATATAATTACCGAGCAATCTCTATATACTTGCCTTGCGATGACGAATCTCCCTACGGGTGTAGCTACCTCAAACGGTTCTATCGGTTCGGTGTTTTTATCCCAATTCTACTAGCAACAAGGGGAGAAACATACGATAAAGTGGAGCCTGGATCTATCAATGCATATACATCTCGGGAGAAGGTCAATAATATACCTGTAACCACATTAGGTGACGCCACCTGATCCTGTCGGCTAGCCAAGGCATATATGCAGTTCGAAGGACCGCTAGAACTGGTCGCTTGCGCCACGGCCTCCTACCGCGGCTGTCGGTGTCGGCATACCCCGCCCGCAGGGCGCGCGCTGCAGGGCACGATGAACTCGCAACCGATCGAGGGCCGAGCCGCACCACCTCGAACTACCCCCCAAGCGGACAATCTCGCATAAGGTGGCCCTGACGGCCACAGAAAAAACAAGCACCCGTAGCACGATAACACTCTCCAGGGTGATGCCTCCCACAGTGAGAGCACCGAGGTATGGGTGGCCTCGGCCGACCGGACCTTCGTCCACCTCGCGAACTCGGGGCCACCGGAGCTCGACCCGGCCCTCGAATACCCCGCACTATCCGGCCCCCCCTCACCCCGTGAACTCGTGGGGTGTGCTCGTGCCGGGCCGGGAAGGGTATGCGCTGTCTTCGTCGAGGTCGCCTCGGCCGAGACTCTCCAGGATAACCGGTGATCTAGCTCGCCGTGGCCTGCCCCTCACATCTTGTCGGCCGACGTCCTCTGCGTCGATCCTCCGTCCCTTCGAGCATGTGCAGCCACTCGAGCAATATCCATCCCCGGGCCGGGAAGCCATCACCAAACGACTATCAACGGTAACGATCCGGCCCATCACGATCGACGCATCCCCATCGCTCATATCACTACCATAGTGGTGCGTATCAGCCACCTAGTCGAACTACAGGCTATGCTCTCGAACGCTCTCGCCCTCTCGTCTCAACCGCAGAATCAGAAACCCTAGCTCGCCGCGTCTGCGGGAGGCAGAAGTGGCCAAGAAAGGCCTCCGTAAACTCATCCCACACTGTCGGAGTGAGCACCGCTAGGACAACCTCCAGACCGGGTACCACTAGCATCTACATCATGCAAACGACATGAAGCCGGCCCGACGTACTCAGTCTCGGAAGCCTTAATTAACTGCGACGTACGCTGCATCTGCCGAATGAACTTCTGGGGGTCCTCCGCGGGCTTTGACCCGAAGAACTCTGGAGGATTACAAGTCAGGAAATCACGGGCCCTCAAACTATTATGTCTGTCTGCCTGATCACCTCCCAATCCATGCCTGCGAGCACCGCTTCCCCGCCACCATCCGGTCGACAGAATCGGACCGCATCTCTCATAGCCCCATCCCTCCGCCCCCAGCCGAGGAGCCGGAGGCTCGGCACCCGGGAACCCCGGGAGTCGGCGGTGAAGCCGCCTCTCGTCCGCAGCTCGCCGGCCGCCCTATGCTCTCCGATGGTGACGGCAGTGTAGCTCGCCGACCGAGCACAATCTCGGCGTTCCGGCCGGGGGCACAGCCCTAGTAACTCTCCGGCTCGGCTAGTCTCTCCCGTCGTCGTCGACTGCCCTTCCGGCGGTGTCGTTTCTCGGAGGCATCGACGAAAACATAACAATTCGTTAGGAGAAATCGCCCCGATAATACCGCTCATCGCACGATCTAAGATCAAGGAAAGATAACATCCTAAATGTCCCGTAGCTTTGTTTATAGACGTGGTGCACAACACACCGATAAACAAATGACTCTACTAGACACTGCCCGTAGACATTCCGAGGATGAACCGCTATGAGCACACTTTTGTCACGACCAACCCGTGGGTAGCCGTGACTAGTGCCCGAGCCGGGACACTCGTACATACCCAATAACCGGGAATCAACGCATAGAAATAACTTATACGTATACAAAGGCCAGACGTCGTTTCCAAAATGTCGCATGTACAAATATATATCACAGAAGCCAGTAAGGCTATCATAAAGCACAATGTCCCAAAATATATACAAACGCAAGCCGGCAAGGCTGCCACGGCGAATGGGACCGCCCAAAACATAAATCATACAAACACAACTGAACAGTAATATACACAACCCACATAGATGTCTACAGACCTCTAAGAAGAACAGCAGAATCATATGACGGGACAGGGCCCCGCCGTACCGAATAGGCATATGCGCTATACAACGAAGAGTCCGTACCAAAATATAGGCTCCGTTCGTACTCAAAATATAGGCTGGAACAAGGCAGCACTTCAAAGTGTTAATAGGTGTCTGTCGCTGATCCCAAAGCGGCATCCGTACGTGCGGGCATGAAACGTAGCCCTCGAAGAAAAGGGGTCGGCACGGAATATGTACCGAGTATGCAAAGCAAGAAATACGATGTAATCATAATCGAAATAAGTTAAGTACAAAATATAAGTGCAATGTCCGGTATACCAAAATATTTACATTTGAAAACACAAATCGTACATGGGCTTAGGAACATGGTCGCCACCCGTCCGTTGGCGCCTCATAACACATCATACTCTTAAGATTTCATATCTCCGTAGCCCTAAGATATCCCAAAACACATCATAACGCCATAACACCGGAATATATATTTTAACCCGCCCCTATAGCGAGGGACTCGGCGAACCATAACACATCATACTCCGAATATAGCATAGTGCGCACGATAACATAACCGGCCCGGACTCGGCGAAAGATATAACAACATGATGCACGAGCAGAGTCGTGAGTAACCATATGCATAAAATCATCATTACACACTCAACAAATAAGTAAGTAATCAATACTCGGGGGTCGGGATGATAGCTATTTTAAGTTCTTTCAAAAGTCGACAGAGCCATACAAAGGAAAGTCTCGGGGCCCACGGATAAGTATCAAACCAATCCGAGCCCGCCTATGAAAGTTAGAGCCATTATACGCTATAGAATCTTCTACGAACGTATCGAAGCGATCCGAGCCCGTCTATGAAAGTTAGAGACATTATTCAACATAAACCCTTTAGAAACAAAACTTTTTATGCAACCTTTGAAATCCAATCATACAAAAGACATAAAGACCGTAGCTCGACCATATTAAAAATGCGAAAGTCAAGAAGTGAATAAGGATCGTAGACATGCTCGGATCGTAAGAACAGAGTTACCCCGAGGCTCGTATCAAGCTTACCTACAACTAAGACATGCCAAAAGTTAAAGACATGTTAGACTTTACATACCTCGTCCGCTTCCTAAGCTAATCCAAACTTAAGTCTCGGCTCTCCCAAGATCTACAACAACGTCATTAAATACCAAACATTAGCTATAGGTACTTAGGAATTCAATCCCAAGCTAGCACTTAATTCTACGTAAATTGGGAGCATTTCCGTAAATTCAACAACCTCGAGAATTCAACTCGGCCAAATCATCAACAACAATACCAACAACTATGTTTACAACATCAACAATCAATTCAAAACGCATTCTAACGTTAGTAACTCTTTTCTACATAATTCAACAACATTCCATTCAACCACATACAATCAAGACAATATTAATGCTCACGCGTTCAAGTACTAACCCGAGATCACTTAAACAAGATTCAAGAACGCTTCAAACAATCAGCACAATAATCAAAACAACCCAACCAAAACACCATTCCATCCGAAACCTCCCCAAACCCGAGAACAACAACAACAACACATTCCTCTCTCCCAAATTCATGAATTACACTAACAATCCACACTTTAACAATGTCATTCTCATAAATATAAAAGCTACATTAAAAATCACGTGAACTTCCAAAACAGCCCAAAACAATTACAACTTCAACTTGAATCATTAAACTCTCATTATCAACATAGAATCCACAACAACAACAACCAAAACACTAAATAAAATTAATTCATTCCTTGCCATACACAACAACCCATATTCGGCCACCACCCCAACATACAAATTTCATGATTCTCATCCATTTCCACACACTACAACATGTACAAATCTTTCATAACATATGAAAAAGAAGATTAAACCTTACCTTTTCCACT
Source organism: Lycium ferocissimum (assembly GCF_029784015.1). NCBI lineage: Eukaryota > Viridiplantae > Streptophyta > Magnoliopsida > Solanales > Solanaceae > Lycium > Lycium ferocissimum. Next base: position 45,529,356 of record NC_081349.1, on the reverse strand, counting down.
TAACTCCACAACTTGGCTAGGGTTGCAAATGGTATAAACGAATGGTTCGATGACTCCGACAACTACTCCACGTTAATAAGGATCTTCCAACTGGTTGAATTGCTAGAAGAAAGTATTTTTTTGATCAAGATTTTTGGACCTCAAATTTGGCTTGTTATGGCCGAATAGCTCTCTCCTTTTTCTCCAAGTTTATACAAGTTTCTTAAGGGGTGAAGATGATGAATATGATTTATTAGTCATCTTTTAACTACATATATGATGCATCCATGTGGACCATGGCCCCCCACCTTGGACGGCCACTTGGCCCTTTGGTTTCATGAATTAATAACTCTCCAATATTCACTTTTAACCCCAAATTTTTCTTAATATTCCATACCAATAAAATCATAAGAAACTTGTGCCTTAAAACAAATAAAAGTCTCTACCTCGTATCCCGGAATAGTCTTGTCCTTGACTTATCACGGTGAGCTCGGATTGTCTCAATGTACAAAATACGGGATATAACACTCTACTTCTGTATAGGTGCCTTCGTGCATGTCCTCTTCACATACCCAAACCTTCTCATCCTCGCTTTCCTCATCTTGTCTGCCACGGAGGTCACTCCCACTTTGTCCTGTATAACTTCATTTTTAATCATGTCCCTCCTTGTATTCCCACACATCTATCTGAGCATCCTTATCTCTGCTACATTCATCTTCTGAACATGTGTATTTTTTACAGTTCGGCACTCTGCCTCATACAACAGTGTAGGTCTAATCACCACTTTGTGGAACTTTCTTTAAGCTAAGCCTTGGTGATAAATTCTTATCATACAGTAGCTTCGACGCGAACCTCCATTTCACCCACACTGCTCTAATATGATCAACGACATCTTCGTCAATCTCCCCATTTTCTTGGATTACAGGCCGAAAATACTTGAAACTTTCTCTCTTAGGTACGACTTGTGTATCGATCTTCACTTCCAGCTCAGTTTCATGCGCTATGTCACTGAACTTACACTTCATGTACTCCGTTTTAGTCCAATTTAATTTGAAACCTTTAAATTCTAGGAGGCGGGTAATACAACCGCTTACACCACCATAAAAAACTGTTATCTTCGCATATTCTTAACTAGAATTATTAAAGCAAAATTTGAAATAGTTAAATAGAAACTAAATTAGTAACGTTAAATTAATTCCGAGTGCTCACACTTGCATTGTGTGTCTTTAAGGAATTTAATCCTGTCACGGTTGCCCAAGATTTCAAATTAATTATATTCATCTTAGGATAGAATGAAATAAACTGTTTGATAATAGCGGCACTCAAATACTAGTGGTCAACTAACTCAACAACAGGCAATTCACACTTCACACTGACTTTTATCTTCGAAAACAAAGCAAAAGAAGAATTTGAATTTCATTGTCAAAATTTGAAGAAAAAAAAGGGAGTTCAGTTCCAAAATTTGAGGCAAGGCCTATGTATTTATAGCCAACGAATAGGTGAACCTGGTGTGTTTTTCGAAAAAATGATGGTGCCTTCAGAGGCGGAGCCAGAATTTGAAGCTTGTGGGTTCGAAATCTAATTCGCTTAAGTTACGGGGTTACTAAAGTAACAATTTATACATATTAAATGAATTTTTCAAGACAAATATAGAGTTTGAAACAAAGTTAATGGGTTCGACCGAACTCGAGAGCAGTATGCTGGCTCCGCCCCTGGGTGCCTTTACGAAGAAAGGCACGTGCCTTTTTGGAAAAGCCTGAAGCTTTTATGAAAAAAAAAGACACAAAAAATAAAACCTTCATTTTCCATTCACACCAAAAATAAAAACCCAACAAAACTTCCTAACAATGATATTTTCCAGTTTTAGATAAAGATGAGTAGGCCAAATGAGTGCTAAGTCCGCAATACTGTTTGAAACTATGCTGCCATCTTTTACCACAATCAGTTAATCAATCAGTAGTATGAGTTTTTGTTTTCTTCTGGTTCTTTGGTCCTTTAGATGGGTCTTTTAAGGTCATTTTGAATAGGGTACGTATTTCCTCGAGTCCGGAACCTAAATGACCCCCAAAATAAAAGAAGATCAAATGAACCAAAATACCCCAAAAAGAAAGGTGATACCAAATTACCCTTAACGCAACAATATATCCGACCCCAACTCTCTTCTTCCTCACTGGTCCCCATTTGAATACTTGATTGAAAACGCCATTGAAGGCGAAAAGTGTCATGCCCCAAACCCGATCCTGGACATAACAGGCATTCGATGCGATGAACAATACCGGAAGCACCTTATTTAATTAGTGAATTTTTAATCCATCTTATTAAACAAACTATCTTAATAAATGTAAAATGGGTCATTTATAATTGAAAGAAAGCATAATCATACTTAGAGATAATTTAGCGGAAGTCTAATCAAAATACTTAGTTGTAAAACGTGTCAAAATGCCTCAACGAGTCATACGAGACTCCAACACACTACCCACAATCTGACAACTATCTATGGAGCTTCTAAGGTAATAAGTAAATGTCTAACTCATCGGGACACAACCCAGAAAATTGAAATAAATAAGTAATGATAGAATGGTGCCCAGATAATCGGGTGGACTCACCAAATAGTCTCAAAAGCAGCAAGTTCTCCTAAGTCATAGGCGTATGACGAACCTGTTCCTCAATGTTACCTAACATACCATAAAAAACAACAATGGTATGCCTGAGTCTTGGATATTCAGTTAGTGTCTCCGGGACAATAATTAATAGCAAAATATATGAGTAATAAGTATAATTGAAACAGTATTGAGAAACAGTTCATAACACATGATAACATCTCACGAATATCTAGTATAAGCTAATGATAAAGTAGTAATCACTTTGAATGAGTAAGTCATTCTCGTTAGCTTCTGCTCTTCCAAAATAGTTCGAAATCTAGAAATATAACAGTTCATCAAACTCAAAGAAACCATTAAGAGAGAAGTAAATCACTTTTAATCCATTATGCCATTTATCAAGATTAAGTCTTTCATTTTTGAACTTAAGATCATCATAAAATCACTCACAATCAACCACAATCATGCCAATACAGGCCACATTAATAACACAAAGGACGACCACTTAAGGTTCACTAAATAACATAGAAGCACCACATTGGGGTTGATTACCCTCGATGGCTATCCTTCCTCCCGAATAGGTAGGCAAAACCACATCAGGATTATGAACCCTTGATGGTCACTCTTCCTCCCGAATGGCTAGGCAAGGACCACACCGGGGCTATTGACCCTCGATGGCCACTCTTCCTCTCGAATTGCTAGGAAAACCCCACTAGGATCCATAGTGACCACCCTTCCTCCCGAGTAGCTAGGCCAAACACAAACAATAGGAATCATGGGCATATTGGTAGAATCACAAATCATGGCATGGAAGTCGAATCTCACATCATGTTATGGAAGCCGAATCTCAAATCACAACATGATAGAGAAATTGTTCATGATGAATTATGTTCATCATCCCGTTAATAGGGTATATCAAGTCATTAACTGATTTAGAAATCAAGTTCAAATCATTATTCAATTTCAATTCAACAAAACCCGTTCATAGGGCAAACCACATGAAATATCCAAGCTTTCTGAAATCAAGTTTAAGTATCTCTTATGGGGTCATCCATATTCAAAGATTAAAACTTTATATTTCAATTCCAATAATCCTTCAAAAAGGGAAAATCATGTATGTATATATAAAATATAATACACATAAAGGTTTAATGCGGGCTTGTCCCTCAAGCAGACAAACCTTGCCAAAGAATCGATTTCAACGTTTGACAAAAAAAATTATGTTCGAAAAATAGACATACTTCAAAAGAAGATTTTCAAACGGGACATACAAATCACCTTTATAGTCAAAAAAGATTTTTAAAAGAGACATACTTCAAAAGAAGGTTTTCAAAAGAGACATACCTCAAATCCCACTAAAACGGTACCAACAGAATTTTCAAGGTTCCACAATCACTCTACAATAGATTTAGACGATAAAGATTAGAACTTTAATCGCTTCTATGAGTTTTCCTTCAATTTCGGAAACTAGGGCTTTTTCTAATCTTTAAATCTTGTTCTTGAATCCCTCATGAATCACCCATGGATTATTATTGCTTCCAATACCCTACACTAGTCCAAATCCTCTAAATAATTTAAGTATCAAAGAACAGCTTTAAGAAGTTTCCCAAAGTCTCCTTCAATTTCTCTTTCTTTGGTTTTCAAGAACCTATCGTTTGAAGGATGAACTAGCATTAATTTGACATTAGATTGATGTTGTAATGATGGGAATAGGGGAGTGGAAGAGTCTCCCATATTTCATAACTACCGAGACGTGGAGGATTTTCATCCGTAGCATGTGTGTACGGTTTGTGACATTGGCCATTGCATTGCATACACTCCCATTCATGTGCCTTTGCATTTACATCACTGTGATTTCCTTATTATCCATTCCTTGGTTGTGTAATGCTCATTAAAGGTTTGTTAATTTACATGGTAGGATTCTTGGTAAGGAGGACTTATAATGAGGATTAAAAATATGACTTTAGGATATGAATTGAACATAGCAAGACCTTTCTATTTATATGAGTTTGGACAGGTTATGCGTGCATGAGTCTGTATTTAGAAACTAATGGACTGAGGATTAGAAGGTTGTATCTAGGCCCATGATCTGAGATGATTGCAATATTGTAACTAATTGTTGTGGATCGTTATCTGAGCATGCCTATTCTTGCGTTTGATTGCCTACATTCTTATCTGTTGACTTCTATATGTAATGTATGTTTTCCTAATCGTTGTCGGCCTGTGATTCTTACCAGTACATGTGTCGTACTAATACTACTCTTTCTACACTCTATTTGGGGTGTGGAGTTGTTACAGGTTGTGTTCGAGATTTCATTAGCTTGTGAAGATCTCACGGTGTCCACTCCAAAGCTTTTTGTTAACTTTCATTCTAAAATAAAGTTTGTACTTAGATTTTATTGTACTTCGTTTGAGTTGCAAATCTTAGATGCTCTTGTACGAGTCTAGACCCGATTTTGGAAAATGGCTAGTTATTTAATATTCTTATTTTGGTGCAATTGGGAAATTGTTGGGAAGGGTTCGCCTACAAGGTGGGATTGGGTAGGTGCTCGCACGATCCGTGTTTTGGGTCGTGAGAAGTTGGTATCAGAGCCTTAGTTTACAGGTCTCACAAGTACAAGAACAATGTCTAGTAGAGTCTGTAGAGTCTCGTGAATAGTACATAAGCGTCTGTACCCATCCGCGAGAGGCTATAGGGCATTTAGGAAACTTCTATTCTTTCACTCTTATCGTGCTACTTTGTTCAAATTGGTATTTGATTGTATCCAATTGGTATCTAGTCGATTTCAATTGGTATCTAGTCGATTCCAATTGGTATCTAGTTATATTGTGTTTTTGGAGTGATAAGGAAGGACCGTCGACCCAAAGCCGAGATTCGTCCTAGTGACCGTGCCTGCGGGACATAGTCGGCAAATGTGGGGCCGCCGTTGCGGAATTCTATCCACCGAAGCGGACCCTAGAAGATTCCTGTCCGCTTTCGCAAAGAGTTGCACGCCAAAGCGCATTCTCCCTGGCATATACCCGATCGTGCCAGCGAAACCACTGGGCATAAACCAGTAAGGTTCTGTCCAGAATTCCAGAAACCTATCCAACATCAATATTCAGAAAAGCAGTGCATTCAAACCAGAATCTCAGCATATAAACCAAGCCCGGCAAGGGCACAATTCCATCTTTCAAGCAAAGCAAATATTCGAATATTCTACCAACCAAAACAAAAGCCAAAGATAGAAAAACAAGGGATCCCAACTATTCAAAACATCCAATAAATGAAACCAAGGTAAATTTCTGAAATAACGGCCCAACAACGGCTAAACCATTTACTAAAGGAGAACCGCTACTTCTGCCTCGTCACCCTCCTCATCTGAGCTGCTGTCACCACCACCACCCTTGGGCTCAGTCAGAAAACAGTACCATTCATCATCGTCCTCTTCCTCGATCGGAAGCTTTGACTTCGGGTACATTATTTTGAACATCCCCTTGAAACACATCCACACCTTTAGCAGCGACTTACCCCTTGATTTACTCTTTTTTCTCTCTGCGTCAAAGTCCCGACGAAGCTTATCGTGAGCCTTAACTATGGAGTTGTAGGCTGTCTCAAGGGTGCTAACTGAAGTCTTCAGCCCCTTATGTGTCCCTAGGTACTCCTTCATCTCCTCATGAGAAAAATAGCCAGCACCAGTGCCTGATGTACCGGCCTCAGTGGAAGGTCTGTGAAGCCCGAAAATCAGCCCCTTGATATCATCCATCTGAGAGCTTAGAAACTCGCAGGCCCCTGCGGCTACGAGGGTACAGCGTCACTCTCATCCTCTCTAAGGCTCACCTCAATTTTTCTCTTCTTACTCTGAATCGCGTTACCCGCTCTCTTTACCCTCAAGAGGTTGAAGGCAACGTCAGAATCGATCTACTAGTCAGTATATCTCACAGGAACCTTTGCCTTCTTGCATAAAGCGGTAATTAGAGAGGGAAACATCAGACTCGAACCTGGTTATTCCATATAGTCCCTTCACTCTTGAACCACGTGATAACCCATATTCACGAGGATGTTGTCCAAGATAGAGGCTATCATAAGAGCACGAACAAAGGTGACATCGATATGGTTACTCGAAGTACATACCCGAAGAGTGATGATGTTCTGCCACCTCTTGGCCTCAGCAGTGAAGTGGTTGTTCTTAATCCCCGACTTCTTGTTGGCCCAGTCGATATGCCCCCTATCCCTCTCCGCAACTAGCTTTGAGACTAACCAAGCCCCATTACCACAAATATCTTTCTATTGTATAGCACTCACGGAATGGTCGGTCAGGTTGTAGTAGGCATTTATCACCTCCGCACCAATCTTTACCATTGTGCCTTGAATCATGATTTCTGGGTCCGGATCGGTCAACTTCACCATCTCAAGGTTGGCATAAAATTCCTTTACCCATCCCTCATTAGCTTGGCATGGCTCACCAATAAAGCAATTCTAGCCAATCCTGTGTAGCCGCTCAAGGAACTCGGGGGCACGATGCTCCACCTTATTCATATTGAGTCCTCTGTTATATCCCGTATTTCGTACATCGGGACAATCCGAGTTAACCATGATAAGTTAAGGACAAGACTATTCCGGGAGGCGAAGTAGAGACTTTTAACTACGACTTTATTTTAAGACATAAGTTACTTATGATTTTAATGGCATGGAATATTAAGGAAAAATTTGGGGCTAAAAGTGAATTATGGAAAGTTAGATGTTTCATGAAATATGGGGCCAAAAGTGAAGTTTGGGAGACTTAAAAATTCATGGAAAAAAAAAGACCATGTTGCCGTGCACATGACTTGTGGGCCATGGGCCACATGGTTGTTTAATATAAGCTTATGGAGGGTGACTAATTAATCATCCTCCACACTTAAGAAAATTGGAGAAATTTCAAGAAACATGGAGAAAAGAAAGAAGGAGACATTCGGCCATGCTTGGCCGAAATCCATGTCCAAGAAATGATCAACAAAAAATTATTTTCTTCTTGTTTTCCTACCAATTGAAAGGCCCTCGTTAACATGGAGTAGTTGGTAGAGCAAGCAAAGCGCTCGTTTTTACGGAATATAGTTCTAGCCGAGGGAGCACTAGGTGGAAAAAGGTATGGTTCAATCTTATTTTTCATGTCTTATGGATGATGTTGTACATGTTGTAGTATGTAGAAACGAATGAAAATCATGAAATTGGGGTATTGTTGTTGTGGTAGTGAATGTGCCATGTGTTGTAGGAATGATGAATTAATGTTATTTAGTATTTTGGTTGTTGTTGTTATGTATTCTATGATGAGAATGGAGGTTCAATGACTTAAGTGGAAGTTGGGCCGTGTATTGCATTGTAGCCGTGGGTATGTGATGTTATGTAGAAGTGAAGAACTAAATTTATTTAGTATGTTTGGATTGTTGTGTTGTGGATTCTATAGTGCTAATGAAAGTTTAATGGTTCAAAGTGAAGTTATAGTGGTTTGCGACTTTTATGGAATTTTATATAGTTTCTTGAATTTATGAAGTAATGGATTATTAATGTAGTTCATGAATGCGGAAGAAAGGAAATGAGTTGTGTTGTTTTCTTGAACTTGCGAGCGTTGATGTTAGCTTGAAGGTATGTAATTGAGTTGAACGTAATTGAACGGCGTCGAATTATGTAGAAAGGAGTTATAAATGTTAGAAAGCATTTGAAATCAATTATTGATGTCATTTATATGGTTGTTGGTATTGTTGTTGATAATTTGGCCGAGTTAAATTCTCGGGGTGGTTGAAGTTATAGGGGAAATCTTTATGAAATTTTTGTAGACAAAGTGTTAATTTGGAATTGGATTCTTAAGTGTTGTGTCTAATGGTTGATACCTAATGACATTATTGTAGATCGTGAGAAGTCGAGACATAAGTTCGGATTAGCTTAGGAGGCGGCTAAGGTATGTAAAGCCCATCCCTTCTTTCTTTTGGCATGTCGTAGTTGAAAAGTAAGTTATGACACGCATCCCGAGGTAGCTCTATTCTTGCGGTCCGAGCATGTTTATGGTCCTTATTTGTTTCTTGATATTCGTATTCTTAATGTAGTCAAATTATGGTCTTTATGTTCTTCGCATGACTAAATTTCAAAAGTTGCATAAAAGTTTTGCTTTCAAAAAGAGTTTTGTTCCTAAACGATTCCGAAACTACGAACGTAGAACTTTCGCGAGAAAGGCTCGGATCGCTTCGATTTGTTCGTAGAAAGTTCTAAAGTGAATAATGTTCGTGACCTTTCGAGGCGGACTCGGATTGGTTTGGCATATGACTATGATCCCTATGGTTTGTTAATACGTCTATGATATATGCTATGTTTCCGAGTCGTCCGAAAGATTTTTGATATGACTATGGTCCCGATTTCCAAATGACGATTCGTTTAGATTACTTCATTGAGTCTCTGAAGAGGATTTATGTGCATATGGTTTGTCACTACTCTGCTTGTGCCAGCCTCAATGTATCTTTCACGAGTCCGGGCCGGAGCACGTATTCGTGCACACATTCCTTTGCATTGTTCCCGAGTCCCTCACTAGAGGGCCGGGTACGGTACATGAAGATATGATTATTCACCGAGTCCCGAAAGGAGTGGGTACGGTATATGATGATATGATGATGTGATGAGATGGGGATGGCGGTCGGGATGGCATCCGAGTCCACGCCCCAAGCGGGGCGGGACACGCTATTCACCGAGTCCCTCGCTGGGGCGGGTACGGTATATGTATATATGCGTGATGATGATATGATTTTACTTACCGCGTCCCTCGTCAGAGGGCCGGGGCACGTTATATGTATATGAATATGATGATTTTACCTACCGAGACCCTCACTAGAGGGCCGGGACACGCTATATGTATACATGATGATTATATGATTTTGATATGCATGATAAATATTTTCGAAGGCAAGTCCTATGATTTTCTGTACTCTTTACTTCAGTACGATCCGCTTCTTGTATTTCATGCTTTGCGTACTCGGTACATATTCCGTGCACCGACCCCTTTCTTCGGGCGCGTTTCATGCGCGCGAGTACACACGAGGTGAGCCGAAGGTACTAGTAGAAAACGTTCGGCGGGATTGGCGAGCTCCATTTTCTCGAGTCTTTGCGAGTCGGGCATCATGTTATGGTATACGGAGTTCGGTAGAGACTTTGCGACGAGTGTCGTAGGTATAAGACGTCAGTTATGTAAGCGGCTATGTAAGCTGGTGTATTATTATGCATTGTATTATAAGTTTCACATGTTACAGATTTTATTTGATTCGAGAAAGGAAAAAAAAAAAAAGGCATATTGTTCTTCGAAAAACTTTCATTATGCATTTGTGTCATGATTTGAGGGCTAGCATGATTATGAGTATTACGAGAGTCAGCGGGTTCGCTCGGCCCTAAATAAGGGTCGGGTGCCCATCACACCTTAACAGAGATTAGGGTGTGACAAATTGGTATCAGAGCGGTTCATCCTAGGGGTTGTACGCAAAGTCGTGTCCGATGAGAGTCACATTTATGGTGTGAAGCGCGCCACATTTATAAACAGGACGCTACGGGGCATCTAGGATGGTTAATCTTCTTTGACATCTTAGATCGTGCCGTAGAACCAAGTTATAGGAAATGAGATTTCCGACACTGATCTTTGATTTCAGCAGAAGAATGGCATCGACAGAAGAAAGTGATTAGCGATATTAGAAGTTACAAAACACACAGGTAAGCAAAGGCATGAAAGGTATATGTCGGGTAAGGTATTGAAGTACGATCGAAATGTAAAGTTGAACACTAAAAAGGAAGGTAAACAAGAAGGTGTAACAGATGTCGATTGAGTTGGGCATACGAGGTATGTTCATCATTTTCGTACTGTTGTTGATATTGGAAGCCCTGTGAGGCTGTGATATGATATGATATGCATATATGTATGTTGGCCATTTTGCGAGGCTTGTTAGTATTTCTGCGTGCGAGGTTTGAGATAGTAAGAAATGTAGAGGAAACTCTGTCGAAATTTTCCCGAGAAATAAAGAGAGAGAGAGATATAGGTTTGTAATACGACTTGAAAGGTCGTGCGATAGTAATGGGGAGATATGGCTAAGCTACGAGTATGGTCGACATCGAAAAAAAAGTTAAGTACGAAATTGAGGATAAGAATAATTAGAAGGTCGATATCGATATGACAAAAGAAATTGGAAAGAGCTTGTGATGCTAAGAGATAATTTAGAAAAGGTGGCAAACCTTGATAGAGAGTTATTTAAGGTACAGAAGCTGGATTGATAAGCGGGGATGAATTATGACGAGCTTATGATTAAAAAAGTAATAGTATGATTAAGACAAGGGTACGGAGGGAAAAGAAGTGTGACGGGTATGAGTGTGTTGATAGGACGACTGTGAGATATTAAGGATAAGTTTGACCGAAGGGTGAGAAGTTAGGAAGTGTTACACTATGGGATCGAATACGAACGGGACATAATAAGGATTGTTACGAAAATGAGTAAAGCCTGGTGAGAGAAAGTGGCCAAAGCTATGATGTGATCTATGTAGCTAGAGTGTAAAGGTAAGTGTGAAATGGAAAAGCGAGCTATAGAACGAATAAGGAAGGCTTATTAAGTTTTGTATGGGAAGTTAGAATAGAGGGCATATGGTCACGGAAATGACGGCGAATGTAAGAAAAGAAAGGGAAATTGGAAGAAGGAAATAAGAAGAAAGCGAGATAACGATGTAGTAATAGGTCATGACATGTGTAGCCAAGGATACGAGTACTATAAGTGACGGACGCGTGAAAGACCGGTTACGGAGAGGATGAGGAACGAGGTAAAAGGAGAGCGAAATCCAAAGGCCGATAACCAAGTATTTATAAGTAACGGCGATCAGGTGTGTTCATCACCATTGGGAACACAAAAGTCTAAGACGGAAGATAGTTGTGCCAACGGGTGAAAAGTGAATATTTAGGATTGAAAGAGGGCTAAAATAGTAATTATGTTATGGGAGCGTTCGGAAATGCGGTAAGACTTCAATTTACTCGGATTATGCGATGGAGGTCGTGCGGTGAGGTGGACGCGATCATACTAGTATTAAGGTATCGTATTTCGCCGGGGAGTTCCAAGGTTAAGCGTCTTTGGGGTGAGAGAAATTTCGGGATGGGTGACCCGCAGGAAGTTTACTAAAAATCCTATAAAGTCACCCACGGGAGAGCCAAATGGGGAAGCTAGAGTAGTCTAAGGAAACTAGATATATAGAGTGGGCGGAAACCTTAAGAGGTCGCGCGGTCGGCGGACTAAATCGGTGAAGAGAAAGAAGGTGCGTTACAATATTTGTAGAATTAGGGTGAGTTTGAATAGCGTTTGGGAATGTTTTGTAAGCAAGATAGTAGTAATTATGTTTATATAGGTATGCATATGATATCCCGTATATGGCTATATCGGCGGATATGTGTATTCGAGCGGTCAACGCGGTACATGGAAGGCATAAATCGGACGGGGTCACGCGGTTCAAGTGAAAAGAAAAATGAATGGCCTGAAATGTTACGGGGCAAGCTGATGCAATTTTCGCTACGGAGTTAAGCTTGGAAGTACTAACACAATGATACTTGGAAAAGAAAGAAAGTGCCGCCTAATTAAGATTGGGAAATGCGGACACGGGGCAAAAAATATAATCGACGATAACATAAGTACGCCCCTAAATGGGGGGGAAGCGGGTGCGAGAAATGCAAGTGCCGGATAGAGACAATCAACACTACAAAATAATGGATACGGATATCGGGCTACGGTAGGATTCCTTGCAAGACAAGTTAGTAAGATCCAAAAGCTAGAAAAAGGGTAGAAGCTAGGATGGTAATTGAGATAGTCTTGAGAATTAATTGTAGAGATCTTGAATGATATGACATCGGAAAGTGGAGGCTTAAAGGAGAATACGACAAGGAAAGCGATAACGAGTAACTGCGAGGCATTGTGAAAGGTAACCTTTGCGGTGCTAGATTAAAGGTTAAGACGTGGGCAATAAGGTAGTTCGCTAATAATACTGTGACTATGAACCGTAAGGGGAGAAAGGGAAAATAATGATGGAAAAACTCCTATAGTAAGGAGTGAGAGCATCAAAGGAATGAGTAAAGGAAGGGAGAAGAGGGTGACCGGATAGGCTACAATCGAATGTTAGGATGGAAGGGATGTGTAGAATAGAGTGAACCAAGAGAAAGGAAGATTGTGACTGAGAATGAGTGTACTCTATACAAAGGGTACAAGAATAGTTATGCAACCTACGAATATTTGCATGTTAAGAATGAGACCAAGCGAATATCTAATGAGAAAGAAGTTTGGATTCGGTAATAACGATACGGTGATCATATTACGGGTGCATTAAGGAAAGATATAAAGAAGGTTTGAGCTAAACTACCGAGATAGAAGTAGTGCGAGGATGAACGGGACAGCTTTATGGTTGAACGATCTATTCGATGGGTTGTAAGAGCAAAGAGGCGGAGACAAAGTAAAACATAAGGATTAGTAAAGCCACGCTAAGGTATTTTTGGGCTAACTTGAGTACCTTCGCATATTTTTGTAAAGATTGACGTAATGTGTGACCGGAAGGTTACGGGCAAGATACGAGCAAAGGGACGGTAGCGAGTTCGAATTAAAGATAAAGGAATGATACGAGACAATGTGGTTGAGTGATACAAAGCGAGTAAAGGAGGATTATAAGATGATTTAAGCAAGATGGTCGAAACTAATTTGGTTACTAAGAGGGTGAATTTATACGTCGAATTTTTTTCGGGGTATATTGGCGATGATAGTTAAAGCGAGGGGACGACTATTAGCAACTCGGAACGACGAGAAACCATATGACAACAATCGGTGTCGACACTTAGAATCTCGGATTGGCGAGTGGGTATGCTTAAAGATATCCTTCGTGAAAGGTGTAATAAGATTCGACAAGGAGGGAAGTTTAACTCGAGATATATATTGGACCTTATTACAATGTTCGCGAGGTAAGGAGGTTGCGTACTAAAGACGTGGCTTTGGTTAAGATATTGTGGCGGAATAATAACGGGGAAGGAGATGACTTGAGAAGCTGAAGAGAAAATGAAGGAGAAATGTAATCAGTAGATGGGACTGCATACTATAGTAATAAAGGAACCCCCCCCCCCCCGAGATCCTTATGAGACTTTATGAGATTAGTTGAACATTCGAGGACGAATGTTCTAAAGGGGAGGAAAGGATGTTATATCCGTATTTCGTACATCGGGACAATCGAGTTAACCATGATAAGTTAAGAACAAGACTATTCCGGGAGGCGAAGTAGAGACTTTTAACTACGACTTTGTTTTAAGACATAAGTTGCTTATGATTTTAATGGCATGGAATATTAAGAAAAAATTTGGGGCTAAAAGTGAATTATGAAAAGTTAGATATTTCATGAAATATAGGGCCAAAAGTGAAGTTTGGGAGACTTAAAAATTCATGAAAAAAAAAAGACCATGTGGCCATGCACATGACTTGTGGGCCATGGGCCACATGGTTGTTTAATATAAGCTTATGGAGGGTGACTAATTAATCATCCTCCACACTTAAGAAAATTGGAGAAATTTCAAGAAACGTGGAGAAAAGAAAGAAGGAGACATTCGGCCATGCTTGGCCGAAATCCATGTCCAAGAAATGATCAACAAAAAATTATTTTCTTCTTATTTTCCTACCAATTGAAAGGCCCTCGTTAACGTGGAGTAGTTGGTAGAGCAAGCAAAGCACTCGTTTTTGCGGAATATAGTTCTAGCCGAGGGAGCACTAGGTGAAAAAAGGTATGGTTCAATCTTATTTTTCATGTCTTATGGATGATCTGTACATGTTGTAGTATGTAGAAACGAATGAAAATCATGAAATTGGGGTGGTGTTGTTGTGGTAGTGAATGTGCCGTATGTTGTAGGAATGATGAATTAATGTTATTTAGTATTTTGGTTGTTGTTGTTATGTATTCTATGATGAGAATGGAGGTTCAATGACTTAAGTGGAAGTTGGGCCGTGTATTGCATTGTAGCTAGTGGGTATGTGATGTTATGTAGAAGTGAAGAACTAAATTTATTTAGTATGTTTGGATTGTTGTGTTGTGGATTCTATAGTGTTAATGAAAGTTTAATGGTTCAAAGTGAAGTTATAGTGGTTTGCGGCTTTTATGGAATTTTATATAGTTTCTTGAATTTATGAAGTAATGGATTATTAATGTAGTTCATGAATGCGGAAGGAAGGAAATGAGTTGTGTTGTTTTCTTGAACTTGCGAGCGTTGATGTTAGCTTGAAGGTATGTAATTGAGTTGAACGTAATTGAACGTCGTCGAATTATGTAGAAAGGAGTTATTAATGTTAGAAAGCATTTGAAATCAATTATTGATGTCGTTTATATGGTTGTTGGTATTGTTGTTGATAATTTGGCCGAGTTGAATTCTCGGGGTGGTTGAAGTTATAGGGGAAATGCTGCCGAAATTTTTGTAGACAAAGTGTTAATTTGGAATTGGATTCTTAAGTGTTGTGGCTAATGGTTGATACCTAATGACATTATTGTAGATCGTGAGAAGTCGAGACGTAAGTTCGGATTAGCTTAGGAGGCGGCTAAGGTATGTAAAGCTCATCCCTTCTTTCTTTTGGCATGTCGTAGTTGAAAAGTAAGTTATGACACGCATCCCGAGGTAACTCTATTCTTGCGGTCCGAGCATGTTTATGGTCCTTATTTGTTTCTTGATATTCGTATTCTTAATGTAGTCAAATTATGGTCTTTATGTTCTTCGCATGACTAAATTTCAAAAGTTGCGCCAAAGTTTTGCTTTCAAAAAGAGTTTTGTTCCTAAACGATTCCGAAACTACGAACGTACGTAACTTTCCATGAAGGCTCGGATCGCCGATTTGTTCGTAGAAAGTTCTAAAGTGAATAATGTTCGTGACCTTCGAGGCGGACTCGGATTGGTTTGGCATATGACTATGATCCCTATGGTTTTGTTAATACGTCTATGATATATGCTATGTTTAAGTAACGTCCCGAAAGATTTTTGATATGACTATGGTCCCGATTTCCAAATGACGATTCGTTTAGATTACTTCGTTGAGTCTGCGAAAAGTATTTATGTGCATATGGTTTGTCTGTCACTACTGCTCGTGCCGGCCCTCGTGTATCTTTCACCGAGTCCCGAGCCGGGTACGTATTCGTGCACATTCCTTTGCATTGTTCGCCGAGTCCTTCACTAGAGGGCCGGGTACGGTACATGAAGATATGATTATTCACCGAGTCCCGAAAGGGCCGGGTACGGTATATGATGATATGATGATGTGATGAGATGGGGATGGCGGTCAGGATGGCATACCGAGTCCCTTGCTAGCGGGGCCGGGACACGCTATTCACCGAGTCCCTCACTAGAGGGCCGGGTACGGTATATGTATATATATATATATATATATATATATATATATGTATATGCATGCATGATGATGATATGATTTTACTTACGCGTCCCTCGTCAGAGGGCACAGGGCACGTTATATATATATGAATATGATGATTTTACCTCACCGAGACCCTCACTGAGGGCGGACACGCTATATGTATACATGATGATTATATGATTTTGATATGCATGATAAATATTTTCGAGGCAAGTCCTATGATTTTCGTACTTTGCTTTACTTTTACGATCCCATTTCTTGTATTTCATGCTTTGCATACTCGGTACATATTCGTGCGGCCCCGCTTTAGGGGGGAAATTTAACGTTTAAATGCGCGCGGTACACCCGAGGGTGAGCGAAGGTACTAGTAGAAGACGTTCCAGCGGGATTGGCGAGCTCCATTTTCTCCGGAGTGCTGCCGAGTCAGGGCATCATGTTATGGTATCTGGAGTTCTATTAGAGACTTTGCAGACAGTGTCGTAGGTATAAGACGTTAGTTATGTAAGCGGCTATGTAAGCCGGTGTATTATTATGCATTGTATTATAAGTTTCACATGTTATAGATTTTATTTGATTCGAGAAAGGAAAAAAAAAAGGCATATTGTTCTTCGAAAAACTTTCATTATGCATTTGTGTCATGATTTGAGGGCCAGCATGAGTATGAGTATTAGGAGAGTCAGCGGGTTCGCTCGGCCCTAAATAAGGGTCGGGTGCCCATCACGCCCTAACGGATATTAGGGTGTGACATCCTCTTTCTAGAAGAAGTCCTTTCTCTTCCATATCTTTAAAGTAACGGTGCTCGCTGTCCCGAGACATAAAACGGTAGGTGTCATATTTTTTGCCACTGCCCCTTCCGACATTTCCTTGATTTGGAGCAGCATTTCGTCTCTCGTTTTTAGACATAATCACTAATTGGTACCTGCATTGGTGAATTAAGTCAGTTTCGGTACTTATGCCATGTCCAGTATTTAAATATATGTCAATCAGGCCAAAAAACCCAACAAAAACCATCCCATTTAACCGGTCGAAACTATTGGTTTCGCTAAATGTGTCTTGTTTTTCTAATTTTCACCTCATAAGACGCGTATTTTAATTTTTAAAATTCCCGAGTCAAAGACGGAAAAGGATGCACTCTCAAAAGATTAAAATTTCAAAATCCCGATAAAATTGCAAAAATTGACATTTAATTATTATTCTGTAAAAAATTGACAATGACAAGAAAATTACGAGTTATTTACTTTCATAAATATAATTCAGGAGGAAATACACATCCCACTCCGCTTAACTCGAAAAAATTGTTAATAATGAGTTACGGCTCATTTTGACCGCATCTTTCATATTTTTTAAATATTCCTCGAAACTATATCAATATTAGGATTGTTTTGAAGCTAATATTTTAATTTTTTGGGGTTT